>NC_139673.1:7255934-7445934 GCF_951799395.1 Argentina silus | reverse complement strand
GCACATTTCGCTTCTCTTTCTGCTTCAGGAGAGGAAATAAAACTCCAACAGCTGTTGCTGTGTAGATAGATAGAAAAGGCTAAGCACCTGCAGGCCTAACTAAGTAACTAATCAAATTCATTGGAACAGATTTGCCAGTCTGTAATTGACGGAAATTGTTTTGCAAAAACACACACAAGCAGCCTTTGTGTGCCCTGATTTTTAATTAGTTTGATGCTCGGAAACTTCCTCCATAACTTCCCCGTTTTTTCTTTTCCATTTCCTGGGAACATGCTCGTTAATTCTCAAATGAGGAGTGGGGTGGTTGGAGTGGTGGATGGAGGAGGGAGGGGGGGGGTGTCTCTCCATCTCTGTAGGCCAGTAGCAGCAGTAGTACAACCATCTCAGAGATCCGCCCCCCAGGATCCCCTTCTCCCGCCTGCTGTGTTATTTGAAGACAAATATGTGTGCCAAGTGTTTAAAGAGAAGGTAGGGGAGGAAAACCCTAAACACAGAAACAAAACAACAAGAGTGAAAGTGTGTCTGTTTGGCTCATTAAAGAGAATAAATATGGCCGCAGAGCATTGTTTCACGTTTAATCTTGTTTACACTCTGCTCACGAAGAGCTCAGCGGTAGCCCGGCAACAAGGCGACTCTGATTGCAATTATGCCGTAGCCACAAGTGTGTGAGTGATCTGAGGCCACAATGCTCAATGAGTTCCCCATTAAAATGAATCCTGGAAGGAACCCTACTAAGTGATCTAAGGACCAATCAGAGGGCTTGGGCGGGGCTACAGATATGGCCATTGGTGTTCTGAGGAGCCAATCAGAGCTGCAGTCATCGACACAGTCACACAATCTGTTTTTAATTTCCCCTTGGTGCATCATTGATCACTTGATGTCACCCTGATTGCCCAGAAAGTGCCCACATCTGCTTTCCCATGTACGACTCTGATGAAAAGGTCAGCATGATAACCAGAGGCCACAGCAGGTCCCTTGTGTACTCTAGCTACTGTAAGCCCCAGGGGAGGCTGGTGGAGGTAGAAATCGGAGGATGGGCTCGTTGTAATGCATGGAATGGAATGAGGAACGGTGTCAAACACGTGTGACACAATGAGCCTGTCCTCCCGATTTCTGCCTCCACCGGCCTCCCCTGGCTCTAATTCCCTCTGATGACGACCAGCTGTTGTCTCTCTGCGTAGGCATTCGGATGCTGGATGGTGATGTGACAGACGTAGTGGAGGCCAAGTCTCTGGGTATCAGACCTGACTACATCGACATCTACAGCGCCAGCTGGGGGCCGGATGATGATGGGAAGACGGTGGACGGACCAGGACCCCTGGCCAAACAGGCCTTCGAAATGGGCATCAAAAAGGCGAGATATGGCTGCTGCATCTCAAACCCTGGGGAGGCTGAAGGAGGTAGAAATCAGAGGACAGGCTCATTTTAATGCATGGAATAGAATGAGGAATGGTATGAAACACACTTGTAATGCAAGGAATGGAATGAGAAATGGTATCAAACAAACCATTCTAATTCTCTTCGATGCATTACATTTACAGCAGTCCGATTTCTACCTCCGCCGGCGTCCACTGATGGGATGATGTGAGAGACTGAATTTATGACCCCCGAGATTAATTGTAATACACCACACTTCATCAAGGCTCTCTCTGGCCCCATGTGTCTCAGATAAGAGGATGAAGGATGGAGAACATGAACACGTCTAATTTGGACCGTGAGACTTAGTGCAAACTTCAGAGCACTTAGCTCCTACGTACTGTAGTCTGGTACAAAAGCCTTAGGTGCCTTCATGCCCAGTGATTAGATTGATAGAGTAAAGAGTTTGTTTGAGTAAGTATAAGAATTCCCCTCACGTTTAGTTCCCCACGTGTATGGAACTAAAGCCTGTCTCCAGGGCTGTGACGCATAGCACTGTCAGAGCCGGCTCTACCTACTATGGGGCTCTAAGTGAAAAGATTTCGGGGCCCCGCCCAACCTACTACCTAATGTACAGACATGCTGAAGGTGGAATCCTAACTCGAGATCCGCACGCATGCTGTAACTCCAGTTATTGTGTGCATTTCTCATTGGCATCAATGCAAGATTTCGAGTTACGCATGTGGATTTCAGGTTAGGATTCCACCCTGAATTAACAGATCACATTCCTTTTGACCATCCACAACACTTTAATTAACCCTATGTGTGTGTGTGTGTGTGTGTGTGTTTGTGTGTGTGTGTGTGTGTGTGTGTGTGTGTGTGTGTGTGTGTGTGTGTGTGTGTGTGTGTGTGTGTGTGTTTGTGTTTAACCCCACTCAGGGCAGGAAAGGTCTGGGCTCCATTTTTGTTTGGGCGTCGGGTAACGGTGGTCGCCAGGGCGACCACTGCTCATGTGACGGCTACACAAATAGCATCTACACCATCTCCATCTCCAGCACCACGGAGAACGGCAACAAGCCCTGGTATCTGGAGGTCTGCTCCTCTACGCTGGCCACCACCTACAGCAGTGGGGAGTTCTACGACAGGAAGATAGTACGTGTGTGTGTGTGTGTGTATGTGTGCGTGTGCGTGTGTGTGTATGTGTGTGTGTGTGTGTGTGTGTGTGTGTGTGTGTGTGCACGTACCTGCGTTTATACCTGTGTGTGTGTGTGTGTGTGTGTGTGTGTGTAAACCCTACTATACTGTGCCCTGCATAATCCAAAGCATAATCCAAAATATGCAGTCATGCGCTGGCACACCGTATTATCGCATCAATCGCTCATTCTGTCACTGCAGAGAGCAGTTACGTTCAGAGTGCTATGATACAGTTGAATGCCAAACACATAGATGCACACACGCACCCACACGCGCACACACACACGCACACATACATGCACGACCGCATGCACACACGCAAACAAACTCTCTCTCTCTCTCTCTCTCTCTGTCAGCATCACACACTATCTTTCATTCTGGCATTCGAAACCGCAAGCACAAACACACACCACACACACACAAACACACACACACACACACACACACACACACACACACACACACACACACACACACACATTCAAATTCATTCCACCATCCCCCATAACGCATGTATCTAAGGTCCTCTGGGGCTGGGGAAAGGGTCTGGCATTGCCAACTCACTGACATGTCACATCCATCATGTCTGGTCAGGTTGTTTCGGCTGTACAGAAGAGATGTCTCTGCTTTCCTGGAATTATGACAACATCAGCAGCTGGGACACAACGACTCAAGTGCTCTGTTTGCCTCTTCCTTTTTGAGAAATATCCATTGATTTAACGAGGATAGGTTTTCGGGCCATAGTTAATATTTCATCTGGCTGAAGATGCTTACGAGAGGGTCCGTTTCAGTGCTGAAGCAGATCTTTGGCTCGACTTATTTCTGTCCCTCTCAGACAGACATGGGTGAAAGAGACAAGGTGAAGAGTGTTTGGTCTACGACCCAGACTTGGCATTCTTGTGTTTGTGTGTGTGTGTGCATGCGTGTGTGTGTGTGTGTGTGTGTGTGTGTGTGTGTGTGTGTGTGTGTGTGTGTGAGGGTGTAAGGAAAGAAGCCAGAGATCACGTGCCTTGCCGGCAGGCTGTGTTTGCTTAGCGACCAAGCTGTCTCATGTTGTGAATAGAGGAGAGGACAGGAGAGGAGAGAGAGGAGAGGAGAGGAGAGGAGAGGTGAGGAGAGGGGAGAGGAGAGGGGAAGGGAGGGGAGGGGAGGGGAGGGGAGGGGAGGGGAGGGGAGGGGAAGGGAGGGAAGGGGAGAGGAGAGGAAAGTAGAGTAGGGGACAGATGAAAGAAGGGGAGAGACCAGACAGACAGCCAGACAGTCAGACAGAGACCCAGACACCTAGACAGCCAGACAACCTTTCAGGGCCCAGTGTGATCACTCAGACTCTGGACCGTGCCTCTCTTTGCTCCTGCCTGTGGTCCAGGCCAGCTCTGTGGGTGTCCTGGTTGGTTTTACACTGGCCAAAGAATAATATTTACAGAGTGGGGCAGGACCTTCTCTCCAGTGCAGATGGCAGGTTGATGGGCTGGGGAGGTAGGGTGGTGGAGGAGGGTTTTACCACAAGGAGAGAGGCTCTCTGCCCCTCCTCGCCCATCTGTCATGCTCTTTAACCATAAGCCATGGTGATGTGCTCCAGCATAAACAGTCAGAGGCTGTCCTCGCCCCAGGAGTCTGAAATAGCTCCGTCTCCTCATCCCCTTCCTAGCCAGTATGAATAGTTTAAGAGAGAACGTGCTAGAATCAGAGCTGTCGGCACGAAGGGAGGAAGAGAGGAAAGGAAGGAAGGAAAGGAAGGGAAGGAAGGGAAGAAAGGGAAGGAAGCAATACGTTTATTTAGGGACATTGGGATGTAGCCCATGGCCCATGTTAGAATCAATGTTCCCAAGGATACCACGAGTAGTTACAGTATATGGTAATTATCATGTAATTTAACGTTTAAACATCATAGGTGAATTCCAGGTACAGTAACTAGAACACTTGTAAAAAAACAAGAATGGAACATCAGATTAAAATATGAATGAATGGGGCGCTTAGTGGCGTAGCATACCATGTAACCGCAAGGTTCCAGACCTATCTTGCATGGCATCCCTCCTCTCTCTCACCCATCCTTCCTGTTAATCTCTACTGTCTCTCCCCCAATAAAGCAGAAATGCCCTAAAAACATATAAATATAGCCGTACCTTCTTTGTCCTCTAGGTAACCACTGATCTGCGTCAGCGCTGCACAGACGGTCACACCGGCACCTCTGTGTCCGCTCCCATGGTGGCTGGGGTCATCGCCCTCGCCCTGGAGGCCAAGTCAGTACCTCCCTCTCTCTGTTTAGTTTCTCTCTCTCCCTCTCTCTCTCTCTCTCTCCTTCTTGCTCTCTCTATCTCTCTCTCCTTCTCACTCTCTCTCCTTCTATCTCTTCTTCTATCTCTCCCTCCTTTTCTCTCTCCTTCTCTCTCTCTCTCTCTCTCTCTCTCTCTCTCTCTCTCTCTCTCTCCCCTCTCTCTCTCTTTCTCTCTCTCCATCTCTCCTCATGTCTATCTCTCTCTCCTCATCTGTCCCTCGGCATCTATCTTCAGGTTGGCCTGTCCAGGAGCGTCATCATGGTGCTGCACAGATTCTGAAGTCAAAACAACATGTGTTTTTTTTTCCCTAGTTGGTTAATTAGTATTGCCTGGGTTGATCTTACAGGAAAGGTTTGTGTTTGAAGGTTCATGTGGTGTTGTTGTGGCGTTCTACCGACTGACTATTAGTTCAGTTTCCCAGTGAAGTTTTCCTTTGTTGATACCTGTTGAGAGAACATTAATGATTTAGGCTCACATGTACGCACTGATGTTAGGAAACCATAAGTGAGGAAGACTTGCTATCAAAGCAATTCTTCTTTTTCATTTCAAAAGCGTCAAACTAAAATCCCCAGTTCTCAATTCTCATGCCTCAGTCCTAAAAAAAAGAAGAAAAAAAAGTCTGTTCTTTTCTATCTTTAGACAAGTCTTTAATAAATCAACCTTTTAGTTATTTTCCAAACTTCTAAGCCCTCTCTCTGGGGTAATAGAATTGAACATGTGCTCTTTTATGTATTTGATTAAGCGCGAAGCTGAAGGGAGCGTTTCACAACTGCAGTGTTTGAACTGGGGAACGTCCTGGATTTGGAGCCTTTGTGTTTGACCTGCCCCAGCTTTGCTCCTGTGGACCAGTAACACTGAGCATAACAAAGACTATTGCCATTATGACTGGGTCATTTAGTTCATAGCTCTCTCCAGAGGCCCTTACAGAATATGGTATTAACTTCCCTATGAATAGACTGATGAAGGAAATGGCTCTAGTTGGTCAGGTCAATCCGCGGTTAGACACTGTAAAGAATCACAAAAGGAGGCTGGTTGATTTCAAAACGTCTGAAATCATAGTTTGAGTAAATCAATCCAAACTGAATTATTCAAATGAAATGTAACATGTACAGTCAATTGGTGTCATTACATAAAAAAGTGCCTCTTATTTAGGAATATGTGAGTAATATATATGTGTAGGGTTTTAGTACGTACAGGAGTCATAAGTGAATTGTAATGGACCGATGTGAACTCGAATGATACCAAATTCCCTGCGTTATACTCCCAACCACAGCCTTAATGCCATATGAGTAGATGGTGACTAGGGTGTCATTTGAGAGCAAGCCTTTGTGGTGTTCTGGTGACATCAGTAGTATTTAGAGCTGGTCTTTGTGGTGCTGTTGACTGATTGATGTTGACTGATTGACTAATTGATCTTGTTAACATCAGTAATACTGAGGGACGGTCTTTGTTGTGAGATCAGTAGTACAGTATTATCTCTGTTCTGCAGTCCGTTGATCACATGGAGAGACGTGCAGCACTTGCTGGTAAAGACCTCTAGACCTGTCCATCTGAAGGCCAATGACTGGAAGAACAATGCAGCCGGACACAGAGGTACTGTACTTCTACTACACATACACACACACACACACACGCACACGCACACGCACACGCACACACACACACACACACACACACACACACACACACACACACACACACACACATACACACACACACACACACACACACACACACATACACGTGTGTGATACCATTCCCCATTCCATGCATTACAATGAGCCCATTCTATCAGCCTCCCCTGATGCAAAGTCTTCGGATTGTGGCTCAAGTTTAAGTTCATATTCCAGTTTATTAGTATACTCAAATGACATGAGAAATGAGAAACTGAACTACATGAGTATTTACACATGATAACACATGATAAGATTAAAATCGAGCAGTCACATCAAAATAGATGGCCAGGGAAGACAATGAATAATAACACAAATATGTACATAAAGTGTGTTGGTGAGCAACAAGTAGTTCAATGTCAATGGGGGTAAGTCAGTCCAGCTGATAAAGATTATGTGGCCTATTTCTTGGCGGTGACACTAAAGAGTTCAGGGAAAAGAAAGTAACTGCATTGAGACTGGTGAGCTACTCTGAACCTCAACAGAGTCACATAGGTCTACATATGAGGAGTCCACTGGACTGTCAACTGAAATGTTAGCGACACCAGTCAATAGGAGCTGCAATTTCAACCCACTTTGCTGACACAAATCACACAAATATCTTAATTGATGTGTTTTTATTTTTCACATGCACCGCTAAATGGGAGCTTGGTGTGCAATATTGAATCATCCTCCAAAGGTCTCATATCCACAGTCTAATGTTCCCCCCTCCAGGGATCTGCTAGCTACATAAAGCCGTTGTTGGTTTTTGATTTCCAATAAATTATCGTACGACGCCCCGTAGGCCCATCTTTTTGTGTCACTTTAATGAAGGCGGAGTGGTATTTATACATAGCCACAGGCTTCCACCTTTCATTCTATGTAAGGAGAGAATAGACAAAGAGAATCACTTAAATCCGTCCTCTGCTGTGTACATCAGGGGAGGCTGGTGGAGGTAGACATTGGAGGACGGGCTTATTGTAATGCTTGGAATGGATTTCGTCGTCTACTTTTGAAAAAGTGGGACCACAGCATCATTAATCATGGTGACTGATTTAAAAGCAGTGATATCCCATCTTAGATGTTACAACAGAAAATATTCGGATGATGTCCAAATTAGTTTTCGCCGCCCCATGTTGGAAGGAAACCATCATAAATCATGGTGATTGATTTAAAGGTAGACTCTGGGATATGACTTCATAGAAAAACAAGCGGGGCGACGGTGCCACAAAGAAACGGAAATGCAACAGACTAGAGAATAGAGCGTATTGTGACAGAGCGAATATACAAAGTAAAAAATCCAAATCCAAACCAAAGACATTTCAGAGAAGGTAGGAAAAGAGCAGAGGGCAGTGAAATGAGTGGACGCTCTCATTCAATCTTGTTCACTACAATATCTTTGATAGAAGTTGCTCTGTTTTCACGGGACGTGACGTCAAATCCCAGAGTCTACCTTTAAGCTGGGATGCCCCATCTGTGAGGATACACAGTGGTAATGTTCAGTTGTTTGTGTCTCTCTCCTCTCTCAGTCAGCCACCTGTATGGCTTTGGCCTGGTGGATGCAGAGGCCATGGTGGTGGAGGCTAAGAAGTGGAGGAGTGTTCCTCCCCAGCACACCTGCACCAGGATGTCTGACCGACGCACCAGGTGAGGGGAGCACCATCGTCATCGCCAATCTGCTGAATGGGGCTGGGAATGTTTTTATATATTTTTTATTTTCACAGGGAGTCCCATTGAGACCAAGGTCTATTTTACGAATGAGCCCTTTATACACAATTTACAACAAATACAAAAATATATTATAAAATCACAATCAGGAAAAACAATCCAATTTTTCAACAAAATCTTTAATTCATACCATAAATGTGATCATCTATTAATTTAAGGTGGTACTCAAGATTTGTGTGCGTAACTCTAAATCTTGCATTGATGTCAGTGAGAAATACAGCTACAGTTACAGTACACATGCGGATCTCGAGTTCCACCTTTAGACTGTCTATTACAGTAAGTGGCGAGTCAGGCGGGCCCCGAAACATTTTCGCTTAGAGCCCCATAATAGGTAGAGCCGGCTCTGACAGGACTACACACCAGGACTGGCCAACCCTGGTCCTGGAGTCTCAGGCCCCAGCCACACCAAACTACCAGAAAACGTATACAAATGTATCCGTATGAAATCACTATCCGATTTGGTCCATGGAATTCGGACGTGACTTTTGAAACAACCTAGTAACTGAACAATGCAACCTAGCAACTCCAGCAACCTTGATTCTGATTTGCTAAACGGATGAACGGGCTGTGAAAGTTCAACTCCTTCAAAGTTTTGTATGAAATGGACACGGACAGACCCTTGTCATCACCGTTGTCCGTCAACGGATGACTCCCATAGAGAAACCATTGGCTCAATCACTAATTAATGGATAGCATAGTTTGGTGTGACCGGGTTTAGTTCCCAACACTCCTTTAGGACTTAGGGTGAATTCTCATACTTACTCAAACACTCTTTATCCTATCAATCTAATCACTGGGCATGAAGGCACCTAAGGCTTTTGTACCAGAATACAGTACGTCAGCACTAAGTGCTCCGATTTTTCCACTTAGTCTGACAGTGTTCATGTTCTCCATCCTTCATCCTCTTATCTGAGACACATGGGGCCAGAGTGAGCATTGATGAAGTGTGGTGTATTACAATTAATCTCAGGGGTCATAAATTCAGTCCCTCTCATCATCCCATCAGCAGCGGCTGGTGGAGGTAGAAATCTGAGGACGGGCTCATTGTAATGCATGGAATGGAATGAGAAATGGTGTTTGATACCATTCCTCATTCCATTCCATGCATTACAAAGAGCCCGTCCTCTGATTCCTACCTCCACCAGCCTCGTCTGCCTTCCATCCAGCCCTCACTTCACTTCAGACGTTTTAACACTCCTGGCCTCAACAGCCAAGAGTTGTGATGTATTCGTCATAAATCCCAAATCTAATATTTGAAAACTGAATCGGTTGATAATGCCCTGTAATTAGAGTCATTTATTTTCATCAAGAGGCCATTGTAAGTAATTGGAGCATGTCTAAGTATTATGAGCTCATACCTTTTATAGGGAGAGCGGCGCTGGGATTCAAAGGAGAGGGAGAGGAGCATAACGTGGCGTGGCGTCGGGGGCTTTTATAAGCATATAGAGGCGCTGGATATGGCAAAATAAAAAACAAAGTAGCTAACACATGATGAACTTATGTACCCTTAGTGGAGAGCTTTGATAAAATCCAGATATTCATTAATTCTTCTTCTTCTTCTTCTTCTTCTTCTTCTTCTTCTTCTTCTTCTTCTTCTTCTTCTTCTACTTCTTATGCTGAAAATGAGGCAGTGGGAGTGGACCCAGCGGGCTAGAGTCTTGTGAGGTCTGGCTTGTGTGTTGTTGTTGTTTCAAATCTCCAGACATGGAAACGTCTTGACGATCAGAGTTGTCTGTCGTCACCCAGACTGTATTTATGGGGATGCCCTAACAAGTTTCAAATGTCAAATGAGTCGGTTTATTCTAAGTGTTTCACAATAGTGTTTCTCAGAGAAAGAAGAGTACAGTATGTGCTTTGTTGTGTTTTGATTTTTTCCTGTTCTGGTGTTTCTTGGTGTTAGAGATTAAAGTGCATCCATCTGGAGTGATGACCGACATGCACTTGAGGGAAACAAAATGGCTGTTATTTGTTTACGTAGGGCTGTGAAGATGTCATTTCAGAACCACCCAGAGAACTGAATCTGGCAAACGTTGGGCCAAAAACCCACTCAGACATTAGTCATTGACTGATACGAAGCCACTTTGCATTTTATGTTTGGGCCTATTTCAAAGATCGTTGGTTTTTATGTTGCCAGAAAGAGGACAAAATCAAATACTCTGTTTCCATTCCATGATCTGAGAAATGACCCCTTCTGAGTGCTCTGCCAAGCCCTATAATGGACCGAGCTGAATCATGTTATCATCACTAAAGTGCTGTTGCGCTTGCCACAAACTGGGGTACACATTTTATGGTTGCGCGGGGGAGCTGAGCTTTACGCTATGCTCTGTCCTCTTCTTCCCTGCAGTGGTGATGCAAATGTTCCATCATGAAGGAGAAGGGTTTTCTCATATGTTTACAGATGAGGCTCCTGAGACCGGTGTGTGTGTGTGTGTGTGTGTGTGTGTGTGTGCACACATGTGCTTGAGTGTGTGTGTGTGTGTGTGTGTGTGTGTGTGTGTGTGTGTGTGTGTGTGTGTGTGTGCATGGGCGCGTGTGTGTGTGTGTGTGTGTGTGTGTGTGTGTGTTCTCCATGCGACAGAGCCTATGTCTCCCCAGCCACAGAGAAACTTTGAGGGGATGTTAACAGTGCAGAAAGCTAGTTTGATGGGTACTGGGGGCATCTGAGAGGCAGTGGCGATGGTTGGCAGGCTCCAACCCTATTGTTTTACAAGGGAGTCCATCAGCCTTTTGGGAAGCTGTCACTGGTGCAATAAAGACTTGCAATGTTGCCTGCCGTTTGGCCCAGTTCATCAGTTAGCTAATGATTTGTGACTGTAATACAGTTTCATGTTTGCTGTTATGAACTGTGCCAATGCTGCTGTGTGTGTGTGTATGTGTGTGTGGGCGGGCGCATGCAAGCGTGTGTCTGTGTGTGCGTGTGTGCTTGTTTACGTGTGTGTGTGTGTGTGTGTGTGTGTGTGTGTGTGTGTGTGTCTCCACTGTCTCTGCCAGTAACAGCAGTGTCGTCTTCTAGCAGCAGCCGAGGCTGTCGTTTCCAGAAAGATGAGCTCCGGTCCTTCTCCTCTTCCTGATAGTCTTTGGTCGGTGACGAGCCTCAGGCTTTCACAGGCTTTCACAACAATAACTCATTGACTCAGCTCCTACTCACAGAATAACATGGATGTGTGCAAGATGAAAGAAGATTTTTTATTTGTTTTTATTTTTTATTAAACCTTTATTTATGCGGGATGTCCCACTGAGACCAAGGTCTCTTTTTCATGGGAGCCCTACTTACATTAAAATCCATTACATTAAATTAGCCAACTACAAACAATGCATTACATTAAATTAGAAAACATTACATTAGCCTACATTACAAACAATTACACACAATTTACACAATATCATCAATTAATACACTCCTCAATGATACCTGACTTTGCCTCCAGGACACCCTGTTGAGAGAAAAATACACCTCATTGTAGCACAGATAAATATGGAGTATTTGTGCCTGGAGCCAAACTGCTCAAGGCACAAATAAAGAAAGTTCCAGTTTAAAAAGCCTTCATTGTTCTGGCAGAAATATGTAATCAGAATGTAGTGGAACAATCAAAATGCTAATGTTTATAAGAACCTTCATCATGGTGCTTATTCAGTCAGACTATGTGCTAGAGTATGTGTAATGTATAATGTAGGTATGTATGTATGGACGCACCCACTGCAGACTCGAGGCTAAGAGGTGATTCAATTGGTTTGGACGGTTATGAGATTAAACTCATGAATAGCTCTCTGTGTCTGCATGTTTATGATAAGTTGCTCGAAAGAGACGTGCAGGAAATCTCAGCTCATATTCCAGTCAGTAGCCAAGATGTGTGTCCCCTAAACTGCTGTGCTCACTCTAACAGAATGGTCTGGAACACGTGACTCTTTTAAACTCAATGTCAACATGGATTAATGATCAACAGAGGAGAATGATTCAACTATTCCGATACTACTTGGTATGTAGGACCTACTGTACTGGCAAATCCATATCTGAATCCGGCTGATGAAAGTCAAACAAAGAATTGTGTTGGTTGAGGGCTATCTGATCTCATCCTACCTACAGAGGGAGAGGAAGCAGGCTTTGATTCTGACTGGTATATTTCACACATTTGGTCATGAACAATAAAAAAAGGGCAAAAAACTGGAAGGAGAGAACAAATTGATTCCTCTTTCATCCATTATCTACAGGGTGTTAATTCTTCTATCTGTTCTATAGAGGCTTCATATGCAGGGGAGGCTGGTGGAGATAGAAATCAGAGGATGAGCTCATTGTAATCCAGGGAATGGGATGAGGAATGTCATGAAACACACGTGTGTTTGATGCATTCCTCGTTCCGTTGACATTCTATTGACATTTCATCCACACATTCCTCATTCCATTCCATGCATTACGATGAGCCCATCCTCCGATGTCTGCCTCCACCGGCCTCCACTGGTCTTATGTCATGGCTGTGCCCGGAGCAGGAACATTAGGCAACAAACCGCTACCCCGTTCTAAATCGACCCCTAACCCCTAGTGTAAACCCTAGGCCAGTGTTGCTTTTCGATTCTGGTGCTGCAGAGACCCACAGTGTGCAGGCTTTTGTTCTAGCCTAATTCACATAACACTGATTTCAAGTCATCTAGATCTTGTGTAGATCTTGAAGGATTGGTTAGGTGTTAGAAAGATGGTAAAGGTTTCCACCTATCCCAGACAGAAAGGTGGAGCTATTACCCAGTGGAGGCTGGTGGAGGTGTGTTTGACACCATTCCTCATTACATTCCATGCATTGCATTACAATGACCCCGTCCTCCGATTTCTACCTCCATCAGCCTCCCCTGCTATTACAATGTATCGCATATCCATACAATGCTTTCCAAACTGCAGAAGTGTCTTTGGGGTCGGGGGTTAGTGATCAGATCTGGAACTGCACACACTACGATCTAGCCTCAGCTCACCCCTAGAAACAAAAAAAAGCTCTAAAAACTTTTCGAAACACTTCTCTCAAAAAACTTCAGTCTGAATTGTGCATTCTGTGGTTGCATATGTCAATGCTCTAACCAAATCAAGTTGAATCCATAATTATGTCCTGTACGATCATTCATGCCAGTAAGTGTTTATGCATGACTCGCCAATCAAAATGTCATTATCTAATGTTAACCAATTTAGGCAAGAGCTGAAGCCTCCTGAATGTGTGAGTCAAGTCTGGAATGATAAGTAAGGATTCGATTATACAGGCTGCCGATCTAACAAGGATATGCATGACACTCTGGTCCTGCAGTAGGCAACGTGAGCTCAGCTTTCATCACTGATTAGTGATTGTTTTTTTCTAGCGACAGTCTGTCCTTCAGCGCACACACACACACACACACACACACACACACACACACACACACACACACACACACACATGCACATGTACACACACACACACACACACACACACACACACACACACACACACACACACACACACACATACACACACACACACACACACACACACGCACGTGCGAGAGAGGCCTGTCAGCCCACAGTTAGATTTTCATTAGCCTGGAGCCGGAGTGAATCGATTGGCTATGCTGATCCATCCCCGTCCAATAGAGGAGTGGAAAATATCCTATCAGAGCATTGAGGAGCAAGAAAGATGAGCAGAGCATGCATGCTTGGTTGTGTGTGTGTGTGTGTGTGTGTGTGTGTGTGTGTGTGTGTGTGTGTGTGTGTGTGTGTGTGTGTAAAGTGTTTCTGTGCGGGTATGCATGCGAGTGTACTGTATGTGTGTGTTATGTGAGCTTATGTGGCGTGGATGATGCATGTTTTGGACGTGGAGAATAAAATCTGTCCAAATCTGAGTCATTGCCTCTCCATCTGTGGTTCATCTAAACCAAGCAACAGTGATTAAAGGCTTGTAGATTAGTGGTAAGCAACACTCCCAGTGTGTTGCCCTGAGTAAACACTGATGATGTTTCTTCTTTTCGTTATGTAACAAATATGATAATGAATAATAATAATAATAATAATAATAATAATAATAATAATAATAATAAATATGATAAAAGACGCTTCACAAAAAGAAGTGAACGGTACAGAGAAAAATAAATGAGGACAAATAAAATAAAGAAAAATATAGCTATGCTAAAGAGAGACAGAGTGGGGGGGGGGGTACTACGGAGGGGCAGGCGGGGGGGGGGGGGTACTACGGAGGGGCAGGTGGGGGGGGTACTACGGAGGGGCAGGCGGGGGGGGTACTACGGAGGCGGAGGCGCAGGCGGGGGGTGTACTACAGAGGGGCAGGCGACATGGGGATTTGGAGGGGGCGGGGGGGTGGGGCCATCAGTATAATTGAGAATAACGGAATAATAGACTTCAATGTTATTAGGGCAATTAAAGAAACTTGGCCTACAGACTTAATTAGTTTATTGGTCTTTCAGCACAATTACAGCTTCTTACTCGAATTACTTACTGCTATTACAATATAAAACATCAATGTTCTCATCCTGTCCCCCCCGCCCCCCCTTTCCCTATCCCTGTCCCTGTCCCCCCCCTTTCCCTATCCCCGTCCTTGTCCTTGTCCCTGCCCCTCTGTCCCCCTTCCCCCTGTATCTTTCTCTGTCCCTGTCCCTGTCCCTGTCCCCCATGCCCCTGCCCTTGCCCCTGTCCCCTGTCCCCTGTCCCCTGTCCCCTGTCCCCTGTCCCCCCCCGTGCCAGGTATATCCGTGCGGACCAGAGCCTGAACAGCACCATCAGCTCCTCTGGGTGTTCTGAGCAGCTGGAGCAGCATGTGGGCTATGTGGAACACGTGGTGGTCCGGGTACTGATCGTCCACCCACGCCGGGGCGACCTGGAGATCAACCTCATCTCCCCCTCAGGGACGCGCTCACAGCTGCTGGCTAAGAGGTGAGTGGAACACACACATGTAAACACACATGACACAGATTTTTGGCATTTAGCAGACGCCTTTAAGTGAATCATCTATCCAACAGTCATCATAAGACAAAGTAATCAATGCTCACACCAGGGGCCATAGGCAGTTGTAATGCCAGTAGGCTATTTTTTTAATTTTTTAATTTTTTAAAATTAATTTTATTAGCAGGAGAGAACTTGTACGGGGGGGTAGCGGGGGTGAAGAGATCTCTAGGGTTGGGGTTAGGGTTAGTTTCGGGGGGGGTAGTGAGGGTGAAGCGGTCTTTAGGAGGGACTGTTAAGATGTAGCCTGAAGAGATGGGTCTTCAATCTACGGCGGAAGATCGGAAGTGACTGCAGTCCTGACAAGCTCATTCAGGGAAGCTCATTCCACCAGCGGGGGCGCCAGGACAGTGAAAAGCCGTGAACCGAGTGGCGTGTAGGGGCAGCGGTGCCCTCATACGTACATCAGGACACACAAGCATGTACGGTACACGGTCTACGCATAGCACACACACACCCTTATAACACCCTTATAACTCCTTCAGGGAGTCATAGCTACTGGCGAAGAGGTGGGATTATGCACACACCAACACACACACGCAGGAACGCACGCACACGCACACGCACACACACACACACACACACACGCACACACACACACACACCCCCTGGGGTCCCCTGGCAGTCTGAAGGACACAATGATCTCTTCGCTCAAATCCCTGTCAGACTCAAGCAGCTCTTCTATCACTCACAAAAGTTTGATGGTTTTGTTTTCCCCACGCTCCCCCTCTCCTGTCGCCTCCTCCTCCTCCTCCTCCTCCTCCTCCTCCTCCTCCTCCTCCCTCTCTTTCTGTCTCTTGGGCCTCTGAATCTCCTTGTTGATATTCCCCCATAGGGCTGTTTAGACTGCTGTTACAACCATCCGCGGACCCCAGCCATTGTCATTTTCATGTCCTCATGAATAAAACGAGAGAAAAAGTTTTTGGGAGTGTAGATGAATATTTTTTTTTTTGGTCCATTTTATGTCTGGGGAAATCTCAAAGTCTGACATGAAATGTGATTGTGAGTGAGAGATGGAAGGCCAGACTCCTTTTATTTCACTGGGGTCCTAATGATGTGTCAGCTTCAAACGGCAGCCTCCCTCCAGTCAAGGGCACCTCCGGTCCCTTTCTTATCCTCCCTGTGCCTCTTGTTGTCATGACATTGTCTAGGAATACTTTGGTGATGACTGACTAATTTCCTTTTTAGATTTCTGTTTAATTGACTCCTTCCATCTTAAAAGTTTGTCTCCACTGATCAGACACCTGGGGCCCTGTTCAATCAGAACGAGCGTGCATAAGTTGTCCCAGGGCTAATGCGAAAGTGTTGTTATGTGGAAATTTAGAAAACACACACACACACACACACGCCCGCCCGCGCGCACACACACACACACACACACACACACATACACATCTTCTCTCTCTCTCTCTCTCTCACACACACACACACACACACACACACACATCTTCTCTCTCTCTCTCTCTCTCTCTCTCACACACACACACACACACACACACACACACACACACACATACACATCTTCTCTCTCTCTCTCTCTCTCTTTAGTGCATGACACGATATCTTACAAAGCTGTTCCCCCCAACTTCCCTATTACGAGCACATTTACTGATCTTGGACGGCCATGTCTCTTGGCTCACTCCTTTCTGCAGGGCTGAACTGATAAAGAATCCTCTTCATTACATCGACGGCTTGCCAGGAAAGACATTTGCCTTGAATTAGAGCTGAGGGGTAGCGCTGTGGTCAGGACCTCATAGCCCCATCTATTAAAACAATTTACCACCCCTGCAACTGAGGCGGAGATTTACCTTTTAATTTTCTCCCAATGGCATGGAATGATTCAATTCCGCCCCCCCTCCCCCCGCGCCCCCCCCCCCCCCCCCCATCCACGTAAGGAAGTAAAAGCTTGCAGATTGCTTGTATATTGTACAGTTATATACATGGCTAGCATAGAGTCAAGCCGTTTGGACTGACCCAAGCTCATTTGCAGCTTGGGCAGGTTGCCAGATTGAAGATGTACTGGGCATGGCTGTAGCTGATTATCCTCTGTGACAGCAAGGGTGGGGGGTGGGGAGAAAGAGGGGGATTTTGTAGGTCTAATCAAACTGCGAGCAGTTCAAAGGGAAAAAATTCTCCCACCCCACCACTGAAGAGAGGAGTTAGCTAGCAGGGCCCATTCGCTCTACCTTCACGCAGCATGAGGTGAGAAGACAGGCGAACAGACAGCCCTTGGAACTCAGTTCCAGTACATCTGTCGAGCAGGTAGATGGAATATAATAACCAACTACAAACAGATGCCCGTGATGCAGAAATGTAGAATCCTGCTGGCAGAGGGTCTGACCCCCCCCCCCCCCCCGCTCCGTTGGCATCCAGGCTGGCTGTTATGTATTCACAATATGGATGGAAATGAGTTCTGATTGGCTCTCCCTCTGTTCTGGATGCTGGTGACGCTGGACCGTGGCAGTTCACCCAGTAGAGTTGGGAAAACAGGCTTCTGAAACAAGCCGATACGGTTTCCCCTCCTCTATCGCAGAAACACAGAGGCAAAGCTGAGAGAAATGAAACCACTATGATGATACTTGAGCTCATTGAAGTGAATTTATCTCCTGACTGCCGCTTTGGAGAACCGTATGCTTTCAAAAGTTTGTCTTTAATTAATTCCTTAAAAAAAAAATGAAAGTGAATACTTTAGGATTTTTCTTTGCAAGACTGAGAAGTACAAAGGACTAAGATTTTTCGTTTCTTTTGCTTTGCTGAGTCTGGTAGCTAATTGCTTCAGCACTGCAAGTCCACTCTGACACAAGAGATGGTAGGGCTCCCAGTAAATGAAATTAAAACTTTTTTATATCTTTTTTTTTATTTCTTAAGCTGTGACTTACTTTTTCCTCTCGCCCTCCCTCCCCCCCCCCTCTCTCTCTCTCTCAGATTGTTTGATAATTCCAATGAGGGTTTTAGGAATTGGGAGTTCATGACGGTTCACTGCTGGGGTGAGAGGGCCGAGGGCCAGTGGACCTTGGAGATCACTGACTCACCCTCCCAGCTACGCAACCCTGAAGTGCTGGGTAAGGGTCAACAACACACTCACACACACACACACACACACACACACACAAACACAAATCAGAGGTGCTGGATGATCAATAACACATTGACACCAGCTCGCCTGCTCATCCACATAACTCAAACAAGAATTGCTGAGTAAGGTCAATAGCATATGCATACCGCTAAACAACCTCAGGTGCTGAGTAAAGATCAAGAACAAACACATATATACACATACACACACACGCACGCACACACGTACGCACGCACGCACGCACGCACGCACGCACGCACGCACGTACGTACACACGCACGCACGCACGTACACACGCACGTACACACGCACGCACGCACGTACACACGCACGCACGCACACACATACACACACACACACCCTCTATGCCGATGGACTTATATCACAGTGGCAGTAATATATTCATCCATCATCCTCCTCTGGCTTAGGCAAACTGAAAGAGTGGACCCTGGTCCTTTATGGCACCTCTGAGCACCCGTACCAGTCCCATGGTGCCCAGCACTCACGTTCCAGGATGCTGGAGATCCCGAACCCCAGCCGTGAGCCCAAGGGGCCCGAGCCGCAGACCCCTGAGACCCCCGAACACACAGAGGAGGAGGAGGAGGAGTACAACGGTATGGGGAGACACAGGCCAGATCACACAACTTATAGCCCTGAGAGAGCTCTGTACAGGAACTCTTCAGGGGAGGCTGGTGGAGGTAGAAATCAGAGGACAGGCTCATTGTAATTCATGGAATGGAATGAGGAATAGTATCAATCACATGTGTGTCTGTTTAGAGTGTTGAGATTGGACTGTATGTTCTCACAGACAGTGATGGGATACTGACTATGCTACATGCTATGTATGGGAGTATGTACGTACAAGTATGTGGTGTACGCCATTGTATTTCTACACATATGACAAATAAACTTGAACTAACAAATGACCTAACAATGTGTCTGCAGGATATAGGCAGTGAGATAGCGGCAGTATAAGACACATAATATGGATGGTGAAGCCGGTATGATCTCTCACACTATGAGAGATGTGTGTGTGTGTGTGTGTGTGGGTGTGTGTGCGTGTGTGTGTGTTTGTGTTTGGTCTCTCTCAGGGCCGTGCCATAGTGAATGTGGGGACCAGGGCTGTGACGGGCCAGACGCTGACCACTGCCTCAACTGCATCCACTTCAGCCTGGGCAGCCTCAAGACAGGCAGGTAATAGAACCAGAGGAGAACCCGGGATGTACTGCAATATTGCCATGTTAAAGTGGTACTTCACCGATATTTTACCTCATATTCATTGTCTTCAGTCCAATACCAGTGTCTCCATATGTCTACAGTGTCTACATCTGTTTTGTAGTCAAAAAGATGAGAGAAAATATCTGAACGAAATTACCCCCTATGATGTCATTGGGGGTAAACAAGCTAAATATGTAGACACTGGTATGGTGCTGGAGATAATGAATATGATGTTAAACATCTTCAAACACTCACTCAATCTACAACATGATTTGCATTCTACTGAGGAGTTTCAGATCTGTGCAGATGCAGAAATAGAGAGGATGTCCCTTTGACGGTATCGATTTTACACGATAAGACCTCATCTTCCCCTCCTGTAGGACGTGTGTGAGCCACTGTCCGCTGGGTTACTACGAGGACGCGGACGCTCGCCGCTGCAGACGCTGTCACAAAGGCTGTGAGAGGTGTGTGGGCCGCTCATCCACCGAGTGTCGGTCCTGCCGCAGAGGGCTCTACTACAACCCCCTCAACACGTCCTGCTCCGAGACCTGCCCCCCGGGGTACTACGCTGACGAGAGTAAGTTCAATAGAGACGCTTGGCTAACGGCGCTAGGTTAGCTTAGCACTTGGGTTAGCTTAGCCACTTAGCATTGCTCTTCAATCTGCACTGCTATTGGTTGAATCAGATTTGGTGGTGTTATTGCTTGCACACACTGCAGCTCTCCAGGGATGGTGTTACCCTCTACAACAGGGGAGGCTGGTGGAGGTAGAAATAGGATGACGGGCTCATTGTAATGCATGGAACAGAATGAGGTATATATATCCTCATTCTGTTCCATGCATTACAATGAGATAGTTGTCCGACTTCCTCTACCCTAGTAAGGACTGCCTCGTGGTAAAGGTTAGAATAGGGGGTGGAGTGATCTGTCGCTAGATTCAAAGTTCAATGCATTCTGTTGTCCTGGCATAGATGTTTACTGATGGGACTGATATGTGAGTTCATGAGGTGATCTGAGAATCACACACACACACACACACACACACACACACACACACACACACACACACACACACACACCTACACACACCCACACCCACACACACACACACACACACACACACACACACACACACACACTGGCGTCTACAGTAAATGAGCTCCATCTGTACAGAGCTGAAATGCCCTCTGTGATCTGAGAATGACACACACACACACACACACACACACACACACACACACACTCACGCACACACACACACACACACACACACACACACACTGGCGTCTATAGTAAATGAGCTCCATCTGTACAGCGCTGAGTTGCCCTCTGGGGTACAGAGACCTCCAACCCATCTGGACCCTCTTATCTCTCTGTCAGGCATGTTGGCTGATGCTGTGTGTGTACTGTGTGTGTACTGTGTGTGTACTGTGTGTGTACTGTGTGTGTACTGTACTTGCGTGAGAAAGTGTCTGTGACATGAGAAAGGGTTTGAATGGGATGGCAGGCTCATTTCAGGTTTTTTCATGCAGGCAGACAGATGTTTGGATGGTGTTTTATCTCTCTAAACCCTCGGAGCTTGCCAGGATTGAGTTGCGTCACTGCGTCAGACTGGATGGAGAGACAGAGTGTGTGAACGTGGGCTGTGTAAGGGCTGTTTGTGTGTTCGGCCTGGGTGGTTAAATAAGCACTCCTCTGTGTCCTGGGTTACGAGTTCAACTCTCTCTCTCTCTCTCTCGCTCTCTCCCTCTTGCACAATATTTCTCTTCTCCTCTTCTCTTCTCTCTCTCTCTTCTCCGGCTCTCTGCTCTCTCTCCTTTTTCACTCCCCCCTCTCTCTCTGTCTCTCTCTCTCTCATATATATATATATATATATATATATATATATATATATATATATATATATATATATATATATATATATATATTTCACTCCCCCCTCTCTCTCTCCTCCAGTTCAGAGACAGTGTCTGAAGTGTCATGAGACGTGTATGCGCTGCCTGCGTGACTCAGACAGGTGCACCGCCTGTAATGAAGGCTACAGGTATGAAATACAATAGGATCATAATCATAACGGTCACCATAATAACAATTATGGACTGAAGGTAGCGCCTTTACTCATCATACAAAGCACTTTACATTGTATGGGGGATGACTGGCTGTTATGAATATATGAACAAACGTGACTTAGTTATTAAAACAAGTTTTTGTGTGCAGTCTGGCAGGGATGACTTGTGTTCCGGAATGTTCCAACGGAACCTTCTTCCACCTGGAAGAGATGAAGTGTAGTCCCTGTCACACCTCCTGCTCCACCTGCACAGGTAGGTGTTCCTGTCATCGGTATATTGTTGCTGGTCCTCTCCCGCAGGTACATGTTCCTACAGTATCATAGGTATATTATTACTGGTCCTATCTCACAGGTAGTTGTTCCTATCATAGACGTATTATTACGGCTCCTATCCGACCGTGACTCTGTGACATGGCACAGTAAGGCCACAGGAAGGTCACAGGAAGGTCACAGGAATGTCACAGGAATGTCACAGGAAGGTCACTCTGACTGTTTTAGAGGTCATTGACAGCTGACATTTGACATTGACATTTACCAGAACTTTAATGGGAGTTGGAACACCTATTGAATGAAAAATTGGTTAAAAATATGAACATTGCCATTTCTTGTAATTAGAACCCTTGTAAAAACTCGACACAGAAATTAAAATCCAAGTCTTGACTCACTCACACCTCAACATTGCTATTGTAATAATGCTATAATTGACTAAAAGTGAAACGTTGATTTTGAGGTAAGTAAAGGTCAGTTGCCAGCTCTACTTATCTGTCCTAGTGAATGTGATAATTTGGCATTGACATTTCACGTCTGTGATTTGTACCCATGTCAAGTTTTAAGTAAATTACCCCGCTGATTTACATTCATTAGATCAGACTAATTATGACAGCAGTGGCCAGGTCTGTGATGTCACCTGCGGTTGGCTTTGGACTCAGCCAATACTATTGACAGACACTCAGGCACGCGCTCTGGGAGGGAAGGCGCAGGGATTAGAATAACAAAATGTGTCAGTCTGCCTGTGGAACAAATGAACTTAGCCTCAATTCCCCAGACAGAGGTGCTTATTACTGTTGAAGAGCTAAGAGTTATTTCACCTCTGGCCACAGACTGAGAACGATCGTAATGAGAGGGAGAAGTAGAGAGAGAGAGAGAGAGAGAGAGAGAGAGCAAGAGAGAGAAATAAAGAGAGAGACTGACCGCAAGAGATTGAGAGAGACAAAAATCAACATAGATCGAGATATATATTCGATCATTAAATTTCACATTTTAGATATTTAGCAGCATGTGTCTACTGTATATTATTAATGCTGGACAGGATTAACTGAAACCTCTCTCTCTCTCTCTCTCTCTCTCTCTTTAGCTGTGAAGTGGGGACTCATATAGTGTTTGATGATGTGACACATGATTAATACTCTATATCTTTGTTCTCCAAGCTACCAGAAGAAGTATGCTAGTTAGCCATGTCAAATGTTAGCACTATTATATTGCACTAAAGTTACACAGGAGCCCTATGTGATATCAGCATGAAAACATGAAATAATTATGATGTCAAGGCATGGTTGTTGCTTATTCTGTTCTCCTTTTCCCCCACTGACTTTGAATGGAACAATAGCAAACTTCTGGTCTCCAGTTGAATATTTTTTAAATTCCACAGTAAATATGTGTCTCATTTTACAATCGAGGAGGGTGTATAGTTTGATGTTGTGAATGTTTGTTGTAGTGAACAATTTCATCATTTCCTTTAGAACTTGGAAAACTCCTATAGAACTGGTAATCCTAAAGGGCATGAAGACCTGTGTGGTAAATTCTCAGCTCTAAATACTCCAAGCCTCTTCTTAGAGTATGTCATCTTAGCTGTATCTGTTATATATTATTTAAAAGAAAACAGACCTCTAGCTCTATCCAAACTCCTAATCCAGTCAGATAGCTATTATGCTCTCAATGGGAGACGAAAACTCACTTAAACCTGGCTGCTCAACTCAGATGGTTTGATGTGGGCTTCCCAGTTTGAGTTTAAAGGCATAGTTGTTGCTTATTCTGTTTTTGATCTCACTGTCTCTCCCCCCCCTCCCTCTCCTTCCCTCCCTCCCTTCCCTCCCTCTCTGACAGGTCCTGGTAAGGAGGAGTGTATCCAGTGTGCCAGAGACTACCTGCAGCAGGAGTGGAGGTGTGTGCAGACGTGTGCCCCGGGGTACTACTCAGGAGAGGCAGCGGGGTCCCCTCAGAGGATGTGCCGCAAGTGAGTCCCTCCTAACGGACATCTCCCATTCTGTTACATCAATGCTAAGGCTAACTAAACTAAGATACATCAATGCTAAGGCTAACTACACTAAGATAAATCAATGCTAAGGCTAACTACACAGACTTCTAGGGAGCTGTGATGATGCTATCATCTTTTATGAGCAAAAATATCAACGAATGCACGGACGCACACACGCGCACACACACTGTTAGTTGTTTGTCGTTTTGGTTCAAGCTTTAAGGGATAGTTTTGTTTATCCCCACAAATATGTTCATACCTTATAGAAGTCTAAAGTTGAGCTGAGTAATTATTCCACACCATCCGAGGCTGCCATACACTAGAAGAAATCTACACCCTCCAGTCCCAAATGAAAGGAGAAAGATTAGCAGGATCTAATTAGATGGAATTAGCTTGAATTAGATGGTGCCAATCTCCCCTTATTCGTGTGGGAATGAGGCCTGCACTATTTCTTTTGAACTTTGATTTGGTGGTAAACTACCCTTTAGCTCAGTCCAACATCATTAGGCTTTACAGTGCCTCTTGTCATTAGTGTTTTGAGCCTCATTGTGTTTGCTGTGGGTGTATTTGGGGATGGCAGTCTGTGTGTGTGTCAGTGGGCAGGCCAGGCCACCTCTGAGGGGGGCTCTGAGGTCACTAGACAGGGGCAGTGCCAGGGCTTAGGTCATCTGGTAATTTCATACTCTCTCTGGCCTCTCCCTACTGGACTGTACTGTATCTCATATTTTCTCAGTTTTAAACTCATTCTCTCTCTCTGTCTGTTGCCGTTTCTCTCTGCATTATTCCTTCCTCTGCCCTCTCTATCCTCCATCTCCATACCATCTCCAGCTCTCTCTCTCTCCCTCTCTTTCTTTTTTTCCTTCATTCTCTGTCTCTCCCCTCTATATGGGACATGTGGTCAGTGCAAGTGGCCATCTGGGTCTCGTTAGTGTGTGTGCGTGTGCATGCGTGCGTATGCAGTGTAAGCAATTTGTCCCCAAAACCCTTCAACAACAAGCCAGTCCCAAACCCCCCCAAAAGAGCCAGCAGGGACGCGCTGGCCCCTCAACCGCGGCTCCATCACTCTCCTGTCCACCCAGGCAGTGCCCCATCACTCCTCTGTCCACCTAGGCAGCACCCCTTAGCCATCCCATCTGCTGTCCCATCTCAGCCTAACCCATCAAGCCCCTGCCCTATCTGATCTATCAGGTTACTGCCTCGGCAGGCTCTGCCCTATCAAACCACGGCCCGAGGCTACAGCCAGCACTCTGAATGCAGGGCAGGTTGTAGAACTCCTCTCTCTCCCTCCCTCCCTCTCTCTCTCCCTCTCTCTCTTTGTGTGTCTCTGTTTGTGACATTTCACTACTGCAGTGACTTATGGAGGCAGTATAGTCAGGTAGAGCTGAATACCTGCACCCTTTCTCCTCTACACCCCGCTCCGCCCTCCGCCCCCCCACCCCCCCCCCCCCCCGCCATGCTTCTGTTTGTTGCCTCTTTTTTTTCATTTCCATAATTGCCTATAAATCAGCGCCGCGGTACAATCTAGGAGGAACAACAGGAGTGACGGGGGGCGTAAATCTCTCACCTGCGCCACCGCCAAGAATTGATGGCAGCATCAGCGTCCCTTTAGCTCACAGTAATGGCAGAGCATGGGGCCGCGGCGGAGGGAGAAAGCTGTTTTTGACACGCAAGCTTTTTATAAATCAGCTCTGTGGTTTATAGACGCCGTCAACAGCAAATAGGAGCTCTTAAAGAAGGTCATGGTTTGCGATTGCATAGGGAATGGATTCTACTTCCCTCCCTCTCTCTGGATAGCGAGCGGGCTGCAGGAGAGGAGGAGGAGGTGGAAGTGGGAAGGGGAGAGTTGAGGAGGAGTAGGAGGAGGAGTGTGGGCGGCTCGGGGCAACAGCAGCAGACAGCAATAAAATACCTGTAAAGGCCATGACCCAGAGGTGCAGGGGCAAGGACAGAGTTGTACTAATGTGTACTATACAGTAGGAGAGAGAGTGTAGAGAGAGGGAGGGAGGGAGGGAGGGAGGGAGGGAGGGAGTGAGGAAGAGAGGGAGGGAGGGAGGGAGGGAGAGAGAACCACTTACTGTCTGACTGTGGGAGGCTGGAAGAGGGTTGTAGCTTTGGCTTGTTGGAACTACATTGTTGGGTTCTGTTTACTTAAAGTGATACTTTTGATAATTACAGTATTCAATACTGATTCAAGGGCACAACAAATCACTTCTTACTAATCAGCATAGCCAACTTTACATTTCACCCATCTTGATGAACTCCCCACTCCCTCTCTCTCTCTGTCTCTCTCTCTCTCTCACACACACACGCACACGCACACGCACACGCACACACACACACACACACACACACACACACACACACACACACACACACACACACACTTAAAGGGCTGTCAGTCTGTGGAATGACCCGCTGCCCTTTTTTTCCCTTGGCCTGCTTTGGCAGGCTCATCCATAACTAAATATTCATCACATGATGCTACTGTTATTGTTGTCACTGTCTTGTCACTGTCAATTATTCCACACAATATTTGAAATGTTTACTGTTTACATCTCCCTCTCTCTGGTAGCAGAAGAGGCCAATTGACATATTTTCTCAGTTTTAAAGCTGTTCTCTACCTTCTTTTTGGTACCCAGGTGCGAGGATAATTGTCTCAGTTGTGACGGCCCCGGAACGACCTGCACCAAATGTAAAGAGGGCTACAATCTGGTCAGCAGGACTTGCTTTGTGAATGCCACGTGTAACAACGGTGAGTTCTCTCATTGGGTCCTCACACAAAGGACAGAAATAGCGGTCTACGTCTTCACCCGCAATTAGAGAGGTAACAATCTCCACGCTGCATGCAGAATAGATTGCTGCCACTCTTAACAATGTCCTAGCTGTGGTTCATGTCACACGTATCTAATTTTTCTCAATGCGAGTGAAGCAAGTGGTATGTCTGAAAGGCTCTAATTGGCATTAACTAGCGCTTCTCTTTCCCCTCGAGCTGCAGTAGTTAACGCTAGCCCCGCCAGGCTCCCTCTCTTTCCAGAGCAGTTCCCGTCTGTTAGTCAGCACACCTGCTGGATCATTATAGCTGGCAGGTTTACAGTGTGTGAAAATGGCCCATAATTGAACTGGAGACGTTTTTCAATGGGCTTTGTCCCTCTGAAGTGCTGGTATTTGGAGCTAGCCGTGGTATTTGGAGCTACGTTGGCTCTAATGGATTTTTGCGTAGAGGGAATTAAACTAGTATTCATCTTCGACGCGCAAGAAAATTAAATCAATTTCTGATAATAATGGAAACAATGAAGAATTGGGTGATAATTGAAAAACTCCATCTTTAATAGGTCATTTTGAACAGTTGTTTGGGCATAATGAGTGTTGCATGGTGGGGGTGTACTGCATAGTATTTCATATGTGAGAGTTAGCATTAAAATTGCTGCATCCAGACATTGTTTACTTTTTCCCTGACACATTCGTTATGGCGTTTGGCTAGCAGGATGGCGTCAAGGACAGAGAGAGCTGCTACATTGGACAGATCAATGTCTAGCCTGGATGTCTCACTGTTTCTGCATTCAACAACGCTAGCTAGCTAGCTAACTACATCATGGTCCTGGCATGACAACAACAGTTGGCTGGAGCAGAAACTGCCTGGCTCCCAGGCTACTTGACTCTCGGTCTGAGGTCTGAGGGAGGAATGACTGACAGAGTCTAGCTTGAACCCCCTCGCTAAGCCACTATCCGGGGGATTTAAAGCTATAAAGTTGGATGTTTCACATAGGTGGCCATAGAGAGGGGTTGTTAAATGCGAAAGCAGCAAAATATTTGTTTGTTCTGCCCAAGAGCAGTGTTTGTCCATCAGGATGCACTCAGCAGGGTGTGAAACATACGGTATATACCTGCCAATGAGGAATGGTGTGTTTGATACCATTCCTCATTCCGTTCCATGCCTTACAATGAGCCCATCCTCCAACGTCTACCTCCACCAGCCACCCCTATGCCATATACTGTATGTATATGCTTAGAAACGCTGCCCTTATTCAAACTCATGTTTCCTCCGCATTGCCCCCCTCCCCCTTCACCACCCCCTCCCCCCTCACCTTTTTTGGTGCCTTTAGGAAATGTTTCACGTACAGATTCTCTCACAATAGGTTTTTTCAGATTCACAACTTTCAGTTTGTGGCCCACGAGGAGCTCTGTTTAGTCTCTGGTGGTGTTTCTCAATTGTGTGCTGCGGGGAGAGGATGTGATTTGGGTTTGAAAATGCTGGGGCCTGTGGCTGTCTGTGGCTGTCTGTGGCTGCCTGTGGCTGCCTGTGGCTGCGGCTGCATAGAGCTATAGGAGGGAAGGGAGGGGGGGGCGGGAGGGGAGCAAGCGAGGATTGGCAGACTAACAACAATGTTGCTATGAGTAAACACTGCCCTGTATGGCCTGACTGCGCTCCCATGGCGTTACGTAAGGAGGCCTGGGGTCTGGGGTCTGGTTAACTGGCCTCTCTCTCCAGCAGGCAGGCTCAGGATGGCCCAGTTCCACCAGACAAACCTCAGCCAAAATTGTACTGTACCCAGGGTGAGAGAGGGGGGTGGGGTGGGGTGGAGGAGGGGGGTGAGAGAGGGATGGGGGGAGGAGTGGGGAGAGAGAGGGATGGGGTGGAGGAGTGGGCAGAGAGAGAGAGAGAGAGGGATGGGGTGGAGGAGTGGGCAGAGAGAGAGAGAGAGAGAGGGATGGGGTGGAGGACTGGGGAAAGACAGTGAAGGATGGGGTGGAGGAGTGTGGAGAGAGAGGGATGGGGTGGAGGAGTGGGGAGAGAGGGATGGGAGGAGGGGAAGGAAAGGGCATAGCAACAGGACATGAGACTGACTAAGAGAGGGGTAGAAGGAGGATGAGAGGGAGAGAAGAAGGGCAAGAACAGGGCATGAGAAGGACAGAGGGGATGGGGATGGGTGGAGAGGAGGATGGTATGGAGTTCAAGCTGTGGAGAGGGCGATGACATACAGGTGGAGGTTGTATGGGTAATGGGCGAGATGATTAGATCTGATTTCTCCTCTGCTCTCTCCCTCTCTCTCTCTCAGCGGATGAGGTGTTCTGTGAGATGGTGAAGTCAAACCGACTGTGTGAGAAGAAGCTGTTCCGTCAGTTCTGCTGCAGAACATGTCTGATGACCGCCTGAGAACCGGAGAGGAAGATGACTGAGAAGAAGGAGAGGAACCGGAGGGGAACCCTGCCCTCCACCACCCCCTCATCCGCTGTACATTTCCAAACTAGCTAATGTGTTTGAATGGAAGAAAAAAAACAAAAAACAAAACTACTCCTCTTGTCAGTTTACCCTGCGAAGGGTAGATGTGATTTTCATAAGATATATTTTTAAAGTTGTCTGTTTTATAAACTACATACAGTATGTAACATGTACAAATTGTTTATTTTTTATTCAAATGCAGCATCATCATGAATTAGGGTGCTTTTTACGACTATACGTGAAGTCGCTATCCAAACCACTGGGCACATGGTTAGTATGAACTGGTTGATAAGGAAAAAGAAAACACCATCTCTGGAAAGAAGATCAGCTTTTTCATACTCAAAACACAACTTACCTATACAAACTTTCTACCAGGCTTTTAGTTTTTATAAAGAAATGTGTAAAACAATTAAATATACTGTACCATGTCAAATGTTGTTGTACATTTTAGATATGTATGTGTTGTTTAAAGTTTGTTTTATGTAAGTTCAAAGGACTGAAATAAAGGTGTACGTTGTGTATGATATCTTGCCTGTGTTGCATAGAAATGTTTGACTCATGCTTTCAAAACACTTCCATGTTACCCATATTTGGGTAGGTATTACAAACCAATTATAAGTTCCCTGACTCTTTTCCTTACATTTGCATTCACGTTCTCATTAAGACATTATAACTTGTCAATGCTTTGTCTCACCTCCCCTCTGATAGCACCATGCTCGACGGTGATCACACACAGTTGTTCAAGCTAACAATATCATGTTACTTACTGAATGCCTTTTAACTTGTTAACAGCAATCAGGAGAGCAGACCTGAACAGTTTGTTGTCTAGTATGCTATCCCTATTGCTTTGTAAATCCTTCTTCGTTCTCAGAATGTGCTGCTTTTTTAATCAGTGGTTTCATTAAGTGCTCCTTCTAAAATGAAGGTCTTGCTGTAGATCCTTTCACTACTCTTGTTGCTTTTGAACCTCAGGTGCAGGAATTAACAACCCCGGGAATAATCAGTCAATACGTTTATCACCATCGAGCTGCAACAGGGAAGTAATATGAACAGCATCAAAGCAGAGCAATGATCCAGCTTATATACCCTAGAATCAATGATGTTGTGTTTGTTTGAGTAGGAGATTGTCTGTCGATCACACGCTCGATACCTAAATGACAACAGATGAACAGATACAACAGATCATGTTCATAACATTTCACTAAATCAGGCCCTTTGGTGTCAGTTGACAGGGACATTCTGGCCCTGAAAATCAGATGGTCAGCTAGAGATCAGGGGAGGCTGGTGGAGGTGGAAATCAGAGGACAGGCTTATTGTAATGCATGGAATGGAATAAGGAATGGTATCAAACACGTGGTATCAACGGTATCAAACAACCCATCAGAACTCAAAATACTAGCTTGTTGTACGACATTGTTGGTTTGATACCATTCCTCATTCCGTTCCATACATTACAATGAGCCTGTCGATTTCTACCTCCACCAGCCTCCACTGCTAGAGATGTATCAATAGAATATGAACTCTAGTAATCTAATAACGTCCCACTAAAGCCCCTGTATTGCCCAACATTGGAATCATGAACTTTCTTGGAAGGGGGTTTGTATTTCCTATTAGCACAGTCCTAAAGGGGCAATCTGGGATTCAAACAATAACAATGCGGTCTCCCTGACAATTTCCAGCTGAGGGCTGGAGAAATGTAACTGCTCTCAAATTCAAAGACGTAGCTATGGATGCAAGGACTGTCCATCCATAAGATAAAAAAATATAGTTTTAACAATGTTTTGAAACTATACAATGTTTGTTTACTATTACATTGTTTACCAACAATGGTGTGAAATGTGGTAAGACAGTTGAATTTAGCTTATGAGGCATCTACAAGTAATATTCTTCAAGAATCAATGGCTATATATCATTAATTTAAAAGTCAAAAAATGTATGTACCAATCCCAGATGCTCGGCTGCTCTCTCAGGACTCAGGAAGTCCTCTGGGCTTGTTTTCTCTCTACTTCAGTGGAAGATGTATGTTTCTAGTCATTCACCCCCACCCCTCTTCCCAATAGGTTATTGACCCCTAAACATCTCCCAGCCCAGTACAGATTACATTTGACAGAACAAGTATGATGTACCAGAGCAGGCCACAGTGACAGAGCGACCAAGAGTTACCTCATGTTTTGGATTGTTGGCTGTTGGCTGTTTGACTTGCTTTGCATCAACCATCGTAAAATGGGGCTAAAACACATACACACACCACACACACACACACACACACACACACACACACACACGCACAGACGCGCACACATGCACACGCGCACACACAGACACACAGACCCACAGACAAAACACACACACAGACACACATGCACACGTTGAGGAGAAACAGATGCTCTCTGGTGAATGACCAACGGGCTAAGTCTTGACCTGACCGGGCTATGCTCTTGCACTGAAGTACTGGCTAAGCTTGATGCCACACTCCTGCTGTTTCTCCTTTACTGCTTGACAACATCCAGGCCTCTCGCTGGCCAAGTGAGTGTTTGGGAGCTGGGTCAAGTTGTTCCGGTTACAGAGGTCCAAGTGCTGTCGTTCAAGAGTGTGTTTACTGCATGTCTTAATTTCTTTAAAAAGGATTGTTCTGATGGTTTCACCCTTTGTAGACCCTATAATGTTCTAAATACCATTTTAGGGAACTTGATTATTGCCTGTAATATCTTTATAGCTTGTTGGTAAAACACATCCACAGCCACCATCAGTAAGAGATGGTTTGTGGAGGAACATTTGATTGTGAGTCTCCTGGGATGTGTTTGGTTGTACCAAGGAAATTACAGTAATCCATAGTTGCACTCTGTGGCATCTGCCTTGATTATTGTTAATGTACGCCTCCCTTTGGTTAAGAGTGGAATTGCAACGTTGTCCTTCATTTCAAGCTACTGTACCCATGGGGCTTTATTATGATTGATGATTGATATTTTTAGAAGTTTACTTTGCACTAACTGAAATGTCAATGTGAGAATGTATTTTTTCATATAGCTTACCAGGTCCAAACTTTTTCAAATGTGACATAAGGAGAAGCTAATAAAAGGGGTCTTACCCAAGGGTCCTACCCAACCTTCACTCTCCCTGTATAACAGAACAGTATGTTCTCTCTTGAAAAATGAGCAAAAAACGTTCAGTCCGTAAGGTGCTAGAAATCCTCTTTGACCATGACAGTTAGACTGAGGAAGAGGTGTCTGAGACTGAGGACAATGTAGATTAGATTAGATTAGATTCAACTTTATTGTCATTGTGCAGAGTAGAAGTACAGAGACAACGAAATGCAGTTAGCGTCTAACCAGAAGTGCAAAAAAGCAGGAAAGTGCAGTGTGAACAATATATACAAGTAGTGCAGTATAAGTATAAGTAGTGCAGTGCAGCAGTATATGTATTAGCAGTAACATTAAAAAAAATAAGGATATGTGCATTATGAACAGTATAGACAGATGTGTACAGAAGAGCAGTAGTATGTAGTATAAGAGCAGTGTGTACAAGTGAGGATGCAGTATGTACAGTTTATAGTAATACTATAGGGTAAGAGTAGTGCAATTGTCCCGGGGGGGCGGGGGGGCGGGGGGGGGGGGGGGGGGTGTAGGGGTTGGTAGGTTGTCACCTAGGTGCAGAGTTAGAGTTCAGTAGGGTGACAGCCGCAGGGAAGAAGCTTCCTCTGAACCTGCTGGTTCGGATGCGGAGAGACCTGTAGAAGTGAACTCTGACTATTAGGACTCCTCTGATCACAGGTGTGACTTTATACATTTTTCAATTTGAAGCAACATAAAACGTGTGTAGCCATATCGAACCAAACAGTAGGGTTAAGATCAGCAGGGAAACCCCAAAGCCCTCTGGAGTCAAACTTGAAAGACTCCTTTCATCTTTATTCAAGTTCAATTTCTGAACTTGGGGTTCTTTGAGTTTGAAGCCTTTGTCATCCATACAATCCTATTTAGCTGGGTTTAACATCCCAGCCTAGCGCATGAATCATCGCTCAGCATGACTTTTATATCTTTTAGTAGCTGCCGGATCCTATTCAACGCTTTGTTTTCTCCACAGAGGGATGAGTTACTCCTGAATTAAATCGCCCAGAGCCTGTTCTTGGTGCTGCTGTGTGTCGGTGATGACTGTGTTATGGAGGTGGCCGGGTATTGTTCCACGGTGACCCATTTCTCAGTCTGATAAGCGTATATGATTGGGAGAGTCTCAGAGATGCAGTATTAGTCTGGCGAGAGTCACAAATCTTCCTCTACTGAGGCCTATCTCTCCATAGAGGGGGAGAGGCCCTGTGATGGAGCTCCCTGGGCGGTTTTCATGGGACTAATAACTGAACAACTATAGGATATCAGGGCAGATGGATTGTTGTTGCAAAGTGCCCTGACTGTAGCCACAGGAGGAGAAACAACAGGCAATAACAATATACTGTGGTCTATATGGCTGTTGCAAATCAAATCTAATCAAACTGTATATAGCACATTTCGTACACCGATGCAGTACAATGCGCTTTATGGGATGAATGACTAAAAACAGAGAGAGAAAATAAAAGAAGAATGAGACAAAAACACAAGAGGATAGATGGTGTGAGGGCCATGGGAGTTCAAACAGTAAACACAGAGAACGAATGAGTACTGTAGGGACTACTGCATGGTAAATAATAAAGGCTTGAATGGACTAAAAAAAGGATAAGCTAAAAGAACTGAATGACCAAAAGACTGAAAGCACCCTAAGTAAAAGCAAGGCAAAAAAGGTATGTTTTATGATGTCACACTCTTTAGACGTATTGATAGAATGCATACATGATTCAGTCAATCAAGTCCATCAGAGCTAAAACCTTCAGGTCGTGAGAGTCTACTATCAGTCCCTGAGATGTCTTCCCCATCTTGCAATCTGACTTTTTCATTTCTGCCTCTCTCACATAAGAATGAAGTTCTTCTGGTTCTGAATCCCTGGGTGTACCCACAGAGAGGTAGATAAGCATTTGAAGTAGGAGAGGTGAGAGACCATGGGTATGGGCAGAGCTGGGCTGAATGCTAAAGAGCATCTGTGCTGGGGAGACACTGAGCGGGCATTAGATCACCTCAGAGTCTGTGAGTACAGAAGGTTATCTTGTCTGTGTAGCTATCGCCTAGCAGCAGCAGCTGAGTTTAGGAGATCACTCAGTGACGAGAGAATAACTCGGGAATAGTTGCCCGGGCAGAAAACAGAGGATTTGAACGATAACAATGTCAGGCTATTAACTTTGGAAGTGTGGAACCTGAGAGAAAGTAACATTGATGGAAGGATGCAGAGGTAATCAAGGGGTTATTCTAAAAAAAAAAAAAAAAAAAAGTAAAGCTACCAAAGTATTTTAATTAGCAGAATGTAGTCAATGTGGGAATCAAGGCAACAACAACCCTGACCTGACAACTGGTGAGCATCAAGCCTCAACCCACTGAGATATTTGAACCACAAGATCATACCTTAATGTTAATTCACATCTGCCATATTCTATTTGTACATAGTAGCTGCCGGGGAGATACAGTATGAATACCAGCCTTATACCAGGGGTATCTAAATCCAGGCCCAGAGGTCTGCACTATTCTTTTCTGGCATTCAATTCATTAGTTTCATTGATTGGCCAGAGAGTCTACTCACCTAGTTTCCAAATTGTGAATCAAACCCTGATTAAGGCAATGATGAAAACCAGCGTTGCTGTGGCCCCCAAGGGCTGGATTTGAGTAGTGTTGGCCTATACAATACCATACCATACCACTGTGACAAATGCCATCCTGTCAGCACATTGTCATGAGCCCAACCTCTTTTGTTCTGTCCAGTCCGACAGTCCCTAAGGAGTTGCGAAGACACCATGCCTTCTGAAGCAAATCACAGAACAACTGCCAAGCAGAAAAACCCATTACTTCTGGAGAATAAGAACAGCTACTGCTCCACCAAGCAGAAATTGCTCGACAAATCCCCTCTGGCTTCCACCAATAGTAAGAGCAAAAGGCGACTTTGAAAGTCAAGAGCCACGCCTGGTAAATAATAATGTGAGAAACCAGAGGAAAATGCCGGTCCCCCTGGGTCCCCACCGAGAGGGGCTTACACACCGCAACAGTGAGGGAGGTAACTCATCCTGATTGTGAGTGTCACACAAATGGTACAGAATTACAGGGGCATCTGCCTGGACAAGGAAACATGATTGAGGCCCTCTGCGAATGAGATCTCAAGTCCTGAATATTTCAACAACAGTTTTGTGAAAATGGCTTTGTAAAAAATTTACTTTCTGTACATCTCTGAATACATTGTCTTCCTGAGATGTACAGTCCTCATTGCAAACTCTACCAGGGCCTTTACCGGACTGTAACATGCTCAGGTTATGATTGTAGATATGTTCAGGATTTCTTCTCTATCTGGATAGGTTTTTCTTAAATAAAGCAATAATTTTCTCTTCATAGTTTTCGTATTGTTATATCTTGAAAAAGTTGTTATCACAACATTGAAATTGTTTTCAATGTTTGGGACACGATCAGTCTCAATGGTTAAGAAATTGACAATGACAAAATCAGATGATGAGATTTAAATTACATCTCGGTATAGGTGTGACAGTCCGTACATTACCATTATTAAACCCCCAGGAGTAGCATTCTCTTATTAATGTTAAAGACAGGAATTTAATTAATTATGAGGTTAAAAAGTGCACAGGAATTGTGGCTACAATAACTTTGGAGACTAGCACATCCTCCCTCATGTAGACACAGCTGTTTTAAAATAACTATTTGGGACATCACAGTGCAGCAGTTCACTCATTCGGAGGCAGCACACTGAATATTTATCAGTTGATAGGCATTTGGTGATTCATATAGATCAAAAGAAACAATCCCACTAGGATTTACAGGCTTGAAGCTTTAATCAATTAATTTCCCCATGCATTCCCTCCCTGAGACTTTTTAAGTGACAGAATAGGCAATACTCAAAGTAAAAATACATTCTTCCTACTGCTCTTTCATTCTGATGCATATGTAATATTTTGTTTTATAGTTTATTTATGTTACTAAATATGCTGATTACACTATTGTAGTTTTACAATATTGAATGTAGACTTATTTTCTTGATGCTCCTTTACGGTTCAGCGCTAGAAGGCGCCCGCTCAAATGCATTTAGTTATTTTCGCTTTGTGAGAGAGTACCCGTAGTTCTTCTTCCGGGCGCCAGCGTGTTGAGGACGCTTTGAAAGAATTGTTCATTTTTAAACAAGAAACTTGGCGATTTAGTTTTTTCTCTCCTTATTAGCTAGTTACCACAGTTACTGTGAATATGGTGAAATTGTCGGCAGAGCTGATTGAGCAGGCTGCTCAGTACACAAACCCCGTGCGGGACAGAGAACTGGATCTGCGAGGTAAGTTTCAACCCGCGTATTTGATGCTAGGCCTTGTCAGCTAACGGTTAGCTTACTGATTGAGTGATGTTTCCACAAGTAGACTATGAAATCTTCAGGTCCTAGATGATAAAGTATCTTATTTTGCTATAGATACAGGGTGCCTTCACCAAACAGAAGTAACCTATTTTTTCTCTTGTATTTCCTTCATGTAGGCTACAAGATCCCTGTACTTGAAAACCTCGGTGCTACACTAGACCAGTTTGACACCATAGACTTTTCGGATAATGAAATCAGGAAACTGGACGGATTCCCTCTGCTCAGGAGACTCAAAACGTTGCTTATGAACACCAACAGGATATGGTAAACTAGCAATGTTTCTAAAAATAGTATCGTTTTTGTTTTACTCATTGTTTACACCTTTGTCTTCGTCTGAGATTCTCCTTGTCTGAGAATCTAATAGCCTTTGTCTGGTCATGTACTAAATCACTGTTTTGCAATGATGTGCGTTTCCTCACAGCCGCATTGGTGAAAACCTTGAGCAGGCTCTGCCATGTCTAAAGGAACTGGTCCTCACAAGCAACAACATCCAGGAATTGGTAAGTCGTCTCATAATCACCATGAGTACAGATGGGGAATCATCAATCTTGGAATCATATTGCCTTTTCATACGCAAGGTGATGCACAGTAATTGTGTTGTTAATGGCCAGGCCTATTCAATATGGTCAGTCCAAATAGTTATCATTGTAAATCACAGTACATAGTTATTATTGTGTAACCTTGTGTTCTCACCACCAGGGTGACTTGGATCCACTGGCCTCAGTGAAGACATTGACCCTTCTCAGGTATGTCGTGAACACTGTGGCTCCTGACTTGGTCATATCACAACAGGGGAGGCTGGTGGAGGTAGAAATCGGAGGACGAGCTCATTGTAATGCAAGGAATGGAATACCTCCACCAGCCTCCCCTGCATCACAATTATGATAAGTTATGATAAGAATGCATGTCAGGAGGATGAGGTTAGTTAAGACTGAGACTTTCTATAATGTGTAATCTGTTCGCATTCCAGCCTGTTAAGGAATCCAGTAACCAACAAGAAACACTACAGGCTCTATGTCATCAGCAAAATCCCTCAGATCCGTGTTCTTGACTTCCAGAAGGTGAAGCTCAAGGTAAGTACTGCTGGCCATTGCTCTGAGATGAGAATGGTTACGTCATAGAGAAGGGACACTCTAAAAGGTTCTAGTTGATAATACAAGTAATGTATTATGATTACTTTACATTGACAGGATGTTTTAATGAAACCCTTTTGTACATTTCTGACCAGTGTGTGTACACACAGCCTTGGGCACAGTCACGTCCCCTTCAAACTAAATGGGTCTAGTCAATAACATAATCATAGCGGTAGCATGATAAACAACCCTTCTCGCAGGAGAACACATTAGAGGGCAGCTATATGGGAATGTTCTGCTCAGGGACCCAGAGATCATTATTCTCCTTAGCATGTTTAGAACGGTGCTTTATTTATAAGTTGTTTCCCCAAACGTCTGTCTGTCTGTCCTAGCCCCTGCCTGGGGTCAAGGTGCCCTACCTATCTGATGATTGAAAGCTTTAACTTTAACTGTGTGATGATGTATTACCATAGGAACGCCAGGAGGCAGAGAAAATGTTCAAGGGCAAACGAGGTGCTCAGCTTGCAAAGGATATTGCCAAGCGAACAAAAACGTAAGATGAAAGTCCCTGTCGGACAGCAGCTCCCTAGAATCACTGGACACTGGCGGTGGGGTGGTGTCGGAATCACCAGAACACTCTTCTACTACACCCTCCAATCACTCCTGGTGTAGTACGGTGACTGGGGTATCTAAAACTTGGGGTGGCCAAACTAGGCTTGTAACTGTAAAACCCAAAACCACCACAACCCCACACAACCGTGTTTCTTCGGAGCGCTGTCCTAAGGGCAATTCCTGTCGTGTCAGTTTATTTAACTCAAGATAAGATACTACACCTGAGATGCTACTACTACACTGGTTGAGAGGTTTGAGAAGCACCTGCCTCCCCCAGGTTCTCTCTAACATGGCCGTCTGTGTTTCAGGTTCACCCCGGGGGCTGCCGTGCAGCAGCAGCAGCCTGAGAAGAAGAAGACCGGTCCGACCCCTGCGGATGTGGAAGCTATCAAGGCACTCAATGATTTTATTTGTTTTACTTTGAAAAAAGTGTACTTGCTGTGTATATATGAACCTCTATTTCTTTGCTAGGTGTTTCAATCTAGGGATTATTGCTTTGTTTACTCTACTTTTTATGAGCTCTTGGAGCAGGATGTATTCATACAAGCACATTCTACCGTGGCGCAGTTCAGCGTGTCTTGCAGCTCCTGCCTCACATATTTATTGCTTTAATAAGGGGTTGCTAGGCAAAATATTGCCAAATGGAAAGGAGTGCCTGATACTGACCTGATGCATGATCCCAAAACTGGCCCCTAGCCCCCCTACCCCTTACCCCCTATGCACGTAGGTTACTATAGAGATCCTGAGTGTGCAAACCTCCTTTGTTAAGTGTTGCTCTTCATCTCCCGCACCTCGCCTCCAGTCGGGTGTGCAGCGGATTCTTCTACGTCACTACTGTACTACTGCCATGTGAACTGATTTCTGTTTCCTTCCAGAATGCCATCGCTAATGCCTCGTCCCTGGCTGAGGTGGAGAGGCTGAAGGGCATGCTCCAGGCTGGACAGATCCCTGGACGGGACGTCAGACAAGGTCTGTACACAGGATCAAACCAGTCACACGTGGTGCATTCAATTGCTGCTCGGAAACTCGCAGCTTCCCACCAAGATGTAGCATTAGATTTTGCCTAGGGCTCCATATTGGCTAATTCTGAGCAAATGAATGCATATCTCAACTTTTAAGCTCGATCAGAATTATATATATTTTCACCATCCTGGTCAGATCTAGCCAGCTGATTTCCCCAATAGTACAAAAAATCTGCCAGATAGATCTGATCCTGCATAGCAAAAATGTATATACATCGTTCTGATCTCGATTAAACGTTGTGAAATACTGGGCCCTGGTGTTTAGCCCAGTGGGTGGCACTGGCAGTCCCACCTGGGAATCACTTCATAGGAGGAGGTGCTTTTGTTCTTTTTTAGGGCATTCTGCTTTTCTTTTCTTTTTTATTGGGATAGAGACGGTAGAGATTGAGGTTGGGAGAGAGAGAGGAGGGATGACATGCAAGACGTGTCGAGGGTCGGAATCGAACCAGGAACCTTGCGATTATGTGGTATGCGCGTTAGTGTGCTACGCCACTAAGCGCCCCCACCATTATTAAATGTTGTGTTCTTGCCTAGGTCCCCCTGAGGTGGTAGAGGTGGAAGAAGAGGAAGAGGAGGAGGAAGAGGTGAACGAGATGGTGCACGAGGTGGTGCAGATGGAACCGGAGGTGCAGATGGATGAGGGTGGTAGCGGAGAGCAGATGGAAGAGGAGGTAGAGGCCGTAGAGGAGGAGGAAAGAGAAGAGGAGGAGGAAGGAGAGGAGGAGGAGGCGGAGGAGGAGGAAGAAGAAGGACAAGAAGAACAAGAGGAGGAAGAGGCTGAAGAGGAGGAAGAGGGTGAAGAAGAAGAAGAAGAAGAGGAGGAGGAGGAGGAAGAAGAAGAAGAGGAGGAAGAAGATGATGATGATGAGGATATGGAGGACACACCTGTCAATGGATCGTGATTATTTAATGTGAATCTTTTGTCTCCAGTTGTGATTGTTTTGTCGGTTCATATTTGTGTTGATCATCCATGTACCATTTTGTTATTTCGAGAAAATAAATGTATTAAACATGTTTTTACAAAATTGTTTCTTTGACCAATATGATTTCACTGAGAATGGATAAAACTGAAGCCCATGATGTTAGGTGCTGCTTATCCCTTATGAAATTATGCATGGATCATTTTAGATGATTTTGGTTTCGTCTGTACATAAACACTTCTTGGAGGAAATCATTTTTGGAAGCCATTTCAATTGGAGGGCTGTCTGATATTCAGAATCATTTTGTGTGTAAAAAGTATTTGATGACATTATGCTCTTTTGGCTTTATATTATGTGGTACATTAGTGTTTACCAAGTGAGACCACAAAGTCCAAATAAATTGCCTTGAATAATGATCTTTGTCCTGGACTGTATTCTGATATCAGGGCCATGGGTGCAGTGCATATTGTCAACAAAAACGGACTAACACATGCACACAGCCCAAGTTTACAGTTGGCTGATGACCATGTTCACCACTACGTAGTTTCACACCAGAAGTTTCCGTTCATACCTGCGTCTGGGGTTATTGCTCTGCTCCGGGTCTGTCGCCCCCTAGTGGACGACGATACGCTCTGAGAGCCCTCCACGTCATTCTTAGCTGAGTTGTTGTGGTTCGACCAGAGCTCAAGCAAAAAGTGAACTAGCTAGCTAGCTGTGAGGTGTAACTATAAGTTAATCAGGTGTGGTGAAACGAAGACAGCTAGCTAACAAATAACGGTACACATTTGTAGGTACTTCAGGAATGGAGGCTGTCGAGAAGGGACCAATAATACAAAAGTCACCCATTGAAAATCAGGATTTAAGTTTTCTACATCATAGTGGTAAGCAAGCGAAGCTAGCGAGCTACCTAGCTTAGCAACATGATGATATCTTACAAACGGTTGTCAGTTAACTAGATAGCTAGTTCACCGGCGAAAAGCCACTTTTCTTTTTGCGCAGGATTGTGATTGAGCCAAATAGAATTACACTGAGCTAACAAGCTAAATATTAGATAACTAGGCGACGTTGTGGAATGGATATAGCTAACGCTAGCTATAGCAAGCAGGGGATGACGAGACGAATATGACCTGATATGATTTTACATCCATGTGATTGCTATGTGTGTACGTCGCCTGTACATGGGTCATGTGACATATCCCTGTATACATGATCGATATACAGAAGCCTTTAGAGGCGACTTGGGTTGGCGACATTCAGGCTGAAATCCCACTCGGATATGGATTCTGTCAATCAGCAAATGTAAACACCACTCAGACTCTCCTGAGCAGAGCACGCCAAATATGGCCACATACATGGTTTTGTGAATCAGATTTATTCTCCATCTTGTCCACCACAGTAGGGACTTTCCTGTCAGAGTATGGATGGTACCTTCTGTTCGTGGTTGCTGGGGTGTATTTGCTGATCCAGCACCTGAACAAGAGGAGAGCGAGCAGGGTGCAGAGAAGCACAGAGCATGAAGACGTGCGAGGTAGGTGCCCGCTCCTACAGGAATGACAAGCTCTATATGTATGTAGTGTACTAGGCTTGTACTGATTGCATACGTGACTGTCTGCATTTTTTCAGTCTACAATACCATCAAACTGACACATTGTATGGGATCTTATTTCATACTTAGATCACACGTCAGTGTTGCAGAGACGAGAGGCATTGGAGGCATCCAGGCAGAGGATGCAAGAAGAGTTGGATGCTAAGGCAGCCCTGTTCAGAGAGAAAAAGCAACAAGTGAGACTGATCCGTTATTAATGGTTAGAAACTCGATTCCTCACGCCCTGTCCTCCGCCCTGCACTCGCTTGCTACTCAAAGGCATTGGAGGAGAAGATCTAGGTTCCTCCTCTTAGACATTCTCCCCCAATGCTTTTTGAGAAGGAAGCAAGTGAAGGACAAGGGAGAGGAATCATGTTTCTAACAAGTGAGAAAGTGGACAATACATTTGGCATGGAGCCATGTTTGCGTAACACGGCTTTTTGGCCCAGGCAGAAAAAACCCGCATTGATTGTTCCTGCTAAATCTGAGCACCTCACAAACCTCACATCTTTTTTCTTCTGTCCTTTTGTAACAGATTGAAGAGGAGACTAGAAAACAGAAAATACAGCAGTGGGAGAATATGAAAGAGGGGAAGAGTTCCAAAGGAAATGTACAAATAGCTCAGGTTGGATGTGCAGTGTCATCTCAATTTAAGATGTACTTGATGATGGTTATTACTATTTACTCCTTATAGTTACTTTGTATCTAATGAAGCTTCCTGTTCCTCTGTAGACCACTGAAGAGGCCAGCACATCCACAGCCATATTGAAACCTAAGACTGACAAGAAGCCCCTAAGGAGCAGTGGTATGTAGAAACATGCTTAATGAATTCACACACGGATTGGAATACTACGTAATGCTAATTCACACTACAGAGCCGTAACCAATCTGAGCTGTACTGAGCAGGCCTGGTGACACATCCACCATCATTTCTGAACCAGTGCTGGAGAGGACTAAGTGAAAGGAAAATATCAGAGTCAGCACAGTATGGTTTGGGTCGGCCCTCTATTTGCATGCCTTGCATGAAGTGGATAAATGGAAAGCACATTTACTGTACATGAATGAATGTACGTGAATGAAATGTATCAATAATTTAATGCTGGGAGTGGTGTCTGCAATTATTCATGTATTACAATTAAGCAAAGCGAAGGAATAAGTACTGGATGCCTGTGTCTTCTGTGTGCCAGTCATTTACGTTCTTCCCCGTGTGTGTTTCAGGTTTTAACGCCCTGACTGGCGAGGGGGGAGGAGCCTGTGTGTGGAGACCAGGAAGAAGAGGGCCATCATCAGGTGGATGAGGTTAAGGAAGGTCAGAGACACATGGTCACACTGACCTGTGAACTCTGACCCCATGACCCCTGACCCTCGGGGGGCGCACACACACACTGACACACTGAATGAAGCTGCCTGTTCTCACAATTCCCTCATGGTTACTGATTAAAACAAATGTGTTTATTTGGGTTTTCAATTCTTGAAAGATTTAGTTCTGCTGGTTTCAGGTCATTTTGCTTTAGTAATATCACTATACTGATCAAAATCCATGTGTTACTGCAATAAGTGATATTTTCAGTTTCATACTATTTGAACATTGAAGAAAAACTTGGCTTTGTGAAAGTGACAGCTTCTAATGATGCCATCCCTTTAAATGGCTCCTTTGCCAAAAGGTTTGGCTGATGTCTTTCAGAGTAATTGTGTGTGTGTGTGTGTATGTTGTCTTTTTTTATATCCCTGTACGCTTTCAAATGTGTGCCATCCAGACTTTATGGTGTGACAATACTCCAGTTGGCGACTGCTGTGTCTCTTTGTACTATGTAAATCAGGGGAGGCTGGTGGAGGTAGACGTTGGATGACAGGCTCATTGTAATGCATGGAACGGAATGAGGAATGGTATCAAACACAGGTCCTTATTCCATTCCATGGATTACAGAATGAGCCCTTCCTCCGATGTTTTCCCCCACCAGCCTCCCCTGCTATAAATCAGATGTAACTGTGGTTATCTTATCATGTAATGAAATAATCTGCTCATTAAATGATTAGTTACTGGAGTTTCTGTAAAAAAAAATATTGGGTGACAAGAAATTAAATTACCATACAGATTTGTATCACAATAAAGCTTCTATAGTTACATTATGTCTTTTTATGACTTGGACTATGTTGATTTAATCTAAGAAATGTGGACAGTACAATAATGTAACATCATCACAGAGGGACAGTGTACAACACTTGATCTGTTCATAAAGGTATTTAGGAGTAAAATCATAATCAAGTCAAGTATATACTGTATATATCTTTTTATTTTTTTGCTTTTATCATTTGCACACACAATAACAAATAAAAGACAATTTCTGATCAAGAAGCCTCCCCTAAAAACGAACACAATAATAATAAAAAAGGTATAATATATTTATACAAATATTTAATTGTTTGTGTGAGATGTAATAGGCTACTCTGTAGGGAAAATCTCCTCACCAACAGAAGTTGAGGGTTAAAGCAATGCTGATATTGTTGTTATATGGTAATAAACTGCAAGTGTTGTTAGTCAAAATATTGTAACTAATATCCTACTAGAATGAGATGCATGCAGGCACTGCATTTTCAAATCAGGTAATCACCACTAGATGACAGCATTGTCTACAGCAAACCTTTTCTTGTGAGAGGAAAACCACAAGTAGCCTATTTGTGTGAGAGAAGAGGAACATCGATCTCAAGTGGTACATTACAACAGTCAAAAGTGGTTTGCTCTCCTCAACTCATTTCCACCTCCTCTGATCCAAAGACGGAGGATGGGCTCATTGTGATGCATGTAACATTATTACAATGAGCCCCACATGCTTGATACCATTCCTCATTCCATTCCATGCATTACAATGAGCCCGTCCTCCGATTTCCACCTCCACCAGCCTCTCCTATTCTAGACACTGGTCTGGGGTCAGTTTTGGGTTATTAGGGTAGAATTTGGGGAGAGTAACACATCCTAGATCTGTGCCTAGAGGTAACTGAACCCCAGAGTTTCTCATATAACCCACTGAAGAGTTAACACCACTGTTTATAAGTTTATTGAAAATGTGAGATTTTGAAGATTCAAATGTTATTCTATTAGTTTCATTTCATACAGTATAGCAAGACTACTGTAACATAACACTCCTGACATTACAGGATTGATTTAATATGATGCAGAATGATAGGCCTATATGTTGTGATTGTTTATTCATTACATGTATTTTCCCACAGTTGGGGTCATTAGTTGGCTCATTAATTGCTGTTGTGTAGTTTGCTAGCCTTTGCCTGCTCTGTCATTTGATAAGGTAAGAACTTTTGAAGAATGTTTCTCTCAAAGAGGATTTTTTAATTAATGGGATTTAGCTGCACCAGAAAAAAACAACTTGCTTGTGAAAGAAAAGCACCCCCTGCCCACCAATGACATTGATTAGGATTTTCTAATACCACGCCTAAGGGGGGCTCAAGTCGATCCAATTACCTTTGGCTGCCATCGTTAGCTTGACGGGCCCTTGAGTCAGCCTCCATTGTCTCTGGTACTGAGATCAGTCTGCAGGGACAATGGCTACCATGCAGAGAGACTGTCCTAATGAGGCAGTGTTGGGTATGGTAATACCTCCCCTCTAAAGCAGCTTTATTCTCCACTGTGAGCTGAGTGAGTGTCTCTCCTGCCTGCCTCAGGCACCCCCAAGCTGCCTGTAGAGTGAACGCCTCTGCTCCAGCGGAGGCTGGTGGAGGTAGAAATCGGAGGACGGGCTCATTGTATTGCATGGAACAGAATGAGGAATGGTATCAAACAAACGCACATGTTTGATACCATTCCCTATTGCATTGCATGTTTACAATGAGCCCGTCCTCCGATTTCTACCTCCACCAGCCTCCCCTGCCCTGCTCCCAGCCAAGAGAACGCTGTAAAATCTGTTCAAGTGTGATGTATGTACTAGCCTACTCTGTTTGAACCTAGGAGTGTCAAAACATTGCATTTCTTTCCGCTCAAACTTTGGCAGTAGTCGTTAAAGCTTGCCTAGCAACGGAGACACAGTTAGGTTCGATGTACACTTATACACTTAACACTGTGCCCCTATAGCTTGAGGCAGCTAGGCTCACCTATTGACCTATTTTTTATTTTTTTATTTAATTGATCTAAATAGGAGAAATAACAGATGTTATCTGTTGTAATGTTGTATTTTATTGCTTTGACTACATTCTGTTTTGACATAAATCATATTTTTTGGATGTTTTCATTCTAGTTGTGTGTATAACAGAGTGTGTACGCCATCTGGCGTGTTTCCTTATCCTATTCCAGAGTGATATGAGACTCATCTGGTGTGGCCAGCCCTTGGCTGTGGACCGAGGTTGTGCATAACCCCCTAAAAGCCATCCAGCAAATGTACCCCTTTTTAAGCTTGGTCACAAGCTGTGTGTGGGCATAGGGGCCTTGTGCACAAGTCAGGCATGAAGTTTGGATCGGGTGTGTTTAATATGAGGAAGGGTTGGTGCGTACAGTGTGTACGTCAGTGGAGGTCGAAATCAGAGGACGGGCTCATTGTAATGCATGGAATGAAATGACGAATGGTGTGTGTTTGATACCATTCCATTCTATGCATTACAATGAGCCGTCCTCTGATTTCTACCTCCACCAGCCTCCCCTGGATTAAACAATGTATAAGAGCTGAGATACACACTTAGTTTTGTGTCTTCTTTCTTTATCATCTTCAGTCTGGCTCGGACACTCTGTCTGAGGCCAGTAGCACAAGCATTGGGTGGGATACTAACTCGAGATCTGCGTGTGTAACTATGACATTTGTGTAAATCTTGCATTGATGTCAATGGGAAATTTGCACAATGATGAGGTATACTCGCAGATTCCACCTATTTACAGGATGACACATGTTCTGTAGGTATTGTAATGAGGGAGAGGCGGACTGTCAGCGTGTGGAGGACTGACAGGTGGAATGAAGCTATTTACAGTCAAGGGGTTAGAGTTAGGGCCTCATAAGGTCCCTCACTGTGCCACTCCATCCTGCTGGGGAACAGGGCTTAGAGCTACCTTATGTACCAGATGTCCTGACTAGGACCATAAATATCCCAGATAAGGCAGATGGATATCCGCCTGTTAATGTCGCTGCTCAAACATGCACTGTTTCATCCCATCATGGATGCACTTTGCCACAGTGTAACTCACTTAGAGACAGAGTTTCCTAGTTAAAAGCACTGTGAAAAGGAACAGTAAAGGTAGTGTGTTTAGAACATTGCCAGATGTATCCTACCTCCTCTTCCACAGGGTAGCTTTTGTATTATGACAACCAAATGTATATTTTGTTTAGTCTTTACTTAGCTTTCCTGTGTGCAGAGTATGTCTAGGCTGTGTGTACAGTATATACTGTATATCCTGTACCACTCTTCACAAATACTAGATCTGGAAAAACAACAGATGACCTCTCCATGTGCTTATGTCACTATGTTCTAATGTTGGAAGTCTCCCTGGTGGTCTGAGTCTGAGTGTGATGGGCAGGCTGGCCCTGACAATGCTCCAGGGGTCTCTCACACACACTGAGCTGCACTTCGGCCTCCCAGGAAATCCGCCCTAGATGGACAGGATAACATCAAGTCCACTTCCTCCTGTGACAGAGTGCAGAGGACTAGGAACCAGCCCAAACAGGATTACAGCGGGAGAGATGGAGATCTAGCCCTGAGTCAGGGAAACAAACATTCTCCACAGGACCTGTTTGTGTTTGCTCAGCCTGAAGGACAGGACAAGATTGCCATCGCACAGCGGCTGCGCATTCTCGGCACCGCTCCGGACAGCCACATCCCCCTCACGCCACTCCGCCACTTGTTTGTGTTGCGTGTTGGCAGCGATGTCGTGGATGTTGTCGTGGTGATACATATGGGAAGTAGCCGCGGTGTTATAGTCACCACAGTGGAGGCTGGTTGGAGGTAGAAATCAGAGGACGGCCTCATTGTAATTCATGGAATGGAATGAGGAATGGTATCAAACGTGTGTTTATTACAATTTCTCATTCCGTTCCATGCATTACAATGAGCCCGTCCTCCGATTTCTACTTCCACCAGCCTCCACTGGGTGACAACGTTGGGTTCAGAAGCTTGCACTTTCAGCATCCCATCTGTTTGAACTTTCCTTGCAATGTTGTCTTCCTCAAGGACACATCCCTCTTTGATAGTGTTTCTCCTGGGAACGGATGGTTCTTTGTAATAGCTGAAAGTACATTGTGAATGGAATAACACAGCTTTTCAAGTGACTTCCTGAGGGAAGTCATTAACCCTTGATGAAACTGCTGAGGCATCACTTTTCGTCCTCCATTACAATAATGGGTACCAAAGGGTCCCTGGGGTCCGGTGGTTTGTTGTCCCTTGCAGGAGTCCATGTAGGAATCTACCATTCCATACAGTGCAAATGCAATGATATTCACAATTTTCATGGCCATAGAGAAGACACATGAGAAAGACACATCATCAAGGGAACCAGAGGAGTCGGACATCAGTGTAGGTTCTTTTGAAATTATGCCCTGTGAGTAACCCATTTCTTGACAGTGTTGCATGATATTTTGATGCTACTAGAAAGAAAAATAAACACCCGGACCCGACTCAACTTTGTGTAATCATTGACGCTGTATGACGATGACAAATCAAGAGAGAATTTCTTGTTGATACCGATCGAGCCAGAAGTTTGGGAAATACATTCTGTCTCCTCACCTTGTTGCGCTGCCAGGACTTTACCCCGAGTTTCAAAGCCAGCCCTCTCATCTTAGCCATTTAGCTCACTGCACCTCAGTCCCTAAGCAGTGACACCCCCCCATAGGCCATTGTCTGCCGCACAGGAAACCCTGGCCAAAAATGCCAGCGCGAAATCCCTGCACTGCTCTACGTCAGTGGCACCTTCTTGACCTCTGAAAGACTTGAACACACCCTCGCAGCAGACAAAACAAGACACGCTACTGCAAACAAATAACAGCTGCGTCGGAAACATGCGTGATGTGTGCCGTTAAACAAATGTTGGAAGTGCTGAGGTTTGGCTGTGGCTCGCTGACTAACCGTGCTTGGCCGACAAGAAAAACTGTTAAAGCTAGTTGTGATTGTATACTGTCTATGGCTATGCAGATTCTCAGGTATACATTGCAAAACTTTTCTACATTTTCAAAGAAACAAAACTCTACAAAACACTAACCCTAACCCTAACCCTAACCCAAAGATCCCTGTCTGTTGTCTTTCATCAGGGTACATTTAAAACATTTTTACACAGTCTCAACCATGAATTTAAGTGGGTATCTTATGTTTTTTGATTGGATTTAACACTGTATTTAGAGCACACAGTTATGCATTCATAGGAAAGAAAGACATACCATATTATGATGTATTATGAAGATATTACAAAGTATACCTGAGTATTTGTGTGCCTCATAGAAAGTCTTACTCTGAGGTCCTGTCTACAATTCTTGTGAATCTTCATGAAGATGACTAAAGCTTTGTGAGTTAGTGAATCATTTTGTCAGTACAATCCATTGGCATGATTTATGCTTGCCAAACCTCCAAGGATTCCCATGTAAATCAATTAAGCCTAATAGGTTAAAATCATATCAAAGTATTTTTCTACTCTCTCAGTTCAAGCACAGGTCCAGAAGATTTGGGGGCCGTAGTCAATGTCCTTGAAATTAGTTTCATACTGGATCTGTTTCTTTATGAATATCCTACAATGTTATTCCAAGCAATGACATCATGTGCAATGTGTAGTAGACTACAGTGAGAAAAAACAACACAACTGGCTCGGGAATATTGACTGTTAACACGTAAGCAGACAGAGAGACCATTGTAACATAACATTAGAATCCATTATCGTCACTGCACACACAAATATTAAAGAAAGAGTTCACTCATATACAGTAGTATCAGAATTATGGATTGCATAGGGATGCCTGTCTATCTAACTGTCTGGCGATGCCATGGAACTTTGACAGCCTCATTTCTACAGCAAAAATATTACTTAGATGTGATAATAGCATGTTTATGTCTCTAAATGGCCATATAGATCCTTTTTCTTTGTTATGATTTGTTAAAAAGCCCTGACATTGCCCTCAGTATTTTGCCATTTCAAAGTATAAACATCTATGCCGATTGGAGTGCAGCCTCCGCTAAGAAAATAGAATGTATTGCCCAAAATACACATACTTTGACCTAAATGGCAATTTTCGGACTTGAATCATTGTGCAATAACATTGTGCAACACCAGGATGTCATATATCAGAGTGTTGTGGTCCACACTGGAATGGTGCGTGCTATTGTAAGTTTGTGTGTGTGTGCGTGCGTGCGTGCGTGCGTGCGTGCGTGGAGGATGAGGAGATGGGACACTTTGCCCAAACAAACACGGTCAACCTTAATTGCACTAAGAATGCTTTTATGATTAGAGCCAGTTCCTGTGAAGTGGAGTAACTCCACACCATGCTGGTTGCTGGCAGGCAGGTCAAGAGTGTGGCAGCACCTGCTCCCCATGGTTTGCCGTTACTGTCATTCAGAGAGGAAGTCGGGATCTAGACCATTTCAAAGTGTGGTAATGTAATGTGAGTGTAATGTGTGGTAATGTAATGTCAGTGTGGTAATGTCAGAATGCATGTGCTTGACAACAGCCTCCCCTGGTACACACACATGTTAAGCACTTACAGTAGGTGAGTCAGGTCCATTGTAGCCTTGTAGAATCTCCCTGGGGGTCAGGGGCCTGAGGCTGGGCTCAACGAGATACCGGTGTGGCCAACTAGCATTGAGGACAGTAAAAACAACCTACTGTATGACAATCCCTCAGGACACTCTGGCTTCTACTGCGTGGGGAAAGAGATAATACCACTGATGGCCCATCTTTGAAGAAGGTTATCCCCACAAAGCTCCTCATCGCCGGGGATCGGCTGTGGTTGTGGGGGGGGGGGGGGTTATTGCAGTGGTCCAGAGACAGAAAACAGGAAACACGTGTGGCACTTCATCCCTACAGTGTGCCCTTGGGAGTCTAAGTGTTCTGTTGCAGAAAGGAATGCTGGTCCATTAACTGCACACTTGGTGCCCATCAGCGCTCTCTGGTCCTTCCTTGGGCTCCAACAACAGTGGTAGTGAGACCCCTCTTTTAATAAAAATGGAATGTGATTCTTCAATGCCACCTCCAATCCCACAATGTTACAAATAGGGAGACTTATTGTATCGTATTAAAGGCTGGTATTTTACTTTGCCAGGTATGTGGTGTGTGATGAGTCATCTGAGGAACCTACAGTCCCAGGGAACATGGCTGTCTCCATTCTTGTTTATTATTTCATTTCATACATAGACACAAGTTTTTTTATTTTTTTTTATTAAACCTTGATTTATACAGGAGTGTCCCACTGAGACCAAGGTCTCTTTTTCAGGGGAGCTCTGCTTACATTAAAATACTGCTTTGGTTCGTTTCTGTGGAATTGGTCAGGGGAGAACAAGATGCTGATCGCAAAATATATCCTCTGTTCCCTTTTCCTTTACTTCATGCATCACGAGCCACAGTAATCTTACCACAACAACCCTGTATCGTAACACACGTAAAATATTTGGCACACGTTGGTGGAAAACCAAATGGGACATTACACACATACATGAATCAAAATAGAAAAACAATAATCGGTCTGAATGTAACAACAAACGTTTGGGTTAGACACCGCAGACACCGACTGATCCATGGTGTCTCTGTTGGAGAGCGGAGTGGAAAAAAGCTCATCCCTCAATGTGCTTTCCTCCTTGGTCCAACAAAAACAACCACAGGGAATATTTACTGTACTTAAAAAGACCATTGATGCCTGACTTCCCCCGTTACACCCCAAATACTCCGCAGCTCGGGAGGAAGAACCCCAGCATGACCCTCTCTCTAATATTAGTCTATTCAAGTCCAGTCCCATAACAGCTATGAGAACAAGGTGGAGGACTCATATTACGTAGGAAGATTCCCACAGGGCCATAGTACAGGAAGGAGATTTCATAGGGTGCACGGCCCCAGCTAGAGCCAAACTCACCATTTCCTATAAACAAACCTGCCCACTTAAATACAAGATCAATGCATTGATTCTATAAGTGCTACTTGGCTATTTGCAAGGTAGATGTCTGAAGACAGGGACATACGGCAGATGTCTGAAGATAGGCAAATGTACAGTAATTTACAATGGAAAGTTCCATCAAGTTGCATTGTGTGGTGTCACTTTAAAAAACAACAACTCTGCCTTATATTTACCGTGCAGCAATCCACTGGAAGATTTTTAGAATCTACTTCTTCACAGTAACTGTCAACCCCGAAACTACACTGGTAGTTTCACACTGATGTGTATCTCATCTCAACTGTGAATTTGGCTTTCAGATGTTGCTAATCGTCAGTTTGAATCAGGATGTTTTGAGCACTCCAAAATCACTCAGGCTGGGCAATACTTTGCTGCAATGTTGTATGAATTGTGACCAAAGTTCCAATTTGTTACTGGCCAAAATGCTCTCCTTCAGTATTTTCAGTAGAAGAGATGGAGGGCAGGTCTTTCACACCGATCGGATGGGATAAATGAATGTTAAGATGAAGATGTGACATTGACCTCGTCAATCAGAAATGTCACTATAAAAATCTTGTTACCATATTATTGTTATTGGGCATCTTGAAACTTTTGCGGAAGAAAATTGGAGCCCCATAGTTGTCCCACTTCGCATTGATGGATGCTAAAAGGGCTATAAAAAGTTATTTTCAAACTTTATTTTCCAATAATATCTATGTCCAAACAAAGGCTCATTGGATTACTTAAATTCCAAAGTGTATTGCTTGGTTTCCTAATGCAGTGGATCTGTGACCACCTACTGCAGTTTGGCAGTTGTAGGGATATCATTGCTTCACATAGAAGAGAAGTTTAACAACATAATTCAAATTGACTCAGGGATAGTTGTTATTGTGGTTATACAACTAGTGCACTGTTGCATAGTAAAATGTTGCGAAACCCAAAAACGGAGCTGCCACCAATTTAAAGAAATCAAAACCTTGCGCCTGTGTGATTGTCTATCCCACCTTGATTGGCTTCACCTGTTCCTCATCATCCTTCCCTGTGTATTTCATGTGTGTGTTCCCCTGTCTCTGTGCCAGTTTGTCTTTGTACTTTTGTCAATACGTTCCAGTGTTTATTCCTAGTGTTTAGCTTTCCTGGTTTACGATCCCCGATAGTTTATTCTGACTTAGCTTTTTGCCTACTCCTTATCGGACTATCTGCCTACCCGTTGACTGCCTACCTTCTAACAATGTAGATCAATGTTTGCTGTGTGTCCCAAATGAAATCCGCAATAGATAATGTTCATTTTGGTGTCAATTTGTCAAACCATGGAATCTTTTCACCAATTTCCAGTTGCCCAAATCCCTTAGATAGGCTGTTATTTTAAGCCTGAATGGATAGCGTTTAAGATATGGTTAATTATTTTTTTTTGGCATTGTGATCATGGCATTCATAGGTTCATTTGAGCTATCAAGCATAAGCCTCCACAAAAATATTGTGCCATTGCTTAGAGGGCAAAAAATCTCCTCTATGCCAACTGTGCTTTAGATTTTTGTATAGTGGATTACTGAATTAACTTCTCAATAACAACACATTCTCTGTTCTGTCAATAGCTTCATGTAGGAGTCCCTGCCATCAACAAAGGAATGATGTTAATGCTTAGTCACATGGATTAAACTCCGGCAATTGGATTATGAGTAGAAAACATGCCCTTGATATTGGATATTAAGGCAAACCTAGAAAAGTCCTCCTTTCCCCCAATCACATTAGTGCCGCACAGAGCCTGCAATTAGGAGGTAGTCTGTGAAAGGCCAGCTTGACTTTTATTGGCTAAACAAATTTGATGAAAGTTTGGTGGTTTTGACCTTTTTGCTGCGGCAAGGCCCAACGGGGGACTCAGCAAGCAGAGAGAGATAAGCCTGATTGGAATAGCAGACGAGTAGGGCCCTTATCAAAACAGATCATCAGAGAGAGAGAGAGAGAGAGAGAGAGAGAGAGAGAGGTCATCTCCATTTTATCTCAGTGGAAGTGTCCAATAATAAAAAATGTAAGACATCCTACTTCTTGAAATTCTGTTATTATTATCTCCCATATGCAGAGTGGGGGGCTCTTCCATTATGTTTGCCTGTGCTGGTAACAACCAAACAACCACGACACCTGTGTTGATAACAGCATACTCTACAGCTGAATATACAGTACCTCCGAGAGATTAAAAATGATTTAATATACATTTTGGCATTTCATTCTACTACTTACCCAGAGTCAGATGAACTCATCGATACCGTTTGTATGTCTCTGCGTGCAGACTGAAGGTAGTTTCGAAGCTAAATGCTGAACAACTAGGAGGAACAACTAGCTAGCTCCTCTCAAATGCAGGGATATAGAGTAGTGTTTCAACAATGAGCCCGTCCTCTGATTTCTGCCTCCACCAGTCTCCCCCGGTGGACCCACTCACAGAGCTTGACCTGGTGTGAATGGGGTTTTATACCTTATCATTGCAATAATGGGGAGAAAAGATCATTTGAGCGTTACCATGCTTCAAATGTCAAATCAGGAAAGCATGCTGAAACCCACAGTGTGTACAGGGAGTTCTTGCCATCACATACCAGCATATTTCTCTCATGTTGTAATAGAAACTATGCAGTTCTGGTAATAAAGGATTATTGCAGCTTCAAGTGAGGTCTTAAGCTCTTGGCTTCAAAGCCTCCTACTGGATAAAAACCCCTTCTCTACTGCTCAGGCTGGCACTGCCTTTGTCTGGCTTTGACGACACCCCATGGCAGAGCTACTAGAACCTAGAGATGCAGTAGTAGATATCAGGGGATAGGATATATGAGAGGTGGTAGTGAGTTGGGGAGGCTGGTGGAGGTAGAAATCAGAGGACGGGCTCATTCTAATACTCCGATTTCTGCCTCCACCAGCCTCCTCTGGTTGACATGCCACAATTTATATCCCAGTGAAACTTGAACAGCAAAGGAAAATGTCCCAACCCCAGAATACCCCATAAAATGACCTGCCTCAAACAACTCTCAGCCTTTATACCTTTCACAACCCCATATACCCAAAACTACCCCCCAAAACAAGGGAACATGGGGTTTTAAAAGAAGAAGAAATCAACCAATTAAGCAAACAAATGAACCAATGGCAATATCAGCTGGTGATGATTAAAATCCACTGACACATAAACATGCCTGAACTCTGCATTGGGCTCCCATGCAGGGAACACATATAGCAAGGGGCCACCTGGGGGACATAGAGGACCACCATATACATTCTTTATCAGGCATCCCCTGACCTGCCATGTGTTGTGTTTGTCAGTTTAGCTTGATCTAATGTTACACAATGTTCGCTTCACAGCCATTTCCCCTTTGTGTGATTAGGTTCACTCTGCTGTGCCAAGGTGATGATTGCTCCACCAGCTGGGAACCTTTGCAGGGAGTGTCAATTTGGACAAAAAGATAAACGTGGCCCCAGACTTTGGAATATAATGACTTGATATACTTATTTTGGTAAGGTTCTGCCAGTCAGGACTGCTGGCAAGCAGATCAGACGTCTTAAATCAACATGTTATTGGGTGTTTCCAGGTGTTAAAGTACTGGCTGTCACACCCAAGGCAATCACTTCCTCTAATTAATCAAACACAGAAGATTTGTTGGCAGAACAAGAAATATGGAAGAGTAACGGCTGGCTCTCGTTTTACGGCTGATCTAGCACCTTCCTTACGGCTTCACTTCAAGGGCTTCCTGTGATGACGAGAGGCGTATTCTAGAGGGCCTTTTAAAATACTAATAGCCGTAGAAGTGCTCATGAGTTATAGCAGAACATAGAAATGGTGGTGACCTCTGAATCCATAGTTTGACAACCTCTTAAACAACCCTGGGTTTGTAGCCTACTCCCCGACTCCATAGGAAGCTGCCCGTGAGAAAGCACAGAAGCATCTCACAATTATTCTACGGAAACACATGTTTTCCATACCTTGCATTCCAACGACCATTTTCAAACAATTCCTCACTTGATTGGTATTTTTTTTAATCTGTGAGTGCAACTCTGCTTGTGACAATTCAGTTTGTAACATAAATGACCTTACTATAATCTTTCTGATAAGATTAAAAAGGAAACATTTGATGATGTTAATTGAATAAGACCTAATTAGTTCATTGAATTAGCAGCAGTAAAAATGCCTCTGGACAAGTGTGTGTGTGTGTGTGTGTGTGTGTGTGTGTGTGTGTGTGTGTGTGTGTGTGTGTGTGTGTATGAGGAAATCAACTGTTCAGCTGAGAGAAACAGTATGAGAGAGTACCACCATCATGTCATAGGTCTATGGGAAATCCTCCAGAAATGTGTGCATTAATAAACCATTAAGATATACAATAGCCATGCAGGAGAGACAGGGGGCATGTAGGGGACCCCAAACCTGCTAATCATAAATAACAAAGCCAGCAGCAGGGTCGGCAGTGGCACAAAGACATTGAAGGCCCATGTGGGGGCCATGTGACATGGATACACAGTGGACACAAAGAGGAAAGAGATGGACGGTGGAACGGCACAGTCAGCTACTGCAATGAGAAGTCCTCACTCAGCAGGAAAACAGGAGAATACTGACAAAATGAGAGCAGATCAACTGTGCCGTCAGAGTTGATATATGGCTTAACATTGTTGTCTGCATTATCATGATCAAATATGATCAGGGTAACACTTTCTATGAGGCTCACGTATATAACACATTATAACTCATTATATCTATCTATCTATCTATCTATCTATCTATCTATCTATCTATCTATCTATCTATCTATCTACAGTGCTGCTTGAAAATATATGAACCCCTTGTGCAATTATAGATTGCACAAAAGCAGATCGTCGGCAGATCATCTGCCATTACTTCAATTTTAGGAAACACAAGTGTGTGTGTGTCATGGTTTTTATCAAGAAAAAGAAAAAGAAAGACTGTTTATTTGACATGCAATCAATTCACATCAATTTTTGGAATGGGTCTTTTTGCACACACCCCCCCTGAGACAACACACACGCACTGCACACCCCCCCTCCGAGACAACACATGTGCACACCCCCCCTCCGAGACAACACACGTGCACACCCCCCCAGGGAGAACAGAGCGCTGGGCTCTGGGCACAGGGTCAGCCAAGTCAGCGCCCCTGGAGCAATTCGGGGTTAAGTGCCTTGCTCAAGGGCACAACGGCAGTGGTAGGGACCTGGATATGATGCCAGCAACCCTCCAGTCACCAACTCACATCCAGATCCCTCCTGGAGCGGGGATCGAACCAGCAACTTTCCGATTGCTGGCCGGCCTCTTTAACCTCCAGGCTACCTGCCGCCCCCTACATGCCTCCCATTGTCCCTTTTGGTTGTCAATATTGTCTCCTTCCATGTTGGTGTCCTCTTGGGTTTTTGACTGAATCCATCCACCGTTGGCCGCCATTGGCCAGTCTTACCCTTGCTGGGGCTCCCTTGGATGGTCCTCCTTCGGGGCCTGGGGTCTGACAGGGTGGTTGGGGCCGAGTCTCCTGGGGGGCCGTAGGTCTGGCCCGGGCGCCTTCGTTTTGGCTGCCTCCCCCGTGACAGGAAGGTGGTGGGTCTGCGAGGAGTGGTTTTTGCTCAGCCACAGGAACAGCTAGAGTGACAACTTGTTGTACAGAACATGGGTTATCCAGGGAGTCATCAATTTTGAGTAGTGGCATAATCTTATGTGGTGTACTACTAGATGTACATGCCTGTCCCCGTGCCCTTTTTGATGCCTCCTCTAACCAGTACATAAATGCTTTCCAATTCACCTTCTTTGGCTTTTTCTTACCCTTATTTGCCTCCTCAATCTTCTCTCGCTGATTTTTCAACGCAGTAATCTGCCTCATGCTAAAACTCCCATTTGCGGGGAAACCTAATGTTTCTCTCTCCTTTAAATGCTTAACCCTCGTATTGTCTTCACTTTTTGGACCCTTTGGAAGTCTTCGGGTCAAATTGACCCGGGACATTATTGGGGCTTTAAAAGCAATACAAAAATACAAATTTCCATTCAAAACTCTTTAACATATATTGTCTTTATCTCAATTCCAAACAATATAGATAACATGTATGATTAATATTTGCAATTAATCTCTGCTAGATCATATTTAACAGTGGAAGTGTAATTCGTTTTTTGTGATAAAGTTATAATTGATGTAAAAAATCTGCTATAATAAGGACTTGGGTGGAATGCTTATCTCTGAAAAGTTGAAATGAAACAATGTTTTCATTGATGTTTATTATTTTTGAGGAGATATTCTCATTTGATTTTCATCTTTATCTTATTATAATCAAAGCTGTGAAAAGCAAATACAGGTGATGAACGACAATAGAAACACAAGAACCAAACTTAGATCGATTTAGTCACTGGATATGAAATACATCTCTCAAAAATGTCTCAAAAATAACTTGAGATGATTTACAATAAATAGAAACACAAAACATGAACGAAATGTACACTGCTTTATTCACTGTCAATGAAATACAGTACACTGAAAAATACATCTTTCAAACAATTCTGAAATAATATTGGATACATACAATTTGAGAGTATGTGTCCTACAGATGTACTTTTAGCAGTTTCTGCATGTGGTTTGTGTCTTTGAGTCCTTTGAGGGTTCACACACCTCGCTGTGCTTCCTCTTGTTGCCACCAGCTGCAATCTAGAATAATGAAAATACTTTATTAGTTCAGGATTTTTTTCCCACCACATCTTCTAATAGTCAATTTCAATTTGACCCACATACATACAGAGATACTCAGAAACATACACACACACACACACACACGCACACATAAACAACAACAACAACAGGACACTTACTTCAGGCACTGGAGGTTGTGGTTGTGTGGGTCGTGCAGGTGGGACAGCAGGAGCCTCCTCCACCCTCCTCACTATGGCTAGAGAAGCTGGGTTCCTGGGCACATGTTGTCTCCTCTGTATGTGCGGTGTCACCAGTGCTCATAAGCATCACATTTTTGCCCTTTTTGGGTATGTAGGATACCAGGGCCATGTTGGCCGTAAACACAAAGTGGGAGGAATGGACTGGCCTGTTCGTTACAGTTAGAAGCTGAGGTGGGAGCTCTGTCTTATTTTTTTCTGACTGTTCCACCCATTGTCAGCTTTCTTTTGAGAAGTTCCTGTCCCGGGCTGTACGATGTGAAAAAATTATCCCAAGTGATGTTGTGGCCACTGAGGCCCTGTGACATATCCAGTACCACCCGTGTCCCCTGGTGTCTCTCAGGGTCTCCTCCCTCTGGCTTCCCAGAATGTTTTGTAACAACATTGTGCAGATTCTGTGTTTGTGTGTGTGTTTGTATGTGTGTGAGTGAGTGTGTGTGTGCATGTTTCTGTGAGTCTGTGTGTCTCTGTGTATATGCGGGTCAAATTGACCCGAAGACCTTGTGAAGGACATAAATGTGTAGGGGGTGTATAGCATGTGCACTCAATGATTTTTTTTTCTTTGACATGTTCTTCACAGTAAATAAGCCAAGGCCATGGAGTTTCAGGTTGAAAAAATGTTTCCTTGTATATTTTTTCTTCAAGTAAAAATTTAAAACGGGTCAATTTGACCCGAAGACCACACAAGGGTTAAATGACGTATTATTAACATTATTAACGCTTACTAGCATTTCATAGTACAGATACTTATTGAGCCATTACAAGTGAAGACAGGCTTTTTTTCTCCCTCTGTCGAGGTACAATAGAGCACATCCTGGAACAGTGGAGGAAGGTGAACTCGTCTCTCTTGAGGTGGCCTGGAGAGCTCTGGGTGTGAGGCTACAGGGCGGATGTTCCCTTCCAGGAGAAGAATCCCCATCCTAGAGCTCCAAACACACCCAGGCCTGGTTCCTCTGTTCTCAGCCCCTTCATCTTGTACTTTACAGTCTGCCCCCTTCAACTCAATGGACTGTGACTGACAGCCCTCCCCCTCACATCAGGGCAGACTGGTGGAGGTAGAAATCAGAGGACGGGCTCGTTTTAATGTGTGAAACGGAGTGAGGAATGGGATCAAACACACCTGTTTGATATGTTCCTCATTCCATTCTATGCATTACAATGAGCCTGCCCTCCGATTTCTACCTCCACTGGTCTATACATGCAGTAGGCTTAGTGACCACCCACCCATCACTGCAATAAAACACTGCAAACACCCCCAGTGTGTGTAGAAGAAACTCTTTATTATAATAGTGTGCATATTTTGACTTCTTCATAGATAGGTGTCACTCACGTTCAACAGGACATTTGTATTGTACACAGTATTCTGTAAACATAGTTCAGGAAAGCCAGGGCTTATTTGTCTACATTCATGTGGCAAACTTGCCCCAGGTTACACTGAAGAATATATCTCTAAATAGTTCATCTTACCTACACTGAACACCATGATATAACAGTAGACAGTTACGTTTAAAATACTTTACATTCACGTTTTGTTATAAACAATTTGATAAATACAAGATTAGATATTTAACAAAAGAATATATTCATATATTTTTAATTTCTTATACTCCACATATATTTGAATTTCTATGTGTGGCTTCCCTCCTGCCAGTAAAGGTGGTCTACGATATAATGTTCAAATTCAAATTCAATTTCATTGCAATAAATAAAGAGCAACGGAAAGGAACAAAACAAAGACACAGCTCTATAGGGGAACATTTTGGCACTTCCTTGGTGGTCAATTTCTTTTAAGTCAAGGTCAATTTGACAAAATATGCTTCAACAGATGACAATGAAACATAAAAGAGAGTCATGTATTTAACAAAACAATCATTATACAAATTAGGCATTTAAAACATGACGACACTTGTCATTCTTACACACACACGCATGCGCACACACACACACACACACACACACACACACACACACACACACACACACACACACCTACAGTAACATCCATACAGTACAAAACCCCAACACACACATTCGTACACTTCTTTGGAACACATACTAACAATGCATTGGAATGATGCAAATGGGCACAAATTAAAATCATTACAGCCTCCTTGATTTGTTGAATGTAATTTCAGTTAAACTTTTGATAAAACAGGGCATTTCCAAAAATAAAAACATTCCCTTCTCACTAAGAGTGCTTCCTGGACCGATCGATAGGAAACCTAACAAGACTCTCTGACAATGACTGCTTTCACATTATGAATTCATCATACTCATATAGGGTGGAATCCTGACTGAAATCAGTCAAATTGCTCAAAAATCCCAATGATATCAATGCAAGAGTTATGTTAGCGGATCTCGAAGTTAGGATTCCACCCACACTGAATCAAAACCCTCCATTGAGTCTTCACCATTCCCTCTTTGGGGTCCTTCAAACCTTCCTATCTATCCATGAAGCGTGAGGTTAAACGCATTGGAGTCAGTAAAACGAGCCTCTCTGAAGAGGAAAAGATCCAAGCATGATGTAACATTTACACTGTACGTAGAGTACGTTTAGAAAATGTGACGTACCTACGTTATGTGGATCTGAACTTGTTGTAAAGACCATCGGTAAAACTTTGGAATTACCACTTGCTAGCTTCCAAAAAACGCAAGTCTCAACATAAATTGTTCCCTTTTCTGTAACAGAGGAGACAAAAGCTTAATATCTGTTTTCAGGTCAGTTTCAGGAGCTCAAGAGTGCAACTGTGATAAACCTCTAGCTTACTAAGACAACAATCTAAGGACATTGCCATTCAAACAAAATGTATAATACTGTATGTGATTGTGACCATAGATGATAACATCCACAAACTCTGATTCTGATCTGCAGGAGAGGGTTCCTGAGTCTCTGGGTATATATATAAACACACATAATATAAACCTTTCTGTTTGGACCGATGATGGTGGCGGAGAAAAAAAAACATTTACAGGTTCTGAAGTGTCTAGCTTGATAAGGCACTGACACAGTTGAGCTGCTCTTTCAAAAGCATGTTAAGAATGGGGAAGTTCTCCCAATAATTACTGTCTTATGTCTATCTACTCAGCCATACAAGGGGGGGGCAAAGGAACTATATCTTTTTTAAATGTCTCATTCACCTTAAAGCTTGAAGATCCTCTTCAAAAAGAATCAGAAGACACAAAGCAATGTGAAACATGATTGCCTCCCCCTGCGTACATTACACACGAGAGCAGTGGTTATTTGGTACTTGTGTGTCTTGGTTTCCCGTCTAACCCATTCTGTAGACAATGGACACAGAACAGTTAACAAAAATCATAGTAAAAAGAAAAACACATCAGCATGAAAAACATGTAATTTAAAACAGGTCAATGAACAAAAAAACACCTGTTGATCCTCTGCATGGAGCAACTACATCTTGTGAGGTGTGTGAGGTTGGAAAAATGATGGGTCACATGGTAAAAAAAGAAAAAAAAAAGAAAAGCAGAAACAGAGAGAATATTGACTGTGTGTAAGTTGATGGTAAAAGCCATAGCCGGTTGACAGAGATGGAGCGGAGGGGAAGGCAGGTGGATTGGAACACATGGTGGCAGGAACCCGGCACTCTCTCTGTCCATCCTCCCACAGGAGGCTTAAGCACAGAAACGTCTGTCGTCATCGGAGCGCCTTGGCTCCAACACCAAGGGATTTTGGATAGTGAGGAATGTAGAGCTGTCCGCTGTTAGATGTTAGATGGCCAACCAGTGCTTGAGCTGCAATTCAAACGGAACTCTGATTAGGTGGAACTCAAAGCTAATAAAGTTGACTTTGATTGGGTGTTACTGAAGTCATTCATTTGCCTAAAGAACATGGAACAGACATGGAGGCAGAAATCAGAGGACACGTGTTTGATACCATTCCATGCAATACAATGAGCCTGTCTACCTCCACCAGCCTCCCATGATGCATTCATTCTAATACCAAAGAGGTAACATTCATGTACTCATTGTCCATACTGAGTGCTGAAATGTGTGTTAACAGAGCCCTTACCGTGAACTGTCTGATGTTGCCCTCAGCCACCAGATGATGTTCATGTTCTGGTGTGATGCAGTAGGCTATCCTCTGAAAAACAAATCATTCCATCAGTTTCACCTTCTTCGCCTGAGCATGCACAGGACATCATCCAAGGAGGCTATGTACTTGGTGCAATGCTGACTGGAGCCCAAGATATATTATGATTGTAAAGCTACATAAACTGTGGGAGTTATTTAAAGGAGCAAGGCGAAATTCAGTTTGAAGTTTCAAACAACAACATCCTCCCTAATAACAATATAAACCGCTGAAATAGACTTTAGCTGTTATGTCGGACATTAGCTGATGTGTTTCTGCATGTGCGCACTCCCCTAGAACACCCCTGGCCATAATAACATGTTTGTATACAAACAGAGTATCGAGTAGGACACTCCTTTTTAGAAAGCACTTTTGCGGGTCCAACACAGCGTTTGTAAATGAAGTATTTCTTTCAAGGGATCTCATTCCCTGACTGCTACCAATTAAACAGTCATTACAACCATTAGGAAGCTTTTAGAATGCATACTGGACCTTTAATCCATGACCCATTTCATTATATACAGTAGATCCACCCAAATAAGGAACATTTTGATATGTAATATGTACCGCAGTTGACTTTATTCTGGCTAGACAGAAAGAAAAACATTTACTGTGTGGTGGCTGTATGAGATTGCCCTGGCCATCAAACTCAATTGAACTGCATTTGGTACTGTACTGTATGGGACACTTGGAGTACAGATAAAGGAAAAAGGATGGTCATGGAATGGGTGACAGAGTCTAAACACTCCCAGCTATCAGAAAGGAAATGCCACAGGGAGTGAGGAAACACAAGGTAATACTGTTTACTGGAGGAGAAGAAACAACTTTCCACAGCTTTGATGATTACAATCGTACTTTGAACCCGCAAAATAACGTCTGTGTCCCTCAAGTAATGTCTGTGTCCCTCAAGTACCAACACCATCCAGGGAAAGATCAAGAAAACAGTTCCAAATGCTTTGATGCTCATAAGACTCCAGGCTACACACCAGCATGTGATAAATTGCTTGATTACATTAAATCAATACACACGGTAAGGTACAGTATGAAGCAGACAGGGGTTTGTTGATTTCGGACTGACCTGTTTGAACGTCCCCGGCACACTGAAGAACTTGTAGACGGCGTAGACAGGGACGAACAGCATTGAGGACAAGGCCACACCCCAGCCGACCACGTTGGACCACTGGGGGAATACGTAGTCGTCGTATTTCAGGCCCGTGGATGTCACAATGCTGGCAATCACCACAAACTGAGGAGAGGAAACGTGGTTAGGACGCTCCTGAGGGATCCAAATCAAAGCCAAGCATCTGTGTGAGAGCCAATACTGCTCTACTACAGTTATTTCCCCTAGGGATAAATAAAGTTTCTATCTATCTATCTATCTATTTCTTTTTGGTAAGAAGCCCTTCTGCAGATGGATTAGAATTGAATTGAGTTGACGGGCCTGTGAGAGCAAGGCCTCGGCCTCCCTCTGGGGCTGATCATCAAACTGTAATAGACTTCACTCCAAGTAGTCTGAGTCACCTGACGCAGACTAGAACACGTCTGAACCCTGGCCTTCCAGAGTAGCACCCATCAGTAGCAGTTATAACTCAGAGAGAGGTCAGAGTCTCCTCCTCATCTCTAGTGAATATCAAAGGCCAGCATACTCATCATTGTCCTTCCAAATGCCATCCATGCTACACCCAAGAGAGTTCTGTGCAGCCTTGCTGACATCTCTGGTGCAGTATCTGCCTTGCCCCAAGAGAGAAGGGTAGCAGTAAGTTTGTACTCTACATCCATGAGTCCTATTCATTACACTAAACAATGTAAGCTCCCATCAGACATGATGTTACTGTTTATGTTTACAGTCTTGGTGGAATATTGGCTTTCAATCTACCTCTTTTCCTGTTTGCCTTAAGCATTTCCCATGGGGATGAACAGCCTACTTACTTACTAAGATCATAATCAATAAAGACCATTAAGGGAAAAGGAACATTTCCCATAGAAAGACAGATCATGTGCTTTTAATAACATTGCCTTTCCAAACCCACATCTGTATTTCATTGACATGACATCCAACTATCTAAAATATAGAAAACTAAACATTGAAATGTAATAAAAGGACTTCCTCATGGACATAAATCAGTGTATTGCACAACGATATAATCAGATATCCTGAAGGATGCATGTGATTCAAATCCATCTGGAGATAAGGGATAAGCATTGTGATTTTCAAAAAGGAAAACACAATACTATATAAATTATACAAATTATAGGCACAAATTGGGGGGAAAAAATTATAAAAAAGCATTATGACATTAGTAGTCGAACTGAAATGACTTTCTGTTATGCACCTGTGTACTCAAGTGTCTGCATTACTTCAAGTAAAGGTAAATCACATTAGCTTTTATGATTACATTAGATTTTCCTCCGATCAGAAGCCTCAGGTTTGAAAGGGCGTATATCTTTGGCGGTTGACTGACAGCCCAACTAGCCAATCAACGTTACAGCTGTTACTACCAAGTTGCTACTGAAGCCACTCATGATGAAGCTAAAATAAATATTTACCATTTAAAAAGAGCATATCACATTTCACTGATCATTTACACTTACTCCCCTTAAATCGTAGCCTACCTGATAGGTAAAAGGTGTATGCATACAATTCATTCAAATCTGCGAGATGTCTAGGAGTGGGCCAATGAAACTTACATGCTAACGTTTGCTAGCTATTAGCTTGGCTAGCTGGTGAACTGTTTGGGTTGTGGATAACTAACTAACTAGCCTGTATCTTGTTGTGTCACTACTAGCTTTGTTAACAGTAAAGGCAGGCACTCATTTCACCAGTGCCTAATCATGACTGGAAAACATGTGCAACATTTACATTTACATTTATGGCATTTAGCAGACGCCTTTATCCAAAGCGACTTACAACAAAACATGTCCAATGTGTCAACAAAGATCTGTATTGGTTCTATCACATGGATTTACTCAATTGGATACTTCAAGCTTTTGTCAAGTGCTTTGCCATCCCATCACCAGCCCAGCCCTCCCGCTACAACCCCCAACTCATGCAGCTTCCCCCCTCTCACCAGCAGAAAAGCAGGGCTGACAAATTTCCAGCACAGCCTCCAGTAAAGACCTGGCTTGAAGCCCATCATGCGCTCGATATCCTCGCTGAAGCGGTCCACGCCTGGAGGGGAAACACACAACACAGACCAGGGCCTCAGGCTTAGTTCACACATACAGTACATCAGTGGAGGCTGGTGGAGGTAGAAATCGTAGGACGGGCTCATTGTAATGCATGGAACGGAATGAGGAATGGTATTTAACGTGTGTTTGATACCAATGGTCATTCCGTTCCATGCATTACAATGAGCCCGTCCTATGATTCCTATCTCCACCAGCTTCCCCTGCAGTATATAGACCCACAGTCAGCCTCCCCTCTCCCGAGTCACAAAACCACAGGACACCTCTTCATTCATCTGTAGCCATGCACAAACAGGTCGGCCAGTGGCTGAAAAATACTCTTCCTGCTAGCTAGACATTCTTCAAAGTCTTGCAGCTTCCTCAGTATGTTTTGTCACAATATTAGACCAGTTTGTCCATGGTAAGGATATATAAGAGGTGGTAGTGAGTAGGGGAGGCTGGTGGAGGTAGAAATTGGAGGACGGGCTCATTGTAATGCATGACCATTCCTCATTCCATTCCATGCATTACAATGAGCCCGTCCTCCGATTTCTTTTTGCATTGTGGCGGTATTCTAATGTCATCAGTTGCTGCAGGGCATGGGGAGTGAAGATGCCAGGGGGGCACAGGGGTTGTGAGAGAGCCCAGTGGAGGACATCTGGAGGGAGGAGGGAGTGATGGAGGGGGCAGTAGGACCTGGAGCTAATGCACAGGTCAAGGTACAGTACTGTATGAGTGGACGGGGTAAGCCAGGTTAGCAGGTTAAACACAGCTTGAGATTCAGGAGGATATACCGCCATGTATGTCGCTCCAGCTGTGTTATTGACATGTGTTACTGGTGACCTACCATAACACCAGGACACCCCTATGGCCTCAATCAACACGGCAAACAGTATGGAGGTCCCTGCAGCGTAGTTATCCAGCAGAGTCAGCACATATATCCCTCCCTGGAGAAGAACAACAATACAGAGAGAGACACACAACATCAGGGCCACTTGCAAAAAAGCACACCTTCCTGTACCACATCTAGCGGAGTTCTGTCACTGGGGGCTAGCAGATTTATATTCCTCTACGTACATTGCTCTACAAGTTCAAGGTGAACATTCAAAACATACAGGGACCGACCGATACTTTGGCCACAGGACATGCAGGGGCTGGTGACCAACGGAGGAGGACCACAAACACCGCTCCTGTTATAGAAGGAGGCGTGTGACATGGTTGGGCAAGTGGAAAACATGTTTTCTCAGAGTGACCATCTAATTGCCGCAAAATTGCTTGCTTTTCCGAAAGTTTGTATATTATTTTCCTAATGAGGAACTGGAATGTGCTACTAAGCCATGGCCTTTGGAGACCAAGCAGAGGCTTAAAACAGAGCTGTCTACCCTCTACCACAGAGCTGCAGGCTGGACAGACTGCATTATCTTTATTGAAATCTGTTTTAATGAGCACAATTTGCAAGAGGCTTTGACTGAGACAGTCTCTCTTCTCTAAATCATCATCATTACATCCCCCTTGCATGTGACCTATTGTAGAAGGATTCTCAGCAGCACACACTGGAAAGTTACTGATTAAGGAAAATCTGTAGCATTCTTTATCCAATCATATGAGGAAGAGCATGTGAATTTCCAAGCGCTAAACCCCCTCACCCCCCCCATCATTTCTTCAAGCAACAATCGCTGCCTCTGTTATCCGAAAGCTCCATCTCAGGTAGCAGTGGCATAGTGAATGAATGCGGACCATAGAGAGAAGCAACTCAAGCGATTAGTGTCCTGGCTTGACTCTGATATCATCTGAATCTCAATGTGAGAGCCGTCTAAGAGATGTCGAGGTGGATAAAAACATGGAGCGCAGCGCAGAGGAAGAGACTCACATTTGTGACGCAAAACAAGGCCACCAGGAAGGTCCCGAACGCTGTGCAGAAGGTGAACAGCTTCCTGTGCCTCTTCAGGAATTTGAAGTCATCCGTAAGTCCTGTGATGACTGCTTCCATGCCACCCATCTGAAAGGGAAACAGAGGGATGTTTAGATACTTCAGAAGGCCTTAACGGGATAGTTCTGGTTATTTTACTTGCTGGCAGGTACTAGGAGATATATACACATCACCAAATTCAAGGACTTTTTCAAGCACCAATTTCATTTTCAAGCACCACATTTATTTTTGTATTTTTTTTTACAGTTAATTTATTACAGTGGTACACATTCAAAAGGTATGAACAGTATGAAGAGGCTGCATTCAAGTACATTTGTGATAAAACATATATACTGCAATTAACCTCCTACAGTAAATCTCCTCTCACTCCCTGACTCACGGATTCACTCACTCACTCACACACACACACACACACACACACACACACACACACACACACACACACACACACACACACACACACACACACACACACACACACTCACACACACATACACAACAGCCACCCACACACACACTCCCTCCCTCCTCCTCTCACACACACACACACACACACACACACACACACACACACACACACACACACACACACACACACACACACACATACATGATGTGACAGGGTTTTCAAGTTTGGCATTGTTCAGGGGGAAAAGGTGTACATGTACCGGTCAATACAACCCACAATATAACTGAGTCCAACTGAAGTGCTGCAAGCTGTTCTTGTTTCCCTTGTATGGCCTTTCTGAAGCTGTTGAAAGACATTCTCTTGCTTTGGAGGATGTTTCTGTTTGAGGCTGCCTTCTCCATTTCTTTGTCCAAATGTTCAATATCCATTTCAAGTCTTTTGCTTTGAGATTTTCGTTCTTCCAGATCCCCCTTTTTCCTTTGCTCTGCTTTGCTCTGTTCCTGTTTGTTTGTCAAATAGTCCTGATACTTTGCATGCAGAGATGCAGAGATCATTTGCATGTATCAGCTTTGCATGCAGAGATCATTTGTGGTGTGATGTAGACCAGTCCTCCTCTCCCTGCAGCCTCTAAAAAAAAGGTGTCAAGGCCCATATGGGGATCGTATTCACTGTACTGAGTGAAATGCTTCCCAACATCATCCTGAATGAGGCTCTTGTCTTGTCTCCAGGCAGCATTATCTCATTCAGCCTCTTGGAAGCGTTTGAGAGGGGGGTAAAAACAAATATTGAATTCATAAATTTTCGAATACTACAACCACAAACCCACTCCTCCTGGCTGAAAACATAGTTTCTGAAAATAACTGAATAAATTTTTTAGCAAAACCGCCACGGCTCGATTGGCGACATCAATATTCTCAACCCAGCGATGTGCGCAAAACTTCTTGGGGAACACAGACGTTATGTGTTATGGTTATGGTGACGAAATTCTCTCTCCTCATTGGGGGTGTCACTGGAGAGCCAATGGAAGGTACTTAAAGAGGACATCCAAGTCCCACCCAGTCATGCTGAATGCTCTTCTGAAGGCGTTGGGAATGTCGTGCAAAGAACAAGTTCCAATGTCTTTAAGTGCTCTGTCTATGACTTCTGCCAGGACACTGGATGTGAATTCCCTGCAGAAATTGTGGTTAACTCTAGGTCCATCCATTGACATCTGGAGGTGGTTTGACAAATTGAATTTGACTGTCAACTCTCTGAAGAGTGAGAAATAGTTCTCAGCCGTGCTGTGTCCTATAAAGGCAGAGTTGAGGAGGTGTGTAGTAATCTTTTTTTTTTGTTTGTTTTTTGATTTTGGGGTCTAAAAACCTTTTTTTTTTGTCTGATTCATCAAAAAGCAGCACGTCTTTCTTCTGCAACTTGGCCAGTAGGTGGTGCCGAAAGTAAGGTGCAAGCCTATGATTGGTCATGGAGGTTGTCTGTCTCCCTCCCCCCACTGGCAAGTAACCTGGCAATCTGGGGACATCAACTGAAATAACTTGGAGTTGTCCTTCTTCAGCACTTTTGCAGGAATTGTGAGAGGTGACACTCTTCATGGTCCACCATCTTTTCTGCACACCAGGAATCATTATTTCTGACCCCGGGGGCTATTTTCGCTGCAGATGACTGAGGTTGTGGATTCTGCAAGAACCAAACACAAAAATACAATTACCCTTTCACTAAATTGCAATTAACCTTTCTATCTGACAACATGGTACAATTTTAAACATTATAGTATATAGAATTACATTTAGGCTACTCATATTTCAACCCAAGGCCATGCATATTGTACAGTAATATACTGTGTTTGTTGATTGAGTGTACATTTCAGTACTTATCTAGCTAGATAGCTAACAGGTCTGTTGTTAACAAGCCAGGCTATAATTAATTATGAATGAATTAGCTTCATTACCAGCTATCAAGCCAGCTCATTCAATTTGACTGACAAAGCAATTTCTCATTTAAAAAAAGGTAATTTACCTGTTGGTCTGGTTGAGCTACTCCGAAGGTTATAAAGGGAAAGTCACGTATTGACGAGGCGGCAGCATTTGGAAGACACTGGCTTGGTGTTTTGTCAAACTCCATGTGGCTCTTCACGGCTGACTCAGCCATACTGCCAACTCAAAGTCTTCCACACATTCCTTACAACGGGCAAGGTGTGGATCTGATACATCTGGCAAAAGCCAGTCACAGTAAAGATTGATCTCCTGCCTGGCAGGGAGGCAGCCAAGTGCTAGCTACCACCGACTCTTTCAGCTTCTCCTCACACACACACACACACACACACACACACACACACACACACACACACACACACACACACACACAAACACACACACGCCTGCATTTGTGCAAGACTAAGAGGTGTGAGTGGTACTGTACCCAGCACACAACCATGAAGCGAAGTACCCTGCTTATGGGTACTGACCGCTTCCTCTAGCATTGCTAAGAATGCTAACCAGGTGATGCAGAACATTGCTAAATAACCACCCAACCACCCAAAATTGTCTGGATAAACCGACAACATCCTAGGTCAGTCACAAATATGGTAAAACTTAATATAGGGTGAACTATCCCTTTAACTACATTTAGTATACAGCATACTGTACAATACTGTAACAAAACGACACAAAGTTTCCTCATTCCAACAGAATCCCTTTAAGTATAGTGCTGCCATGGCCATTTCATTACAGCTTTGAAGAAAAATGGTTCCAACGCTATGAAATTTCTCATCTCACTTCATTTACAGTAAACGAGCGGCGAGATTTAATGAGGAAAAACCTCAACCTCTGAAACGTTCCACTGAGTGGTGCAGTGAAACAACGATTTTCCACCTCACGGCTATGGGGCTATTGGGCAACATTCAAACAGTCACCCTCATACATCGCTCTGGGTCTGGGCCATACCCAGAGAGATCATCTGGAAGGAGGCCATTGCACTCTAAGCGGCAGTAGGAAAGTTCTCCAAAACAACGTACGAGCACTTGCTAGCAGATGTCCATCAGTGGAGGCTGGTGGGGGTGGAAATCGGAGGATGGGCTCATTGTAATGCATGGAATGGATGACGAATGGTCCATTCTATTCCATGCATTACAATGAGCCTGTCCTCCGATGTCTGCCTCCACCAGCCTTCCCTGATGTCTATGCATAGATACAGTTTATGCATGTATGCCAATGTATGTGTACATGTACTGTGCAATTGCATGGAAAGTTTTTTGTGTTTTTTAAAGAGAGAGAGAGAGCAAAGGGAGATAGAGGGAGGGTCGGACGGATGTCATAATATCTAAAATAAACATTCATGAAACATATGTAGTTGCCCTGAAGCAGGCGTGTAACTCACGGAGCTGTCAATGCCCAGAGTGAGCAGCATGATGAAGAACACTATGGCCCAGAAGGTGGACCCAGGGAGCGTTGAGATGGCCTCTGGGTAGATGATGAAGACCAGTCCTGCCCCTGCACTCACACAGATACACACACACACAAACACACTTATGATTCTACGAATGTGTAGCATATCAGCAGACCTGTAAAAGTGTCAAATTGTTGGGTCGGGTAGGAGGTTGAAATAAAACAGAGGTCCAGTGTTGCCTTCCGCTTGACCCTTTCAACAAGATTTGGGGGAAATATGGAGATAACTTTATAGAGATAGGGCAGACACATAATGTGTGAAAAGAAGAGGAATGTGTAGAGAGGAGTAGAAAGGTGGAGAAAGGAGGAGAAGGAGAAAGTCAAGAGACAAGTTGACACAGCAATGACATGTAGTTGAGGGAGAGATGAGGAGGAGGGGACACCAGGAGAAAGCAGGGGACAGAAAAAGGAAAGAGTATAAATAAGTATTTTTCCCCAAACCCAATTATCTTAGTATCACTGCCAAAGCTCTCTCCACAGTCTGAATTTATGTGACTTACAGGAAATTGTTCCATCAAAAGTCAGCTCAGATATACTCTGCTATTTCCATCTGAATCTCTCTCTAGGCTACTATGACATTCTGTGACAATCTGTTCACTGTGTACAGCAGGAATGAAGAGTTGCTCAGTATGTGATTGTGATTGTGTGTGTGTGTGTGTGTGTGTGTGTGTGTGTGTGTGTGTGTGTCACCACTCACCTTCAGTTGCCACGTCCTCTATCTTTACACCATGTTTGTAGGCCATGTACCCAAGAACAGAGAAGATTGCGAACCCTGAGAAGAAGCTGGTGACGCAGTTCACCGTACTGGTCAGGAGAGCGTCCCTATATGAAGGACACACACACACACACACACACACACACACACACACACACACACACACACACACACACACACACACACACACACACACACACACACACACACACACACACACGATAGCGACAGTTGTTGAAATAACAAGATCATAAACAGGTTAACAGTTTGTCTTTCTGACTTCTATGACCCTTGGCATGCAGCATCACAATATTTCTTTATTGTGTCTTAGTCTGATTTTTGGCCTTGTCATGTTTTGACATATTCCCCCTTGCTAATCTCCATCCAAACACCCTTTTTTCAGAGTAGGGGGGAATTCAGGTTAATGAGCTTTCACGTTTGAGCTTTCACGTTTAATTACCTCAGACGACCGTCCGCAGTCGCCAACCAATGGTCACTGGACAGAGAGAACAGTGAGCCTGACCTCAAGTGCTTGGCCTTGAGGTCAGCTTGAGGTAAGCTTGGCTTAATCAGCATATTTATGGACATAACAGCCAACTTTCACAAGTTTTTAAAATCCGCCCTCACTCCAGAAATCTGGCACAGGGGAGCACACGTCAGAACCTTCAGCTGTGTAAATGGGGTGAGATTTCAAGATGAAACACAGTGAGATAGATGTGTTGTACTGTCGCTGCACGCAGCAAGGCCATAAATCAGTGTAAACATCGTGATATGTTCATAGAGGGGTTGCATTTGAACTCGGTGCCAGAGAGCACTTTCACTGTGTCTCCTGGACCTTCTCATCTCTAAGCCCAAAAAGTAGAGAAATTGCGCATCCAGTTCATCAGGTGCAAGACAGAAGACCTTATGAAAGGAAAAAGTAATGTCTGCAACTCCGGTATGCTCCCAGGGTGATTGAATTCAGACAAAAACAGACAATGTTTTGACCATCACTGAGGAAGTACATAAACCTGTCGTCTTTCATCCAGTTATGGTTCACTCTCTCTTTTGTTTCTCAGAGAAACCGTAATGTAAATCCCCCCTGCCATCGCTCCACAGGTCCCTTAGGGACAGGCAATGATGAGAGGAAGGGGGGGGGGGGGGTTTGGCACACTGCCCGGCAAACTGTTAAAGTGGCCGATGGTACCTCTGAGCTTGGACAAAATGAGATGGTAAACAGGTTCTAAGTCCATTCTAAGTCTCAGTTCACTTTAAGGATTCGTTCAAAATACAGGAACGTATGTTTGCTGATAGAACCACTGATACTGAGAAATGAGCACACACACACACACACACACACACACACACACACACACACACACCTGGAGTATACCAGAGACAGGGCTTGTCCGCTTACAAGAGTCTGTCTAAATGCAGAATGGATCTAACTGATAGCAGGCAGCACCTCTACCTCTTCACTTCCACAGTGACCTATAGCATGGATAAGGATCAGCAGAGCACACAGTTGAATGCCTATTTCTCTCTGAGGGAGTAAGCAGACGACAAGGAAGGACACAGCGCCTGTGGCCATCATCTGGCAGTACCGGTTTCCCTGATCCTGTTAAAGCCCAGCCTGAAGGGGGACATGGACAGATTGGGATCACCCTCCATGCCCTTTTCTCTGCTTTTATCCATTTAAAAGAGGAAAAGATAGACTGTAAACAAAGCACCTGATCTATTGACATAGGCTTGTCACAGGCCACCCACGGGCATGGTAGGACTGTGCACAGCATCATGATATGGTATGACAGTAATACCTGTAGCAGTTGTTGTCAAATTTATTGTAGCTGGCGAAAGCAATGAGCACTCCAAATCCGGCTCCTAGTGAGTAGAATATCTGAGTGGCGGCATCGATCCACACCTACAACAAACACACAGGGCGGGTAGAAGAGCACAGACACAAACACACAGGGCGGGTAGAAGAGCACAGACACAAACACTGAATTGTAGTGAGTTTCCATGCAATGATCATTTCAAAACACCAGCCCTCACAGCTTGGCTCTAATCAATACAGTATGTCCACATCTACCTCATAGTATTCTTTTGTTTTTATGGTAACAACCCTTAAATCCACTTTATGTCTAAAAACAGTCTGAGCAAGTTTTGTAATTGTATTGTTCATGTTGTAAGCAGGGCTCCCCTGAAAAAGATGAAGGTTTAATAATATCGGTGAGGTTATGTCAAAAACACAAACACATTGACTAATCGTGGCGTGAAATAGAAACGGTTGTCCAGAGTGTAGTTGGCTAGAGAGGCGTTGTTGGCCTGTAAGTACGTTAGCATGTCTCACTAGATTGCAGAAACGTTTTTCAATTTTCGTTGGACTGCTGGAAGGCTGCTCAGTCCATGGAATATAATATAATATAAAGAAAAGAGATTCTGGATGACAGCTTGATCCCTTCAAATATGTTTTACTTGCTGACGCGTTTTGTAGCGAGCTCCTTCGCCAAAGCATCATGTTTTATTTGCTGACGCGTTTCGGGGCAAGCTCCTTCGCCAAAGCATGCATGCTTTTGACGAAGCAGCCTGCTCTGAAACCCCTGAGCAAATAAAAGACATTTGAAGGGATCAAGTTCCATCTAGAGCCCTTTTCCATAAGTATATCTCACCTTGGGGTCATTGAGCTGTTTGAAGTCGATGTGGAGGTAGGCCCTGATGCCATCCATGGCCCCTGGCAGAGTGATGCCACGGATGAGGAGCACAAACAGTACCACATAGGGCATGGTGGCGGTGATGTACACCACCTAAACACACAACACACAGTATGTCATGACTGCAGCAGCATTTCAGTGAAATAATGTCCTATGACAGTATGAAGCAATGACAATCTTGTTACATTCCATGTGGTGTACATACATTATTTGTGCTTGACTTCAGTCCTTTACATACTGGTGTGAGAATGCGTGGGTGAGTGTTCTGTATACGGGGGATGTGTGCCTGTGAGCAACGCCGGTTTGACTGAGCTGTTAGTGTTAATGGGTGAGTGTGTACATACACCATCAATACAGTATGAGTGTGTGTGTGTGTGTGTGTGTGTGTGTGTGTGTGTGTGTGTGTGTGTGTGTGTGTGTGTGTGTGTGTGTGTTGTGTATGGTAACCTACCTTGCCTGAGGACTTGACCCCCTTCCACAGACTGAAGTAAAGGATGAAGACTACTATGATTAGACACAAGGCGAGCTCCCAGCGAGGCAGGCCCAGGTCCCCAATGCCCCTACTCTCATGGAGGTGCAACACGCCCCGTCTAGAGAAAACACACACACACACACACACACATCTGTCTGTCACACACGCTCAAAACAAATCTCAAAACAAATCAAAATATCCTGTAGATACAGTACATGTAATGTATGGCCAAACCTGTCAACAGCAAAAACATCAACAAAGACATACTGTAGGTACAAGGATACATGTAAGGACATTCTGCAGGCTACACATTCTAAAAATGTTTTCCTTGGCCAGCCCCGGAGAGAGGTGTATTTGTACAGCAAGGTGGATCCACCCAGGCCATGCTTCAGCTGGGACAGATTCAACAACACAGCCCCCGCCTGGGGAGAGGGTACAGAGGGGGCAGGCTCACCTGCTCTGAGAGGACTTAGGGCAGCTGAGAGAGGACTGAAAGGGCCTCTGAGGACAACCATCACTCATAACCACCATCGCTACCATCACTCATAACCACCACTTTTAAAAAGCTTTTTTATTTATTTATAAATGCCCATGATACATCGGTAGCAGGAAGAGAAGGAGAATATGTGGGAGAGATGAGAGACGGTCTCTGAAATCACAAAATATGTTTTTGAGGTGAGGTCATGAACTGGGCTTTGCAGTGTGTCCAGCCAGGGAACAGAACTACATTCTGTACTTTTAACATTCACCTCAAACCAATAAATCAATTTGACACTGAAATAAATGTTCCACAAACTTGAAACAAGATGAAATGACTTAAAACACCTGACAAGTAGAGAAAAGCTTCTACTGAACGCTATAATGTAATTTCCATATCCACGTCTTCACCTACTGTAACTAACTGACTCTCAAGAGGGACTCAGAGTTTCGTGCTTGTAAGAAGAAAGACTCTTCTCTTCTCTTCTCACACACACACCACACACAGACCCAGACACACCCCCCCCCCCCCACTAGACACACACACACACACACACACACACACACACACACACACACACACAGCTCTAGCTCCCTCAAAGGCTTTGGCAGGTAGAGAATTGCATTTTTTTCTGAATGCTTAAACACTAACAGTGATTTTTGAAGCACTATCTCTGAAACATTGGTCTCTACATTGCTACACTATTTTGCCAATTGCCTTTCCACACTGACACGTGAAAACACTTTTAGATAATGAGTTCACTTACAAATCAGAGCTTGAGCACTATAAATAGGCCACAGGTAAACATTTGGTTTGGACAACAATGAAGGCCAATATTGGACAGAGAGTAAGAGGGGTGAGAACTAGAGGAGGACGAGGAGGACAAGGAGGAAGAGGAGGACGAGGATGCTTACTCATGATGGTTTGTGTGTACTGTATTGACGCAAAAAAAAAATTTTTTAAAAGAGTTTTGCAAGAATCGGTTGCTTTTGCAAGAGATATATAATGTTTTGCTGGTTTGGCGTAAGGTTTTGTGGTTAGTGTATAGAGTTTTGCAAAAATAGCCTATAGTTTCAAAGATAGTGCCTAAGCAATCAGAAAAAACTGTAATAACAAGTGGGTCCCCCCCGTGCCTCTGGGGAGCCACTCCCTTCAGAATGCTACTCTCAGTTGAAGTGGTTCAAGTGTTTTACGTCACGTAAATAAAAGAGACAAACGGTGTCTCCTGTCTCAACAGACTACAGGGAGTTTAGCACAAATGGAATGGAATGAGGAATGGTTGATGCCATGATGCACTGTGGTCCTCTAGTCTCTACGTCTGCAGTTGTTTGCACATTATTTACATGCGCATTATGTTGAATGAGATCAAATGTTGTTTTTTGTAAATCAGCATTTGAAAATAATGTAATCATAGACCCTCAAGGGCTAGGTGGTGGCTGTCCAAATCCAATTTTTGAAACCTGGCTAATGTTACTTATTCCCTTCAGAGTGCTCCGACTACAAGAGCAGTGAAGGGGTGCTTAAAAGGTCAACCATTTTACTGGAACATAAATAAAACATTAAAAGCGTAAATAAAGCTCAGTTTTACTACAGTCCAAAGATTCAAGTGTTTTATGGTAACATACTGTAAGAACACACTGAATTATAGACCGAGCTTCTCTTGACAATGTCAATAAAATAGAAGAGAAGCATTTCTGTATATGGAGCTAAGTGACTGATCTTGTTCCTAAGCACCAATTCTATTACTGTGAGTGACTGCACAATATGGTGATGAAATGATTTATATTCACATTGTCATGATATGTCTGGAAAAACAGCATATAATCCTTTAAACAATGTTCTTGAGGTAATCACAGTCTCTGATGAATAAGACTATTTCCCCATCTAGCTGTTAAGCAGACCAGAGGTTCAGTAGAACAGCCCAGGAGAAGGCTCTACTCCACGGGGGACAATGATGTGGGACGTCTGGATGCATACAACAAAAGCAGGCCGGCCTGATGTTCAATTCATCACAGCACAGATGTCTAAAGGGTTGCACGTCATTCACAGATCAAAAAATCGTTCTCTGTACTTTTTTCCACAAATTCCTCCTCGATCTGTGTGACTATCGGCCATCTGATATGGTTGGCTGAGATGACCCAGGGCGATAAGTAGAAGCCTTGCATCTGGATCTGATACACACAATGGTTACACAACCGGCCGGCCCTGAAGGCACAGGAACATGTTCGCTGTGTCCAGACTTCCAGGCCCAGGGGACCATGGGAGCTGCCAGGCCAGTCGTAAATATGTCCATGAGATTTATCTCCTCCTGATAATAAATTCAAAGCTGTGAGGTCTCGAGGGGGCAACAGGGGAGCGAGGGGTGGGTCGTCTGAGAGGGATAAAAAGGCTGTCCTACGTCCCTGACTGGCCACGGTCTTGTGTTGGTGTGGTGCCTCTAGCATAGCGTTTACTGGTAGTTTACTATCATACATCTGATAAATACACTACCAGTAAATGCTATCCATGACATCAATGCATGTTCCTTTGGCCCAGTTGTTCTAAACACTCGTGCTCTTATCTGCATTCTCTGAACTGGTCAACAATAGTGACCAAAAGCCATTTGGCCCATGGCCAATTGTTAGGATACTGTCCACAACTTCCCTTCTTTGCTGGGACATCAGTAGTTTATGAGAGGCTTTTTACAGAACCCTACAACCCGGTGTCTAGTGGTTATGACATTTAAACTATATCATATTTTATTGTATGTTCTATCAAGTTGGTGTTGCTTTTTTAATGTTTTCCAGGGTAGACTGAATTGACGGGAAGTAGGAACACCTAACACCAATACACCAACGACCTGAAGAAGCACCCGACTGGAATTGATTAAATATATAAAATCAAAGGGATCCTTGTTAGAATAATACAAAAATAAAAAGTAAAAAAGGTGCACTTCATGTTTAATTGCGCATTGCATGAATCGCAGCAGATTGAATTCTAAACAAAGCAATCTTCTTTCTATTTTGATTCTATGCAATTAGTACTTTTTAATGAAGGCAATACATCAAGCTCCCCCTGTCATTAAATTGAATGCAGCTGTTCAGGCATGTATGTATAGGATGTAAAGAAACCATGCTTGTTGACTAAATCCTTTGATAACACAATGCTTAAGCACTCACACATGATGCATACTGTTGCATCGTGCATGCAACTCTAGTTATGCTAAGCCACTATCACATATATTTACCATAATCATACATACATCACAAAGGGACTGGTATCAAACATTGCAATGAGCCTGTCCTCTGATTTCTGCCTCCACCAGCCTCCCCTGATCAATGCGCATTATTGATTACTCCCCTCAAAGACCAAGTGGTTGGCCAAAATGCTTGGGGTTGACATTTCTGTGCAAGATTCAAGCTTTGCACTTGAAGCGTAACTGAACGAGCGTGAATGAACTGGTGAGGTCATGAGCTAACAAGTGCTCTGGTTGACCTGTAGCCTGACCCCATGACCCCTGAGGGATTAGCCTGTTCGACACACTGCTGAGGGAGACACAAGCTGCATCTGACAGCCCATGAGACAACCATGGCTTTCATATCAAAAAAGAAAACCTGTTTAAAACAACTGTAGATGACTTATGGCAGGCTGAGCTCTTGGGGGATTGCAACAGCTCTCGGATCTGATATCTGACTGATAGAGGCTTGGCCCGGGACTAAACTGATGTATGGGAGAACCACCTAAATCCACTGTTTCCCTGAGTTAACCAGTGCTTTTGGCTGTCCTTCTCCAGCACCATGCACCCTATTTCTCCACAATGACCCAGGTCAGACCCTGGAAGGTCCACTTACTCAATCACTCTCACACCCAATACACCAAAGGCCGCCCAAATGTCTATTGAATGAGCAATTATGTTCAAAGCTTGTGACTGATGTCTTTACAGATGGAACATCACATTTATGGGAGTATTCACACAGGCATATCCTCCCGGTGATGGTTGTCAAAACAAAGATATTCCTAAAGGACTGTTCTTCATCGCCATTCAGATCGTATTACACCACAAGACAGTTATGGGGTCTCCAACTCATCTGAGCATGGTGGGCCTGAAGTCGTCATATTTGCCCTCTACAATTACAGCCAGGGTAACGAATGCTCTGAGTGAACAACAGGATGATCTCAGAAGAAGAAACCACAGAACCCCACAGAGACAATGGCCAGACAGCTTTTTAGGCCATGCGAGCAAGCCAAAGTGGAGTGTTGCAATAAATGTTTAAACATTCTTCTTACTCCATGGAAAAGAGAGCATTTGGTGGTATGGAGATGGGTTGGAACCAGGTTAGGGGTTATATAGGGTCAAAGCCTTTGTTGAACTGTCGGAGCCAGGGTGATGCTTGTGTGAGCATTGGGAGTGCTACAGGATGACAGACACGTCTAATGTTTTGAATGAGTGTAGGAATGGGACTTGTTTTGGTTATTCTATAAAATAGACAAAGTGCTAGATATCCATCAGTTATTTCCAGATGTGTTGCTTAAATCACAATAAACACCAATTATTATTATCACGGATGGAGAGTTTTTTTCTGAAGAAAATGGATAAAAATAACAGTTATCATTAATAATAATAACAGCAATCATCAATAGGGGAGACCGAGGCTTAAAGTCACAGTGGTTGGCTGTCACAGCATGTATGTTGTGACTTGATTTTACATTAAAACATGTCTTTCATGTCTTGTTCTTTATATACAAAAACCAACGGTAGGTTCACACACAAATAAGGCAGACTGTAGTATCTTCCTTTCTCTTTTTTAAATGAAAATAATGATTTTGCATGCATGGTTTTTGCATGCAGCAGCAGGGGAACAAGTGTACTGCTGCATGAGGAGTGGGAGCCCATAGATCAGGCAATAAATGTTGAGTGTCTGCCTGCCTTAAAAGGCCTGGAACTGGACACTATACTTTGTGGTCCTTTGTGGCTCAGTTGGTAGAGCATGGCACTAACAACGCTTAGGTTGTGGGTTTGATTCCTGCTGGGACCATATATACTGAAATGTATGCACTCACTGCAATGTAAGTCGCTTTGGATAAAAGCGTCAGCTAAATGGCATATATATATATATATATATACTTTGTAGAGATTAATGTAATGGCTCTGTACAATTATGGGTACGAGTGCTGCCGGCAGCAGGGACATGTACGACTTGGAAAATTGTGGGAAATCTATTACTTGGAAACTGGTGTTACGTCAATGACACCAAGTTTCCCACTCTGAAGAATGTCAGAATCAACCAATGAGGAGGGGCACTATGCAAAATTCCTGGTGGGAAGTTCTGAGTATCTGAACAGCACTCCACAACAGCGAAAGAACAGACAACCCATTAACGCAGGCAGTTTAACCGGCCTCTTAGTGGAGCAGCGTGGGGTCTGAGAACCCTGGTCTGTCATTAGAGGTTATGGCTCAGTTGAGCCCCTGTGATGGCATTGTAAGTGACACCTGCTGCGTGTCCGCCCCTGAGCAGGACATGACACTAATAACTGTGCTCTGGGGGTCTTTGCACTGCACCACCACAGATTGCAGGGCAGTAATGATCAATAGACCCAATAATAAAGCCTAATAGGAGAGGAAATGAAGGCTTACCACATCCTCAGACAGCTGAGGAGAAGGCAGCACACACATCAAAGTGCTACTGTGTGTGAGAACCAGAGTAATGTGCTGAGGGGAAGTAAACTGTGTGTGAGTGTGAGTGTGTGTGTGCGTGTGTGTGTGTGTGTGTGTGTGTGTGAGTGTGTGTGTGTGTGTATTGACTGATCTGTTAGTGTTAATAATGGAAGAGTATGTACATACAGCATACAATATACAGACATATTAAGAACACTATACTAATACTGCGTAGGGTCTCCCTTTGCTCTCAAAACAGCCTCAATTCTTCATGGCATTGATTCCACAAGATGTTGGAAACATTCCTTTGAGATTCTGGTCCATGATGACATGATTGCATCACGCAATTCCTGCAGATTTTTCAGGTGCACTTTCAAGCTGTGAATCTCCCGTTCTGCCAAGAAAACATTCCCCACACCATTACACCACCTCCACCATGAGAAGATGTACAGGTGTTCCTAATAAACTGTTTGGTGAGTGTAGTATTGCATGTGTGGTGTATATACAGTAAGCATGAGTGTGTGTGTGTGTGTGTGTGTGAGAGAGAGAGAGAGAGAGAGAGAGAGAGAGTATTGTGTGTGAGAGTAAGTGAGTACATTAAAATGGTGTCTATGATTGTGGGTGGATGGGGGACTGGAGACATCAACAGCAGCTTGAGAAACAGCCTCTGCCATTAATTTAAGTGGTTGGCTCTTTCACAACTGGCAGACATTAACCTTTTTGTTTATGGAAGACCATTGTGGATCCAATGCACTGACTCCCCTGTTCAACAGTCAGCTCAATTTTGAATAAACAGGGATGTAGCAATATTAGGTGGTGTTTACTTTTTGGGAAGTCAATTGTGCGCTAGAGAACTGAGAGAAAAGACAGTGGTTGGCAGTGGTAAGTAACATACACATTAACCACACTCTCTCACGTCAAGGAAATCCCCCACATGAGATGCCTCCTCTATGCCCTTCCGTCCTCTATGTTAAACAGTTGACTCGAATCTTCCCTCTGAGAATACCTCCATCTTTCATTTTCATCTCTTAGAGATCACTGCTAATGACGGGAGGCAACCAATAAGAATTGCGCGCGAGAGAAAAAGAGAGTGATGAATAAATAAAAGGAAGAGGCAACTAAAGGGAGAGAGACAGAAAGAGAGAGAAAACTAATAAGAGAGATGGAGACTGAAAAAATGGAGTGAGAAAGAGAGTGGTGAGTAAAACAGAAAATGTAAAATGGAGAGGCAACTAAAGGGGGAGAGACAGAAAGAGAGAGAAAACTAATAAGAGAGATGGAGACTGAAAAAATGGAGTGAGAAAGAGAGCGGTGAGTAAAATGGAGAGGCAACTAAAGGGGGAGAGACGGAAAGAGAGAGAAAACTAATAAGAGACGTGAAGATTGAAAAAGAGAGTGAAATGTCTGTTGGCTCAGTGTTCCCATGGTGTGCGGTGACCTTGCTCCTGAACTCGGCGTAACCTTGACGCAAGCAGTGTTATTTACGAGTCCATACTGAGCCTGTGCCCTACGTAAAGGCCTGTCGAACAGTTTATAATGAGATTACCAGTGTTAGAAACCCCCCTGCTGTATATGTTCTAGCGCCCCCGCTGCCTAAGTCCCATGCTCTTTATGAATGGACAGGTTCGGTCTGTCTAGAATCAACTACAGTAAGCCTCTACTGGGATAGAATGCCTTTCAAAGGGCATACAGTACATGGACCTAGCTAAAGCTCTATGTGGGGGCCAATGTCTATACAGTACAACCAGTGGAGGCTGGTGGAGGGAGAAATCGGAGGACAGGCTCATTGTAATGTGTGCAACGGAATTAGGAATGGTATCAAATGTTTGATAGCAATCCTCATTCTGTTCCATGCATTACAATGAGCGCATCCTCCGATTTCTACCTCCACCAGCCTCCCTTGATGTACAGTATTACACTACGGCTTGCATTTTATAGTAAATGCAGGGGGACTTGCTTCCATTCACTTCACATCACTTCACGTCTACGTCTATTGACGAGAGAAAATGTCTTAAAGGAAACCCTTGGATGTCGATTAAATAATCACGAGAGACATCAATGCAACGAAGCAGTGTGGGAGAGGGTCTTTAATCTGCTCAATTGGCTGCCAGTGACGCAGTCTTAGCCTGTTTTGTTTGTGCCTGACACTTCAGCTCCTAGCACATGAGCTGGGTAGAGAAGGCCACTGTTTTGTCCCGGTCATTTCATCAGCTTCCTTTGGGCTGTAGAACCAATCTTCATATGAGCGAGGGAAGAATTGGCTCTCTTTGAAGTGCAAACGGGTGGAGCTTTTTTTTTTTTTTTTTTATCAACTTCAAACGCAGCATCTAAGCTTTTTATATATCTTTCATATCGCACTTGGTGACGGGTGGATTGCTTCAGAATTTGGAGATACTGCACAAAAGTTTCAATGACAGTGACCCACTTCACAGAGGAAACGCCTAATTAGTGTCATACTTACACAGATTCAGTCATTCCCAATGAGAGAAAATACCTTCACTTTGGATACACTACTTAGTGAAGGGCTTTGCTGTTAGACACATTGTGAGCTACATCAATACTTTTTATTGAACGATAGACTTCCAATGGGACAAACTAACTTAACTAACATTAAGACCGATTGAAGACCCATCTCTTCAGGCTACATCTTAACTGTCCCTCCTAAAGACCTCTTCATCCCCACTACCCCCCTGTACAACTTTCTCTCTTGTAAATAAAAAAAATGCCAATAGCCACTGGTCCTAGCATAGATAACTTTTTCTTATGATGACTGATGGATAGATAATTCACTTACTTAGACAAATGTATTTGTTGTAAGTTGCTTTGGATAAAGACGTCTGCTAAATGCCATAAATGTAAATGTAAATGTAAGTCCAAAGCATACTGTATCTATTCAAGTCATTCCAGGACTTTAGTTTTCATATTGGCCACTGGCCAGTCTTATGAAGATAATGGGGATTTAATGGCAGATGACAAGGGTGTACACACACTCACACTCTTAAGTCCAGTTTGCTACTGAACAGTGACTGCCCTTTGTAACTTAACCGCATATTTTCATAATTAACTTTATGTCATAGATGAGGATAATTCATCATAAATGTCATCAATGACGATACAATTAACACTTTGTTTCCTCATATCATTCAATCCTGAACATAAAATGCTCAATTTACATTTTCCAAGTTGCCAAGTTCAATAACCAAGCTTATAAATTGCTATGGCCTACTTCAAACACATTTCTGCCTCTAATAGAAAATGCTAAATTTGACACAGTTTGTATTTGGCACAGTAGGTCTGCCCTTTAAAATCATGTTAAGGAGCCAGTGGCTTTTATCTGTTGTGACAGTGGAGGGGTCAGGTCAAAGGTCAAGGAAGGACCAGCCTGTGGGTACTCACTCATAGAACTCTGCCGCTGGCGTGATCTTGTACTTGGCATACGACGTATTGCCCAAGAAGGAGCCGTTTAGGAGCTTGGGGTCTGTGCAATTCTCACTGTTCCAGCTGTTGCCACACTTAAGCCAAGGCAGCTCGCTGGACATGGAGGCAAACAGGTAGTAGAGAGACCAAGCTATGATAACGTTGTAGTAGAAGCCTACATACAGCGCTATGATGATCACAGAATAGCCCACACCTGCGGAACAGAACAGCAAGGTTACACAGGGCACATGAAATGCAACTACACCTGTATGATTATCAATCAAACATGTGAATGAAGGAATGGACATCAAAACTACGTATGTAGTCTGTATCCACAGAATATTGCACAGAGGAGGCTACTGAACATTGAGCACACTTGACAGCTTCAGGAAAGGAGAGTTTGGGATCAAAAGGAAGACACATTTGATATATCTTGCAACTCAGGAGGCTAGTGGCAGATAGACTCATCGTAATGCATGGAATGGAATAAGGAAGAGGATTGAATTCCCTTTTACACCACGGTCATTGTGCAACGTAACGTGATGTGTTACAGCTCCGACACCAAACCAGACGCCAGATGGGAAAGGCATTGGTGTACACTTCGTCTACACAGTTTCACACGTACACACTGCATGTTGGCTCTGTTAATGTGTCATATGGACATTTTCTGGACTGTCTTTCTGTACACACTGTAGGAATAATTGTCCATAGCATGCAAGATACTGATTATTTACAATACAGATTTAACATGTAACATAGATCAACGCACTGCTTGCAAGATGGGGAAACGTTCAGGATCAACAGTTCAGAGGTAGTAGACTAATGAAGCTCTCAAAATGAAAACTGACAGACAGAAAAGACTGCCTTTATTGGGTCGAGCATAGCAGGACAGAGCATAGTTACAACTGGGGAGGCTGGTGGAGTTTGGGGGAGGAACACATGTATCCTCTGATTTCCACCTCCACCAGCCTCCCCTGAGTTACAAGATATATCAGATGTGTCTCAGCATTTACTGGACCCCTATCACCAGCCACAGCTTCAGTTCCTGTCTTATCCCTAACCTTTAGAGAAATAGACATGGAGAATGGTGAGGAAAGGAACATTTTGACATTTTTGAAAAAATGTGAACGAAAATAAAAAGATGGATTAAATCAATTAGATTATATCAGACAGGGACATTCAGAAACCAGAGGAAGAGGGACGAACGAGAGAGGTGGAACGTAAAGAGAGGGAGAGAGATATTGAAAGGGGGAGAGATGAAAGGCAAAGCCTGGAGGTAGGAGCGGGTGAGAGGTGGGAGATGGACAGAGGTTAACAGAAAGGAGCGGTGGGTGAGAGACAGCTCACCTTTAAATACAGGGCATATCTTCCACACTGTTGCAGCCCCCTCTCTATTGTACTGTCCCAAGGCTAGCTCCATATAGAACAGGGGCATCCCAGCAATCACCAGGAACAGAATGTAGGGGATCAGAAAGGCACCTGAGATGTAATAAGACAACAGGTGTTATACACTGTACATGTATGTGGAGACAAATAATGTGACCTAGACCTATACATTATGTTTATAGGCAGCATGTCCTCTATTATTTGTGTATGTTGCGCTTAACACTATAAACACACTATACACACACTATAAACACACTATACACACACTATAAACACACTATAAACACACTATAAGCCCTTCATCTGTCATATTTTAATTGGAGCAACATATTTAGCAACTTGTGTTGATATACATGTATAGAAAAATAATGTGAAACAGACCTAGAAATGATCTTCATAGGCAGACAAGAGAACACTGTAAACAATGAAATCCCCTTCATCTGTCATACTTTAATTTGGGCCCTTTTATTCATGGTTTAAAACAAAGACTGTAGCATTCGGTTGGAGGATCACTGCCTTTCAGAGAGCTATATGTTCCACAGCTGAAGAGTTGAAAACTATTATGACACATTCAGTTCACCCAAAAAGATAAATGTCTATTTTCACTATGTGAAGTGAAGCGCAGCCAAACTTAAAGGGGACAGGATTCTTTCTAGTAAACAGACCAGGGGAGGCTGGTGGAGGTAGAAATCTGAGGACAGGCTTATTGTAATGCATGGAATGGAGTAAGGAATGGTATTAAACGTTTGATCATTACAATGAGCCTGTCCTCCGATTTCTACCTCCACCAGCCTCCTATGAAACACACTGTTGTCACAACACATAGCTTGAGGTCTGTTGCTGTCAGCAAAAACAAAAATGCCACTTTCTAATTAAAACGACCTTTGATTTGTTTAACATGCACTCTCTCGCTGACAGATTCACTCAGGCACAAATGTTTCCTCTTCTTTTTGTAAATGTCATTCTGGCAATCGATAATCTGTCTAGCTGGACTACTTCTGCTACGGAACTGAACTGCTAAACTAACATTACAGTTTCATAACTACAGAGCCACTAGAATGTGTCTAGACAGATATTTAAAACCCCATAAATCATTCATTTTTAACAAACTTCTGTTTCAGCCATTGGACTCCTGACAGTGTGCCACCAGCAATAACAGTGTGCCTCACAGCCACCAACTGGTGTGTGTGTGGATCATGATTCAAGGCTTTATAGTAGCACCACTTTCAGGGAATTCATTTACACAAGGCTTAACAATGTTACCCTGAATTAATTTCTGGAATAGGGTGTCTCCTCTTTGTAATAAGCAAAGCCTCTTGCTGGCTCCTATTTCACCTAAAGGCTATTTTGGGATTACAATCACTGATGTTGGCACAACTCACACTAACATTGTGTCTATTTTTAGATTGATAAGATCACAACATTGTTAACAAAAATATAGAAACAAAAATAAACACTTGGTCAGTAATTAGAAACAGTTAGATTTATTATTCCAAAGACACCTGCGGAAATATGTGTATTTAAAAAGTTAGTTTTCTCACCTCCTCCATTTTTGTAGCACAAGTATGGGAATCTCCAGACATTGGCCAAGTCCACCGCGAAGCCTATAACCGAGAGGAGAAAGTCTATTTTCTTGCCCCAAGTTTCCCTCTCCTCCAGCTCCTCAGCAGTGAGAGGGGGACCGTGAGGGCTGGGAGTGGGAATAATTGACGAGCTGGTATACTGGACCCCATTCTGGTCCTTCAACAGTATCAGTTCCACCTCTTTCTTCTCAACATTGCACGGTTTCAGCGGGGCGACCGATGAGAGCTTATGATCTGGCAGGACTTGGATGTTCATCTTTCCTACAGTACGAAGTTCGCGCCGACCTCGTGCTCTCACGGCCCCGAGGAAGTGGCGACGGTGATGTTGGCGCTGCGGTTAACCGTGATGACGATGGGAATCCCGCTCATGAAGAGACGCAAAGTCTGCATACGCGACTATTCTCGCCGGGAGCTGGAGTGGATGCTCCGCATTCAGCGGCTGGAGAGAAAAAAATACATACAGAAAGTTTGTAGAGGTGGAATAGTTGTGCTATATTACGTTGTTCCCACATTAGATGTCAATTGTTCCTAAAACCTGAAAGTCTTGTTTTACATAGACAACCTTGTATATTCTATTAATTACTGTCTATCCAACTGTTACAATTACATGCGATATTTTCAAATAAAGTTCAAACAGGTGACAGGCGAACGATATCCCCATTGCCCTGACAAAGTTCTCACCATTACCGCGTCCTATGTTGTTGAACATTGTGCTAGACAAATTATTCAATCAAAGCAATACAAACAGGCAGCTCAATAAACATTATGCCTATAACTAAAAAGTTCAGTAATATAGTCGTTGATGTATAATATCGTTACCAAAGCAATGAAAGCCCTTATAAGTAGAAGAGGAGCGAGGTCCATACTTGTAAATCTACGGACACCTCTCCATGACCCGTTGCCGCTGCTGTCCTGATGCGTCTGTGAAGAGACTGCCCATTCTGATGGCACTTTAAGACTCGACTTCCAAGGAGCGAGAGACGATATACATTGTGAGCTTTTAAAATGGGGCGCTCTCTCTCCACGTGATAATTTATAATTGAACTTTTTTTTCTTTCTCTTCAGTCCATGTTCGAGTTCTGAAGTGCGCACCACCACGCGCCTAACCATCAGCATCAAGGAACATCATGTTATGTTCAAGTTAATCCGCAGTAAATGCAGGTACATAGGATATGAATGTTGCATACTCTACTTGTAAACCAATTTCATTCGCAAAAAGTTATTTATATAAATGTGAATAATGGTTTCTATTCCTTTGTTGTAGCATATGTGATTTAACTTTTTCAAAGCATGCAAAGACAACATGAAACTGATTGATTATATTTTTCGGTTTTTGTATTTTCTAATATTGTGTGCTGTTCACTTTTACCTATTGCAAGAAAACTCTTTCAGGAAATGTTTTAATTTGGACTTTATTTATCTGTTTCTTCTCTCTGCTAAATAGATTGAATTACAGTTTTCTAAGAAGCGGTAAAAGCATTGTGTTCCATGTGTAATTGAATTCCACACCAGCTTTAGCCATAGGCAACGATTTCTATTAGATATTGTTGATCAGTTCATCCCATTAAAGTCAATGAATGTCCTCTTAAAGCTCTCCAGTGCATCTTTTATAAAACCCTAAAAGGGCTGTTTTGGGGCGTTTTCTTTGTGAAGATTGAATAAGTGAAGTGATGGTAAAGCATTGGGGCCAGGTTATATGGAAGGATTATGTATTGTTAGTGGTGTTTTTTCTCTGGCATCTTGAATTATTCCCCCTATTTCAGAAAGTTGCGGAGGGAATAGTTGAACCTTGGACAGGTTCTATGCACATCCATCAAACAAAACCAAAATGTAATCTCGTCAAACCTAAACTTGTAACTAGTTTTTGTGCAACATCATCCATTGACCTCAATGCACAATGTGACCTTGTGCAGAGCCATTTTTTATTTTTTATTTAACCTTTATTTTGGCAGGAAATCCCATTGAGACAAAGGTCTCTTTTACAAGGGCTCTGGCTCTGGAGTTGTGACCTGGATGGAACTGAAGTTACATGTATATTTCAGCCTCAGGTAACATACATAAGATGTCCAGAGTTGCTCAGGATGATGACCTACAGTGAGAGGTAGAGTAGGCATGATTGGTCCTGAGGCCCCTGTGTAGTTGCCATGAGTACAAACCTGTCTGTCAAAGCCACAGTGATTTGGTTAACCTCTGACCCTACAGGCTGGTCAGACAGAGTAAGGGGAGTCTGGTCACTCATCAAGTCACACCTTCACAAGTGAAGCTTCATCATTCTTTCAGGTCCCTCTTGAAAAAGAGGGTTTACATCTCAATGAGACTACCCTGGTTAAGTAAAGAGGGTTGAATAAGAGGGTTAGTTAGTGTGAGTTCACTGTTCACTACGGGTGAAATCCTAACTGAAGATACACACATGTAACTCTAATCATATTGCAAACGTACCATTGACATTAAAGCAAGATTAACGCCAATGTCAGAGTTGCAGTACATGTATTCCACCATATAACAACTTAAAGTGTCGGTACCAGGGGTCACTTATGCAGCTTTTTAATTATCAGATCCTAAAGCCCTGATGATAACACAATTTTGCACATGGTAGAATTGTATTCACTGTATTCTCGAGTTGTATGCACTTCATAATAAGAATAAGGCATCGTAGGACTACACTTTAAAATAAAGTGTTTGAAATATGCAACTAAGCTGTCAGTATATATCAATCTTATGAATGAAATGATGCATCAATTACCTGTGATACAGCATAAAACAATAATATCCATTTAAATCATTAGAATAGCTATCAAGTATCTCAATAAGGGAGCAAAATATTCAAAAACTGTCTTGGTGAATCAAGGTATTTTGGGTGGACTTTTCCTTTAACAGTTTTCCTTTACCCCAGTCTTTCAATTCTCTTCAACCCATCCTCACTGCTCATTGCAGAGAAATGTCATCCCTCCCCTCTGGCCTCTATCATCCATCTCTCCACCAAACCCCGTGCTCTGCCTGCCTGCCTGCCTGCCTGCCTGCCTGCCTGCCTGCCTGCCTGCCTGCCTGCCTGCCTGCCTGCCTGCCTCCCTGCCTGCCTCCCTCCCTGCCTGCCTCCCCACCTGCCTACCTCCCCGCCTACCTGCTTGCCTGCCTGCCTGCCTGCCTGCCTGTCAGCCCGCCTGCCTCCCCCACTCCCTGTCTGCCTGCCCACCTGCTTGCCCCACTCCCTGCCTGCCTGCCTGTCCGCACGACTGCCTGCCTTCCTGTCTCCCCGCCTGCCTGCCCGTCCGCCTTCCTGCCTTCCTGCCTGCTTGCTTGCCTCCCTCCCTCCCTCCCTGCCTCCCTCCCTCCTCCCTCCCTCCCTCCCTCCCCCCTCCCTCCCTCCCTCCCTCCCTCCCTCCTGCCCTTCCTCTTTCCCTCCCTCTGCCCTGGGCATTCTTCCTTCGATGGACCAGATCTTGATCTCAGGAGATGAGCCTAATGAGACATGAAGTCTCTCACAACAGTCCATAAGGGTTCCAGCATCTCTGGGGCCACCACCAGGGACCCCTGAGGTATCTGTCCCCACCACTCTGCATCTGAAAAACCTGCTTTGCTATCGGAGGATGACCCTGCAGTTTAACCCTCAAAAGTGCAGAAGCAAGCCCTCCGTTGCTCATTCACTCAGTGTCAGCCTACAAGAAACAGTAGAATGAGTAAGCCACCTTTTGAACTGAAATGGTTTGAACATGATAATGAGCTGTCAAATTAGCCGTCACTATGGCCCTGAATTTATTTATTATTATTATTATTATTATTATTATTATTATTATTATTATTATTATTATTATTATTTTTAAATGTATTAAGCCTTTATTTAGGCAGGGGGTCCTTCTGAGACTGAGGCCTATTTTGCGAAGGAGCCATGCTAACAAACAAAAACAATCATAAATGTACTGTAGATTCAAAATTACAAACATAATACGGTTAATTAATTACGTATCTGTTATAAAGTCAATTTACACAATATAATCAATTAAAACATGTACATTCTTTGAGTGATATTGTAAACATTCTCAAAGCTTTATAGAACTGACTTCTACACATCTGTATCATGTATACAATACAACAGACAGCACTTTACATATGTACTGCAGAGCTAGAGAAGGAAGAAATCACCCTGTTTGAACATCTATGGAATTAGAATGGCACAAACCTAACTCCATAAACATCATACTCATCAATGCCAGGTCTTTGTAAATTACACCGTGGTCAGATATGATATACTATTCTCTTTCACTGAGAAAGCCAGACAAAAAGAGCTGTCATCATTTTTGTGTGGGGACCATTTCAGTGTGTCTTGAGTAATATTCATGACATAATTTTAATGTATAGGGGCAGTTTGTTATTGTTTCAACAGCACGGCTGGTCAGGTCCAATGAGATTTGTCTGAATTTGATGAAGTGTTCTGCACCCCTTATGTTGGCTCTACACGCCCCCCCCCTCACTCAAGCATCACACTTCAGGCCCTGTTGAACCCGTCAGTATGGCTAAGCACAGATGTGACAATAAGTACCGCAGCAATGTTAAGTCTCACTCAGAACCCACCCACATAGTGGGAAAGACCAGTGCACTTAATTGGTTGTCCTTACATAAATGGACTACGGAGAATAGGACTTTTCACTGCGGTTTATGCCAATGCCTTGCCTATAGATTGTATATGTCAACCAGGAGAGGCTGGTGGAGGGAGTAATCGGAGGATAGGGTCATTGTAATGCATGTAATGGAATGAGGAATGGTATCAAACACATGTTTGATACCATTCCTCATTCTGTTCATAGGACAGGCTCATTGTAATACATGGAATGGAATGAGGAATGGTATCAAACACACTACTGCCCTTGAAATAATCTTGGAATAGTTGGAGAAAAAAAGGATAAACAGTCACCACTTGTTTTTTTGTCTACTTTTTGCGATTACTCTCCAAGTGATAGTTATATATTCAAAGAACACCTTGTGTACACCAGCTTTTTTGCTTCTTCTCAAAAGAAATAGTATTGGAAATCGAAAGCCAAGGCACATGGTGATGAAAGAGCGCATAATGGTACAGTATATCTGACGATTCAGCTGGTTAGCCTAGCAGCACACCCTCTTCAATTGGGCTAAGCGTCATTATCAATTGATCATCTGCGTCATAGTCTGCCTGGCTCCTATGTAAATTAAAGAGAGAATGAGACCTGTTGTGAAGGCTAGGGGGCAACTAGGGTCCAGTTTGTGCTGCTAATGGGCGACACACAAATTGAAGACCAATCAGTGGGCCATTGAGACCTCCTGTTGAACTGTTCAGTCACAATATGATCTGCTGTCTACCTAAACCTGATTTGAACCAAGATTTATTTGTCGATGGAATGTGTGTTGGCAATGGCAGTGGATATAGAGAACTGATCATTTCTTTTAGATCCTGCTGGAAAAGTTAATGGTGTTTAGTCAAACATTTCCCAAACTAAGTCAACATAACCCAATAGCACATCAATGAAGTTCGTCAAGGTCAAGTTTCAGGTCAGATAGTAGAATCAGGGACAAGTTAATTTCCTGTTGACTGATAAGGGGCTGGCTCTGGATATGGAGACATGGGTATGTGTTTCAAGGCAGGCATGGGGAATGACATCAAATTGTAATTCATGGAATGGAATAAGGAATAGTATCAAACATGTGTGATACCATTCCTCATTCTGTTCCATGCATTACAATGAGCCCATTTTTACAGAGTGGCTGTGCTCTGTAATCAGAGAGGCCCCTCCACTCTGAGCTGCCAGCTACGCACCTGCTTTGGCCACTTTCAACTTCAAGTTATCGGGCTTCTCTTCTTGAATCTGGGCGGCAGGCACTCAAGCTGACCCACACTTGCACTGTTGCACAGGAAAAGTCTTTCTCCCAAACAAACCTGTACGATCCGATATCAGTGGCTGACCATTGATGTTCACAACGTTCCCAAGACGTTTCCTCCATCCAGATGTATATTATTATACAAGCCCATCAAACAGGATACTTAGTCTAATTTCTCTTTCCTGAAAGAATAATAGAATTGAGAAGATCAACAAGGTGTCACCCAGCGGTTCAAGGAAGCGCTAACAATGAGGTACGAGATCCTCCCAGAGGGTTGAACAGTAGGCCAGCGCAGCTCTGCCATGTTTGGCCCTTCTGGAGCCAAGGCTGGCTGGGTGTTAGGCCACAATAGTCCTTCAGAAAACAGACAACAATGTATGAAGGACTGTCAAAAGTTCAACTCCTCCAAACATTTCTGTCTGGAAAAAAAACGACAAATGGACACACACAAATCCTTGTCAACTCTGTTGTCATCCGTACTCCCGTAGAGAAACCATAGCTTAGCAATGCAGTACTGAGGAAGGAGCCGTGTGGTACGCAGGGGTACGCAGGGGCATGCAGGATAGCGTGATGCATGGTATATGGTGTTACCTCCCAATAATGTAATACTGCAGGGTGAGTTGATGTTTCGATGTATAAATGGGATTGGCAGATATAGGTGGTGTTTCTCATCTGAGCCGCCCTCCAGAGGTGTGACATATCTGCATCAGGGGAGGCTGGTGGAGGTAGAAATCGGAGGACGGGCTCATTGTAATGCATGGAATGGAATGAGGAATGATGTGTTTCATCGCATTCCTTATTCCATTCCATGCATTACAATATTCACCTGATCCCAGGCTGCTCTGCGTTTTCTCTGCTATGACTCATGGCAGTTGGAAATATAATTTTGACAGCTTAGGTGTTTCTTTAAGGACTTTTTGATTGGCCCCCCGTTTTTGTAGTGTTGCTGTGCACAGTGCACTGTTGAGTCATGACATTCAGCTTGCAGCTCACGGTTGATGGAGAGAGAGGGATTTACAACCTGGTGTAGCTGGTTCTTGCCCAGCCGGGGCGGAGGTTACACTTGATTAAAGTTGTTGAGCCCTGTTCTGAGTAAATGACTTTTCACTCATTACAAGCAGAAAAAGTGCGCCATTTATTTAATTAAACAATGTAAAGCCGTAACATTTGGGTGGGCGGGGCCTTCCCTGGAGGCCCTGCAGCTGCAGTAAATGCAAGTCTTCATTGCAAATGAGAACATCTTCTCATTTGACTGACCTGGTGAGATAAAGGCATTAAATTGTGACATGTCAATTAGCTGCTTGGGCTGTGGGCTCTGACCTTTCCTGAAGAGTTGACGCAGGGGCCTCTCATTTGTTAGAGGTCTCTGTCCAGCAAGGGCCTCAATGGCCACTCGCTTTCAGGAGGATAGAAAACCAAACCTGATTACTTCCAGGGATTGCCTGCAATCTAACAAGACAGGTCTACCCCAGGCTGGGTTGAAATGGATACAGCAATATAGAGCCATGCAGAACAGAGGGAGATAGAGGAAGGGGGAGAGAGGAAGGGGGAGAGGGGGAGACTGGGAGAAAAACAAGTCAGACAACAACCTGACTTAATTGATTCCATGCGATCTCATCAATTGTGATTAAAATGAAATGGGCTCTGTACCTTTGAAAAGGTTAAAACAAATTGAAGGTGGAAATCACAGCTGGTAATCACAGTCTGTCTAACAGCAGGCTTTTAATGAAGCTCCCTGGTCTACATCATTTATCTGGGGGTGCATTTAATGTGTGTGTGTGTGTGTGTGTGTGTGTGAGAGAGAGAGAGAGAGAGAGAGAGAGAAAGAGAGACAGACAGAGAGAGAGAGAGAGAGAGAGACAGAGACAGACATAGACATGCATGCCCAGATTATCAATCTTGGGCAACAGATATGTTGTCATTAACATCTGATAAGTCACAGCTAGCGCGCAGACCTGCTACTTATTACTTTCAAGATGCTATTCTCAGTATCGATTACGACGTTAAAAATGTGGTTCTATAGGAACTGGAGAGTAAATATTATGTTATAATATTATGAGAAACATCGTGTGCCTTCTGCAAGGTCGCTAGCATGTTAACAGTTACATTGCTGTAAAGTTACGATAACGGCCCGAGTATAAACCACCCATGGTGGCAAACAGCCCCTATATTACCGGTCATGCCCACAATCAGCTGTTTTCATCCACCTCCAGCGCCGGTTTGAAAAAAGACCAGAAAAATAACTAATCAGTAATAAGTATAATAGTAGTAATAGTAATAGTAATAAGTACTAATCCTTGAAGGTATCTGATTACCAACTTTTATAAAACTTTATCCACTATTAGCTTAGTTGTGATAGTTTAAAAATACATCATGTATTTAAGCGATGTAGGACCTGCTGGGAATCTTAAAATTCGACATTGGCGACAACCCGGACAATTTTTGTACCATGGTTTTAATATCTGAAATATCACATAATGGTAGCGTCAATTCAGCTAATATTGTTGCTAAAGCCTTATAGGACTGCATAGTTTGACAACTAGCAGGAAACTAAGAAATGTTATTAACCAGCTCTGTCGAGAGGCGCGTTTTGTCATAGCGGTGTCATGTTTTCAGTGTCCACATGACGGCGTCGTTTCACAGGCAACTGAAGTCCAGAAACAAGCTTTTTTATATATATTTTTTTTAATTAAATGTGGAAATACTAGGATCTGCCAATATCAATATTATATATAATATTATAATATAATATCTAATTGCATGCATAACAATGTATTCACCTGGGAAAACACAACACAGCTGTTATGAACGAAATACGTTGTATTTACCAAATCTACTCCTACTGTAGGCCTATATTCCTTCAATAAATCGTTGCCTGTTTAGTGGGTTTTGGCAAATAGATATAAACCAACAGTGAAAACGCATTAGGTAAATGTATGTGAAGCATACATAACTGTCTCTGTTATGAAGTTGAAAGGGCATATTTGTCTCACAGTAATACAATAGATGTGTGAGTAAGAAAGTCAACTATTGAAAAAAAGTATTTTTTATCAATATTTGCACAGGGAGATAACAGGATACAGGTTACCTTTACATTACTTGAACCTAAGCAATGACCTAATGCAACTTGTGAACTACTGCATATCAATCAAGTAACACACACACACACACACACACTTTATTGTTTCTGGCACATTCTTCGAAAATATGCCAATGCTTGAAATCATACACAAAACAAATGCAGCCCGATTCTGGCAGGAATATTGGTCCTGCAATATTCCTTATGAAGCAAGCCCCATCTCAGTCCTCCTCCATCCCCTCAAGCAATTGATTTTCTTTGTCTAGTTTGTGATATATACGTTCCTGACATTGTCCTATAAGGTCAAGTACTCTGCAGTCAGGAGTCATTGCCTGAGCTGGAGGTAGAAACAAATCGAACAATCACTTGCTTGCACAAACACGCGTAGTGCGCACACCGCTGGAGGACAGAGCCAGCAACGTGGACGACCACTGCCATCTGGTGGTGGTTTAAAGAATAGCAGCACAGGCTATTTTCAAGGACTAACAGTGAGAAAACACCTCATTAGTCACAAGTAAGATACTAACAAGCCAGCAAGAAGTACAAATCATGGAAGAGTTAAAATTGTACTCAAGTTTTATTGCAAAAAAAGCATTTTTTCTGTATACACAAAAAATGTACATAATTTCAACTTGCTCTGCTAAATAAATAACAATGCTGCTAGTTAATTTGAAACCATACCCCCTGGAATACTCTGTTGTGGATAGGCACCACTTCCTTTTTGCTCACAAATTGCCCTATTTTCAGCAGTTGCTGGGCTTTAGCTGAATGAATACACTGCTGTCTCAGCAACAACGCCCCTTCAATCGAAATGCAAATAGAAACAGATGCAAAGAAAAACCTTTAGCTAATTATACTACAGACTTACAATGCCTGTGTCCCTGAGCGCTGAAAAAGTGTTGAGCACAGCATGTATAATATTTCCAGACATAGCTTCAGTATAGCTCCTTTACCGTTTTGCCAGATTGGGTATTTTAGAAAAACACACCTAATTTACATGTATTCTGCAATCTAGTAACAAAGATTTCCTATTCACACTAAAGTTTGGTTTGGCAATCTTTCACGGGCTTTCCAATGACAAAGACACAGCTATGTACAGTAAAGGGTCCAACCTATAAATTGCTCCCGATTTCACAATAGTATCCACATCAATATCCATTTGAGTATTTTGGGGTGGCAGTTTATGCTTACAGTATGTGAAGTTCATTGGCTTTACGTATGTGTGTTAGAGGGTCGACATTAGAAGTAGCAAAACAGTGACAATATAATGAAAAACAAAACACGATTGGGTGCTCACATGACACCTTTGTATCTAAAATCAAAGCCAGTAACCATCTTCATTCACTCAGTCCTCTGTCTAACTTCACCACTTCCAAATCTAACATTAATATATAGGAACGATGACACAAGGATGTAAAAACTGTTTAACTTTATTCAACCTCGCCCAGTGCAGTAGCCCTGGGTTGCAGCTATGCCAAATCTCTATAAGGCACTAAAAGATGACAGTTAACTAACAATCTATGCTAAAAATTGAATTTTTTTAATAAGGCAAGCATATTATTATATTTTCTAAGTGATTAACACTTTGCTCTGCTGTATTAAAAGAGGTTTCAGTTCTCTAAAATCAAATCAGTGCAATAGACCCTGGTGTATTTGTTCACAGTGGATTGGACTCGGTGGGTCTTCAGCCTATTACGCACTACGGTCCCGACCCAAGCTGTGCCATCCCGTGCCGGACCTCATTCAGTACAGCACGGTACAGAACAGCCTGCTTTCATTTCACATGGCCCATTACAGCCGGGAGCTGAAGTGGGAAAATATGCATTATCGCCACCGAGTGGACAGGGGTGGTTGGACAACCTCACGGTGGCTTGCCCTCAACACGGGCGGGTTTAGACATCGTCATGGCTGCCCGCCCCTCAGTACCGGTGCAAGTGGGTCTGGCACCAGATATGCTGTGGGGCGAGCGGAGCATGCATTTAACAACCCAAACCGCGCTGAGGAACGCTATGTGAAAGATAAAGGCCTGTACTAGCACAGTAATGTAGTCCGTGGCTTTACTGTGCAGTAAACCGAGTTTGGTCTCAGGCTGCGGTCGAAAATTCTTCCCTTCACCAGAAGTGTATTCTATCAAACCAATCCAATGTTTTTTTACATGCACAAGGGGGAAGCGCACAAGTGGGTCGAGAATCGGAAACCAACTGCCGTCTCAGTCGTCTTTCTTGTCAGAGGTGCTGTCTTCCTGGTTCTCTGGGCTGTCGTGATTGGCCAACGACAGATCGCCTGGCTCCATCCCCTGGAGGGCCTGGTAGCGCTGCAGCTCGAGGTATGTGGTGAAGAGCATGGCGTACTCCGGATGGGTCTGGGCAAAGGCCTGGAATTCCTCTGGAATGAAGGAAAGAAAACAGCATACTGTGTCATAACACAAATCATGACATTCCACAGAGTTCCTGTTTCAAATGGGCTATCATTACAGTATGTAGCTTTGACCTCAAGTACTATGACTATCACCCCAAAAAGTGTGCCTTAAGACAGACCCATGGCTCAGCCCAAACTCTGCTGCCTGTTTGACTGTGTGATAGTGACATTAGCAGTATACCTTTAAGATGCCCTGGTTCTGATGTGTCCACAGCGCGGCATACGTACAGTACATCATATGTAACCACCTCCGACCTACAGAGTGACGGGGTACACTAACCGAAGGTGATGTGGCCGGAGCGGTCCGTGTCAATCTCCTTGAAGAGTTTGGAGACGTTCAGGTCACACACACCCAGGGTGGAGCGCAGCAGGGAGGAGAACTCGTCCTGAGTAATAGTCTGGTCCATGTCTGTGTCAAAGAGCTGGGAGACACGGGGGGGGGGGGGGGGGGGGGAAATAATAAAATAATTAAACAATAATACATCTTAATAATAGAATAAAATAAAGGCAATGATTTTAAGTAGTAATAACACACACACTTATGGTAATAACACAGACATTTGCTACTCAACAAAGACATGAATCATCTATCCTTTTGGCCATCATACTAACTTCAAGCTTCAGTACACAGTAGCCCCACTGCAGTGGAGGCTGGTAGAGGTAAAAGAATCGGAGGACGGGCTCATTGTAACGCATGGAATGGAAAGAGGAATGGTATCAAACGCGTGTGCACACGTGTTTGATACCAGTCCTCATTCCATGCATTACAATGAGCCCGTCCTCCGATTTCTGCCTCCACCAGCCTCCCCTGCTCCTCTGACACACAGTTGACATTATCCCTGCCACTGAATGCTCCCTCTATTCTTCTAGCCGTAGGCAGTCCTTCCAGACACAGTCAACTGCATTCCAACTGCATTCCAACTGTGTCCCATCACATGTAGGACAGCATGGAATAAGCGTGTGGTTGTTGCCGTACCTGGAAAGCCATCTGAAGAACCTCGTCGGTGTTGGCTGGCCGACACAAGATAGTCACACCGATGACATATTCTCGGAAGTCGATAGTGCCATCCCCATTCTAGAGGTGGAGATGGAAAAATAATGCAGAAAGATCAATTATACGCAGGAGTCTATGAGCCACATATATAACCTCATATTTACACTGTTGAGAGGTTGAGAAGTACAAGCATTTCAATGTACCGTTCACATCTGTATCCTGTGCGTATGAGAAATAAACTTTGATTTGATTTAACAGATACAATTGCCGTTTAAAAAAAAAAAAAAAAGATAACATTTTTCCTCAGATGAACAATTCATTTTCTTTTTCAGTTATATAGTAGCTTGTTGAGCTGCTCTATGGATATTGGAGAGGGTCATCATACAGTACTAAATCAGCAGGGACCTTACCCAACGTCAGTCACGAGGGGGAGAGAAAGCACTGACAGTCAACAGAAGACTAAGACTAACAAGCTAAAATGTGCCTGGTTCTCACCCTGTCAAAGAGAGCAAACAGCTCCTGCAGGGCTGGGCTGGTGGGCAGCTTTAGGAAGCTGGCAAACTGGTCGATGGTGATCCTGCCGCCCTTACAGGAGCAGGCCATGGCGGCGAAGCCCTCCAGCTCCTTCTTCACATTGTCCCACTTCAGGCTGGGGGAGACCGAGCAGGACACAAGGACTTGTGATGAGGAGGCGGTCGTGTAAGGGAACGTTAGCTCAGCGTGGTTTTACATCAACAGAGAAGTCAATTACTGGTGTTAGCGCACTGTTGCCACGACCACGACCCCTGTGTACCATGTCAGTGCAGTGGATGGGCAGTTACGCAAACCCAGATAAAACCCTCTTCTAAACAAGTCTCAATATGCTACGAAAGTTTGTACGTCACAAACTGCAGAATGTAAACAAAACGGGAGACGGGCGTCTGTGTTATGATCGCTAGCAAAAGAGAGTCAGTGCGGTAGCTAACTCACGGTAAATTACCTGCAAGCTTAGGTTAACCTTGTGCCAAATCAGAACATATTTACCATTCATTATCTACTGCTCAGATTTACTTTCGCAAGCAATCATAACGATGAAGACAAGTTAACATTCTGCAGTTTGTGACTTACGATACAAACTTTTATAGCATATTGAAAGTGCTTTGTGGTTTAGGAGGAAGCTTGTTCTGGGTGTACTGCAGCTGGGTGCAGTAACACAGGGTGGCGCAACCAGAGGCGGCTGATGGAGATAGAAATCGGAGGACGGGCTCATTGTAATGCAGGGAATGGAATGAGGAATGCGTGTTTGATACCATTCCTCATTCCGTTCCATGCATTACAATGAGCCCGTCCTTTGATTTCTACCTCCACCAGCCTCCCCTGGGCGCAACAGTGTGGCAACAGCACCGTGGTAGTCGGACACGGCCAGCCTTACTTGAGTTTGCGGCTGATCTTGGTGAACTCCACCAGTCCAGCCTCCATGGGAAGAGTGAGCTCCCCCGCTGTGATCATCAGACGACAGTCCTCATAGGTGTGGTCTGTCACAGGTATACCCAGAGCCCTGCGCACGCACACACACACACACACACACACACACACACACACACACACACACACACACACACACACACAGCGTTAACTATACAACTATATGAGCTATATATATATTTAAGATGAAGATAATAACAATATCAAGAAAATACATTTAAAGATGGGCAAACTGACACAGAAACACATGCACGCACACGCACACACACAGCCCTGAAGACATGGTGAGAAGGTAGAGATGACATTCATGTGTACACATGCACACACACTTACTGGGCCATAATCTCTCTCACTGTCAAACCAAACAGAGCTGGTTTCTTCTTCTCCTCCTCCGTGGGGATCTGTGGGGGGAGGAACTGGAGGACAGAGGGCAAAGGGACTAACCAGGAAGTATGAACAAACCCAGATCACCACATCAAGCATGAAACTGCAACCCTCTCTAACCAAATATTTCTATTGCCAAACACTGAACTGAGATGTACAGTTAAGCCTACTAACAATAACACAATGGATTGGAAGATAGCCTGCAGGGGAGGCTAGTGGAGGTAGAAATTGGAGGACAGACTCATTGTAATGCATGGAATGGAATGTGGAATGGCATCAAACACACATTTGATACCATTCCTCATTCCATGCATTACAATGAGCCCGTCCTCTGATTTCTCCCTCCACCAGCCTCCCCTGGTAGCCTGTCACTGTACAGTAGTCTCACTAGTCAAACTCTCCGTAGATGGAGAGATTAGACCTGCAGACCTGAGGTTAGTCAGCGTGTGGTCTCAATGAGTCAGCATGCAGCAGTGGTAAAGCAGTGTGGTGCAGAGAAAACAGAAGAGATAAGATGCACTCTGCTCATACAGACCTCTATTTCCACTGTGGTGTACAGCTGGCACAGAGTGAGAAGAAGCAGGGTCCCGCTGGAAGACAATCACAACATCACCTTCCTCTATTCAAAGTGCCTAAGGCCCATACTGGAACTCAACTTTGATATGTACTGACTTTGTTTTGGAATACAAGACATAACATAGCCTCAAGGGTGAAGTAGTCTCATCGGTAATGCCAGGGAGGCCATGGGTAATTGTCGATATTGCTCATGCTACGCTGGGGGGCGGGGGGTTGCTAGTCCAGAGACGTGGGTAACAGAGAAAAAGGAGAACTACTGTGGTGCAAACGGAAAGGCCCACAGCAACCTCACTTCTGTAAACTTGAGTGCAATGTCATCTCTCATCTGTATTGCAATGTGGCGCCACTTATTGTGGCGACATGTTTTTCCACAAAAAAGCACACTTACGAGCTGAAGCCCTGCCACGTCCACGTCACCGTGTCCTGGAAAGCAAACAGAGGCACTCCCAGTCAGATGTTTCATGCCGGTACGAGGGCTGGTTTACTAGTGTCATGTTCTCCTTTTTACAGTCTAGGGTCAGGTTGTCAAACTATACCACAAGCGATGCGCGTTCGGGTTTTGTCAGCCACAGGAGAAAAAAAACTAACTCACTGTAGTTGACACCGGACACTGAAGCAGCATGTCAGCGAAGCAAGCTTGTGTCGCTGAAGTATCTTTTTGAGCTTCAAGTCTATTTTAAATCTTCCTACGTGCGCCTCTGAACTGAAAAAGTGGCTTGTGCTGTTGATTTCTGTTTCCGTTTCGCTGCTTTCAGCTAATTTATTTTACGGCAATGAAACCCGATGCTTGCAGTGCAGTTTGACAGTCAGTCTCACTTATCTATGTATTCAAATGGGAGGAGGTGTGAAGGACGATACCTACCAGCCTGTTAGGGTACCTCATGATCACTGGCTGCACTGGGACCCCAGGGATGAAGGCACCTGGGGGGGGGGGGGGGGGGTCAGGTACAGAGTGAGCCTCTTGACCTTAATTGGTCACAGACACTGAACACAGACACACACAGGCAGACACACACACAGGCAGACACACACAGGCAGACACACACAGGCAGACACACACACAGGCAGACACACACACAGGCAGACACACACACAGGCAGACACAGGCAGACACGGCTAATCAAAAAAGAGTGAGGGGTACGCTAGAGAGAGTGTCACGTTTACATTAAATGCAACAGTAATCAGTCAATAGTGACAGGACCATGTGCTAGATTTAGACAGGATTATCTGACCCAGATCAATAGATTCTAAATCATTCAGTTAGTCCATGCAAATCTGTCTGCAAACGTAGCCCACGTATCCACAGTTGCAACATTGCAAGTCGTGGCTGAAGACGCAGTCTCTTTCTCTGAAGTTTTGTCATCAGTAAATGTAACCTATTCTGTGTAGGGAGCTCTGTTCCAGGAAGTCATAGACACAGGTAGGGCCCCTTCCTTCTGGAGAAAGCCTTTTTGTTTGCATCAGGTGAGCACACAATGAGGAACACACCGTGAGTGAATAGGGGGGTGTTGTGATCAAAACACACCACTGGAACTAAGCGTCACACACCATTCTCCATCCTGTTTGTGTATTTGCATTAAGTAAATGACACCACTAACATGGTCATGGAATGCAATGTGTCTGCACTATATACAAATGACAACCAGCCTGTTATTTCGAACACAGCATGGGATATTGTATATGATCACACCAGGGTGGCTGGTGGAGGTAGAAATTGGAGGACGGGCTCATTGTAATGCATGGAATGGAATGAGGAGTGGTATCGAACACACGATTTCTACCTATACCAACCTCAACTGGGTCAAACATGACATTCACACCCTATCAGTTCTGTATCAGAGACAAAGGCTTCACACCCTGGGCAGTACAGTGTATACCCCACCCAGTAGAAAAGTCAACAAAAAGCCCAGTAGAGATTAGAACACACCTTGTTTGAAGGTGATAAGACATGAGCGATTAGTACACGTTCCCTCTGGGAAAATCAGGACCTGGAACAGAAAACCATAATTCAACCATTATTCAGGGGCAGTGACCCGGTATTGTGTTTCTATTTTGAAAGCAGTCAGTGGCCTGACCTGACATAGATAGGGCCTATGAAACTGGAGCCGTTTGAATATTTTCAAAATGCATCCTTCCCTTCCTCCCTTGAAGTCGTCACTGATCGAACATGACGGGATTGGTCAAAGCAAGCTTTTCACTGCATCACTTTCACCAGTCATGTTATGTCAGATCAGTGACTTCTTCAAGATAGGGAGAAAGGAAGGATGCATTTTTAGAATATTGGAACAGGCCCTCAGGTTGAAGCATGTGGATGTGACACAAGGAAGTCCGAAGTGCTCCTCCTAAATAACGTCCTAGTTTATTCTTCCTTTCCCAGGCTTCTTATGAGGCCGAGGCTAAGCAAAACAAGTCATGAATTCAGTTATGAGAAATCACCGGCAGTATTCTCTCATGCCAGACTCATAGACCTAGGATTAGACTGGCAAACAGTTTGCTTTGAATGCTCAACATACAGAATCACTGAAAGTTTGCAGTCGTATATCCATTTGTGAGGGGAGCTTTTCTTCCTTAAAGTCATTATTTATGGATTTATTATAATCATTGACAAACACGGGTCGGTTACCGGGAGCTGGCAGGCAATAGAGTGTAGGGTGTCTGTGACACAAGGCCTCCCCCATAGTGCTTGCAATAATTGTAATATTGTAAGATATGTGACTTCCTTCTAGAAAGGAATGCTAGAAAATATTTAACCGTACTGGAACAGGGCCCTTGTGTGTGAGTGTGAGAGAGAGAGAGAGTTGTGACAGACCTGTGGCCAGCGGCCTCCAGACTTGGCTCTGCTCTCTATCTCCAGGATGGTGTTCTTGCGGGAATCTGGGTCCTTCCTGGACACCAGCACTGGCTGGAGACAGCGTATGAACCCTGTGAGGCAGACACATCCATCAGACACTCACATACACTGAAACAGAAACAGTGTCTAACACACACACACACACACACACACACACACACACACACACCTGCAAACATATCAACCACACACATAAATATAAATACATAAACACATTGTGTACATGTAACAGGCATCACGTTGCCGCTTCCTCGAGTCTGGAACCTGCCTCCTCTGTAATGCCGACCCATGTGAGGTGACAGCCTCCGAAATACCCAATGTGAACCAGCTATGCCACGAAAAGCTAGCAATTCAATGGCGCGGGTGGGGGGTATTTGAACTTGAGGTTTGAATTTTACCATCTCAACTCGGTTACACACACAAACAGATACACAACATGTACACATGGACACGCACACCTCCCTCACATCATTTTTACCCATTAGCCCCTTCTCCCTTAAACCTACGGTCCATCTAAAAAGGCAACAGCTGAATAAGATGACACTCACTGCCAAATATAGGAGTGTCCAGGTTCTCGGCACGGGACACAAGGGAAGGCAGGCCCGCTACGATGCACACGATGCCATCAAAAAAGGTGGAGTGGGGTGCTACAGCCAGGATGGGGGCCTCCCCGCTGCTAACCTGCTGCCCCTTCACCACCACCCGGAAGCCCATGCAGAAGTAGTACATCCTACCCAGGGCAGCCATTACCCTCCGACACATGAACCTGTGTGGACCCAATCAGACAGACAGGGGTCAGGATCTGAAGTTCACACGCACACGCACGCGCACGCGCGCACACACACACACACGCACAGTCGTTAGACAAGCACACAGTAGTACACATAGTAACATATTGGGACCTTGACCCTTTAACTCCTTTAAGCTTTAATAGTTCATTAACCAGTAAACTCATGAAACCTTGGCCTGGTTACACACACACACACACACACACACACACACACACACACACACACACACACACAACCAACTGCCCTAACACCCGCCAGCCTGCAAGTGTGTGTGCACGTATGTACACACAACAGACACTCACACAATAAACCACCTATGAGAACTGTAGAATATTGACTCTTTCTGCTGCAAATGTGGTCTGCTTTTGAGTCATAGCACACAACACATATCGAGTGCATCAGGTCTACAACAACCCCCCTTTCCCTTCTGAGAAGAGGAAGTATGTGGTAGATAGTGATGGGGGGGGGGGGGGGGGGGGGGGGGGGGGGGGGGGCAAGATCTAGAGAAGTATGCTTCAACAGCAGAACAACCTGATATCCTGATAGTCCCAGCTTTTCTCGAATATCCACTACAATCAGTGTGACATTGCAAAACCAACGTTTGTGTCAGTTTCAAAATGAATGAAGAGACCACTTAATACAGTACATAAACAGAGGGTGATGAGTTGGTGTTTATCAGGGGAGGCTGGTGGAGGTAGAAATCGGAGGATGGGCTCATTGTAATGCATGGAATGGAATGAGGAATCGTATGATAGCATTCCTCATTCCATCACATGCATTACAATGAGGGCTGTCCTCCGATGTCTATCTCCACCAGCCTCTGGTGTTTATGTAGCATGTTTATTATTTACCGTCTCCATCCGGTCATGGGCTCCACTGCTCCTTTCAGCGGGTGCATGAAGGTTGTTATGACCGCAACTGGCCATGTTACCATGAGAACGAGCGCAAGAAGGATGGCACGAACTGGAACCAGGACAATTCCTAGGAGTACACACTGCCAGAGGACGCGGACACACACACACACACACAGAGTCTTCATTGACATAACCAAGCACATATTTGGCATACTATGTCTTTAAAAAAAGCCACAACACACTTCGCGTATTTGTGACCAACATGGGTGTGCAACCACTGACCAGGGGATAAGCACATTACTCTAGAAATCCACATCGTTATAGGAATTTCTAGAAGGCACACAAATGCCTCCATTGTTAGCGTTGCATAATAACCAGGCTTTACAAACGGGTTGTCAGGTTTTCATCGGATCAGATTAGCTATGTACCTGTGCATAATCACATCACCAGACCAGAAAAAACACCCCGTGCCACGGACATGGTCGCGCTGCCCGCGGTGGGAAGGCTAGATGTTATGGTAACAGCCGTTGGTTTACACATATAACACAGATATGAATGAACGAGCAATTGATATACACGTTATACTCACTTTTATTATGTCAGCCCTGGCCAATTTCACATCTTGGACAAACGGGTTTACGACCGCTGGAAGAATTAGCGATTGCTGCCTGGGTAGAGCGAACACTCTCTGCGGCGGCATTCTAGCTGTGTGGCGTCAGGTTGCGGGGAAATTACTCAGGTCTTTCTCAATGAGAACTTCTGCTATCACCCGACTTCCTCGATCCGAATCCGCTTCCCCCATCGCCCTCTGGTCTGTGCGATAACATCATTCACTACAACGACGATAGAAACCGAGAGGGAGGACGAGAGTGAACTCGCGCTGTCCACTATGGCTGTGTGTGCTTACTTTTAGGCCCCACCTCCTACTGCATAGGGTTTAAATCGGATTGAGCCTTTACTCCCAAGAGACTGCACCGAGTGGATGTGAAAAGCCCTTGAGTGAAATATGAAGTGGGAGTCAAATAATGTTTCATGTTGAGGACAAAATACGTAGCCCATAATTAAGAAAGGGCCTTGCATGCATTTTCATGCGACAGCACAACACAGATTTAATAAGCAGTCAGCGCAGGGTGCAATTCAAACAAGACATAACCTGAATGAAAATATTGCCTCTGGGGCAGATAGAGGCTATGTTCATACTAGCTACAAATTGAGGTCAAGCTGTTTTCAATCGTTAAAATGTCTGGCTGCAATGTAGGAAAATTATATGTCTAAAGGGCGTAATGTGGCTGGCGTGATGACGTACTCCGTTATTTCTCATTAATTAAGCCAGAGCACAACCATAGTCCATCCACAAGATGGCGCCCTCTAGTCAAACATGTTGTTTTCATTGTCCACAGTGTGGCACTGTGATTTGTGCAGACACCAAGAATTACCTACATGTAATAAATTACACAGTAAAATTCCAATTCATTTCCCCAAAAGCTTCGTAGCTTAAATAGTACTTAATATCTCCCCACAACCCAGCTGCAAAGCCACCAAAGAGTAACACTTGTAAACACTTGTAATTGTAAAATCAAGGTCAATCTGCTGCTCTTGAAATAACACAAATTCGTTAAATGAACTGTGTGCTGTCCAAGGAGAAGCATGGGCCTGGATCATCAAAATAAATAAAGTGCTACTTAAGCTACGAAGCTTTCAGCAAATGACCCCAAAGGACACTCTTTACAGTGTGGGGCTAAAAAAAACAGATTAGCCCACTGTGATACTCTGTACTTGTCTGTCTTAAACATCGTCAGAAACATTTATTGACCATCCATCTTTATTTTTTAACAACAGAGAATGACAAAGTGCACAAAGCATACAAAACACACAAATCAAAACAAATGACTGTAGTGTAAAATCAAAAGAAACATGAATACAAAAGATTATTAAACAATACTTTCGCCTTACTTTCTTGTCATGATTCCATCATGCAACAAACCAGATACAGTCTCCAGGCAGCCCGTGCCTTGTATCACTCTGTAACATCCGTAAAAAAAAATAAAAGACACAGAAACAAAATTGAGGTGCCAGTAATTTGGTCTCCATATTTGTGCAGTGCCCCTTTATAGTCAGATACAAAGTGCTAACCATATGAAGAATAATGTGTGCCTTATTTTTTATCCAAAAATGTTTGTCCAAAACATTAAGAAAGTAGTCTGAACAGATGTAAAAAAAAATAAAAACATATTGTAGATTCAGTGATTTCATAAGCACCATTATTGTTCAGACACATTGTGCATATAAATTGAAAATCTTTTGAAATGTATTGCACAACACTGAAATTACTATTGACTCATGGTTTAGATAAAGCAGTATATTTAGACATTTATCGAGATATACTCTGCAAATTGTGGATATGGTCGTAAACATGTATCTATATAACATCAATTCTTCATATGGTGCTATACTGCCCTGGTGAACCCAATTTGTATGAACGAGATACCTTACATTATAACACCAGCTGCCTCTGTGTTGTGGACATACCTGATGCCTGAGTTTCTGATAAAAAAAATAAAAACTAAAAATGGGGGGTAAAGATCAGAGTACATCTGCATCAGCACAACAAATAAACTGATAATATCACACAGCAATATAATACAAGATCCAGTTGCCTATGTTCAGCGTGCGTAGAAGGCCCCCCCCCACCCACCCCCAGGTGCCTTAGAGGGGGGGGGGACCTCTCTACCAAGCTAAGGGCAGGTTATACTGGGTGGATGGGAGAACAGTCTGGTGAGAGCATACGTTGGTTGCCATGAATGGCTGCGACAACGTCTGCTCTGGTGACCTCGGCTGTGTGCGATGGCATGGCGACAGGGTGCCCGCGGGGTCAGGGGGTCATCACAGGGAGAGCCAACGGCCACGCGTCTCACTGTTGCTTAGCAACCCAGCCAGTCCTTTGTGATTTCGCCCAGTTTGACAATCTTCAGGCTACTGTCATCCAGCTTGAAATAGTGGGAGCCTTTGAAGAAGTAGCTGTAATCTATGCAACAAACAAAAATTATGGTTAGAGAAGGATAAGGCACGTCAAAATCATCAAATTCAATTCATAATAAAAACCCCATCACGTTTCACCTGGTTCAGGCCATGAGCCCTTGTGGTGGAATATAAAAAAGTTAAACATTGTGGCTAGTGCAACACAATACGACCCCTTTCAGAGTTCATATACATGTAATACACTGTCTATCATCAGTCTCAAGCAGAGGGGGAGGAGGCGGAGGAGGAGGAGGAGGAGGAGGAGGAGGAGGAGGAGATGATGATGTCAGCAGCCTCCTCAGTCAAAAGACCCAATGAGGCGTCAGTGCTGTAGAAGCCGCACCACCTCACTGAAAAGCCTAATTAGCAAGCAGACAGAAACCCCACTGTGAGGGAACACAGGGTGGGCTCTCTCAAACACTGTTTTCTCAGAGAGTGGAGAAGCTCTGTGTGATGGGGGGGGGGGACCACCGGACCACCTTACAGGCAGCCCTCTCTCTTGGCCCTACAGTCCCTCTCCTCCTGCCATACAACTCTTCTTCTACTACATGATCTGACCGACCCTGGAAAAATGACCTCAGTGGTGCTAGCAAGGTTACGGTATCTCTGGGCTCTTGTTGTTGGAGGCAAGGTGCCAGACATAATGAGGGGGGTTGGCTGGGCTGAGCTGGGCTGGGGCTCTAACTGCCAGGAATGCGAGCCTGCAGCCAGTATGTCAGTTACTACAGACAGAAGCAGTCCTGCCCACACAGGCCCCTAGTACCCCCCTCTCTCCTTCCCTAATGGGCTCAGGCTCAGCTGTGTTCTGCTTACCGATGCCATCCAAACTGAAGGCAGAGTCTATGCCATCGGGGATGCCATTCCAGGAGTCAGCAATCAGCTTGGGGAAGCCAGCGTCCATCTTTTTCTTTTCCTCGTTGTACCTGAAGGAATAGCACACACACCAAGGCCATGTTACCATGTGTAGCTGGTTATGTTTTTGTTATGTTGATGTGCTGCTACTGTGCTGCAACTTCATGTCTTGTTTCGAACCTAATTTTCCTCATTGAGGACAATCTATCTATCTATCTATCTATCTATCTATCTATCTATCTATCTATCTATCTATCTATCTATCTATCTATCTATCTATCTGTCTGTCTGTCTGTCTGTCTGTCTATCTATCTAGTCAAGAAAGGGTTAAGTAAATATTTCATACTGCACAATACACCCCCCTATGTGTATGAGTAGAGGGAGCTGTGGTTGGTACTATTTTACAGTCCTGTGTTTATAGTCACACTGAGAACCCTAATTAGAACCAGGCATGGGCACGGCTCAACACTGCAATAACAGGCAGTGACATCATCATTACGAGCCATAGGGTGGATGATGGACAGAAACGCGTTTGGGGCGTGTGTGACTCACCTCCAGAACTTGTCTCCTGCAAACAGGTAGGTCTTCTTGTTCTTCTTGAAGTTATATGCCGCGTCTATGCGCTTCAGGTCGGCAGGTAGGCCCAGATGGGAGATCCTCTTCGGATAGCCTTTCTCCACCACGTCCGCTTTGTAGACCCACATCTCATTGCCTAGGGGAGACAGCAAATCAGCTCACATCAAGCATCCATAAGTGAGAAAATACACTGTAGAGTATACTACTATAAGACTTATGGAGGGTGTGCTTGAGGGCACAGTGCCTTCACTGTTGATCTTCATCAACACTAAGTGATTACATTGTGTTTACTGCTGTAACAATTCACTCAAATGTGAAAAAAAGGGATGGTTGACTACTCTGACACTTCCATGTGATTGTATATACTGTACACTGTCTCAAACTCGCGGCCCGCGGGACGATATTTTGTGGCCCCCTACTTGACATCAAAGTTTAGTGTTTTAGTGCGGCCCGTGCGTGTTTCTCAAACGCACCGCTGGGCGTTTTATATATTTTTATCACTTATGGGCTACCATAGCTCAGGCTCGTGACAGCTTCCGGTGGTGTTTGTTGACAAGTTAGCCAACGCGAATTAGCGAATTCTTCCTGAAATTGTCTGTGCTCGTCGCCAACCTTTCTCTTCACGGCAGGTTTTTTTTGGAATACTTTAAACCCTTTTTTTGTGGAATACTTGATGCGGCCCAGCCTCACCCAGACTCTACCTCCAGCGGCCCCCAGGTAAGTTGAGTTTGAGACCCCTGCAAACGGTACAGTATCTGTGTTGTTGTCAAACAATCCAGATGGTTCTAAAGTGCATTTCTTGGTTATTGAGTTTTGTCCAGCTGCCCGATCACTCAACTCAGCGATATAGAGAGCTGAAGGGCAAGCGGCTTTGTTTCCACTCTTAAATGCAGATAAACTTCCTTTTTAAAACTCCAAAAGACATAACAAAATAAGCTAGATAAGCACTAAAAACCTACTGGATCGATCGATCGATCAGCACAGATATTTTCCATCTCTAATATAATAATGTATATTAAAAATAAAGCTATATGGACCCATTAAGCGACTGTAGGCTTTATCTTGTGTCTGTGGAGAACTGGATAAATGATTTAGGAAATTATCTCATAACTTTACAATTTGAGGGCTGGACAACAAATCGTCCTTGATGGCCAAGCATAAATCTCCTCAAAGAGAAAATATGTTTTGGAGGATCTCTAATTTCAGTCTTAGGAGCTCTGAGTTCTTCTCATGCAAATATGCTCAAGGAGAATATCATGATACTACAATGCAAAGTATGTCTTACTAACCACTAATAACTACAGTCTAATGTTATAAAATGTCCAAAATGTCCAAACCACAAACCAAAAGTATACTTAGCCAATATTACGACTCCTAATATTACACTTCTTGGAAATAGACAAGAAGTAATTTAAAGGAAAGCAACCCAGTGTTCGGGTAGAGACTGCTTACATTCAGTGTTTGGGTAGAGACTGCAGCCATTCTTCATGAGAATGGGATTGTCTGCTTTTCTGATCACGTCAACATTAAGTTGAAGTTACATGAAGATGACATACTGTATTGTAAATGTATGGGATCTTTGATGGCACTCCCAGCTATCCATTCCACAGGAGATGAGTCGGGCCATTCTAACATACAGTACCTGCAAAGAATACAGTGTTGTCCTCCATTGGGTTCTCATAGGCAGCGTCTATCACGGCGGGCAGGTCAGGCCAATAGGTACCCACTAGCATGGGGCCGGTAGCCTTGCCCCTGAAGTTGACTGACCTGAACAGGAACCTGAGAGAAAGGAGAGGAGAGGAGAGGAGAGGTGGAGAGGAGAGAATAGGAGAGGAGAGGAGGGGAGGGGAGGGGAGGAGAGGAGAGGAGAGGTTAGTGAGAGGAGAGGAGAGAAGAGGAGAGGAGGGGAGGGGAGGAGAGGAGAGGAGAGGAGGGGAGGGGAGGGGAGGAGAGGAGAGGTTAGTGAGAGGAGAGGAGAGAAGAGGAGAGGAGGGGAGGGGAGGAGAGGAGAGGAGAGGAGGGGAGGGGAGGGGAGGAGAGGAGAGGTTAGTGAGAGTGAGAGTGAGAGTGAGAGGAGGGGAGGAGAGGAGAGGAGAGGTTAGTGAGAGTGAGAGTGAGAGTGAGAGTGAGAGGAGAAGAGGGGAAAAGACGGGAAAAAGAGAGAGGGGCAGTGTGAGAGCTTCAGTCGGTCCAACCACAATGGTCTGATTCATGAGCATCTGGTTCTCGTTAGGGCCAGGGAGGCCGACGCCAGCGGAACAAGCCTCATCTCGCCCGGAGCTCCAACAGGCAACTGCTGCAACAACAGCAGCTTCCCAAATCTTTTCCACTGACCTATTTCTCAAAGAGCAACATCTCTCAAAGATAGAACAGATAAGTCCTGCTAATGACTGATGTTCTAATGGGTAGCAAAACAGAGAACTAAGCAGCAATACATACATTGATACATAGGTTTATACAGTATGTTAAACATTGCAAGTTTGAAGATTGTGTAATTTTGAATAAAACAAGCCCCTCTGACCCTAAATGACACTGAACAGGAAGTGTGAGCATGCTGGAGATGCTACGTCTGGGACACTGTGGGACCTGGGGGTTTTCCTTTCAAGCCTGGCTCAGTAACCTGGCCATTCCTTACAGATGTAGCGGAGTTGATTTGGAATCAGACTCTTGTGATGAGGTAACCCTGCCTGCGACTTCTAAGCCTAGATATAGCCCTCAGAAACTCACATTTGAGGGATGTCTCATGAATATCATAGATTATTATAGCGCATTCTCGTGTGATTTTGAGGAAGAGGGTGTGATTTTCCAAGTGTGTAAAGTCTGGAATATCTATTTGGGGAGATACGTGTGCAGTTTTTCAAAATGGGAATACCAAATCTTGGAAATCAGAATTGGGCAATCTCTATCTTCCCGTTCAGCAGCAACCTAGTAAAGTTAATAGGCCAGGAATGGGGTATGTTCAATGTAGGGTGTATTTGATACCATTCCTCATTCTGTTGCATGCATTACAATGACTCCGTCCTCTGATTTCTACCTCCACCAGCTTTGACTGGTTCAGTGAATCAACCTCAACTCCCCACCTTCTGCTGAGTACACAATAAAACTAAGCCACCATCTTACTCATCCCTTCCTGTCCAGATCTGCTCTCCATCAACATCACACGGTGCCAGAAGCCCAAAGGGAACGCTGTGTTCACTACAAGCATCCGCACTCAAATAAACACTAGCCGAAGGACGCAACACACCTTTTAAACTGATACCCACCCTCTTTTTCCCCCCCTATTCCTGCAGATACTGACACAACCCTGATACAACCTCAAGGCTAGCTATTATACTTTCCACTCGCCGTCTCAACGTGTTTTTGTCTGAGAAGGACGTCACCGACAGAACCCTAGTCTCTTTCCCTAATCTGTGCTCGGTGTGCGTCTCCATCTTTCCTCCCCTCAGCACACTGCCTTATGGCCCAGATAGCTAAACCAGCTGCTGACGAGAGGCCCAGCTGTGAATAACTGAGGACCACAGTAATCTCACCACTGACATCTGAGGGGCAGCCAAAATGGCCCGAGAGTACAAATGTCACGCAGTTATGTGTGTTTGCTATCACAACTCTTCCTTAATTCTTCCATAATGGCATTTCCACCCATATGAGTGACCTAAATGGGACTCTGTAATTACAGCTGTGATTGAATACGCGTCATTGTCAATGGTCAAAGTCTTCTTCTTTAAACCCTTTAAAATGCAAGTCACAGGGTATGAGATTTGAATTTAGTCTCTCATGAGCCAGCCAAAGCTCCAGTATTCTGTCAACACCAAACGGCAGGGCTATTCTGTGAGAAATCGGATCCTCTTTGTGGAGGATTGAGCATTAGACAACAAATAGCCTTCAAAAACAGTTTAAAAACTAAATAAATCAACACATGAACAGGAAGGTAGTCTCTAAAACACAGATTTACTATTGAGAGATGATCAGTAATATCAGTAAAAACAAAACATGATCAGTTTGATTCAAGTGCCATTAGATGGTCAAGTCAACGTTCCATCACCGGTTTTAATGTGGCACTGACACATCCTCAAACCAGTCAACAGGCTAATAGTCTACGCAGCAGCCTTCAGCCAGGTCAGTATTCCAGTGTTGAGTAAGTGTTAATGCATAGAGAACCACATTTAGGTGAAACTTAATTCTGAATTAATGCAGGATTTGTAAGCAGGATTTGTGGGTGGTTTCATCGTCCCCCAAACTCAGGGTAGATGTGGGGAAGCCAGGCAGGCTGAATGACTGCTCTCTTTTGAGTAAAGAACTCTACTGGTCTGTTTGCTTTGGAAATCATTGCAAAACACCAATGACAGATATACAGTAATGTTCACCTCAAAAGTGTGGAGCCAAAAACTGAAAAGCGGTCAGAGAATAAACAGAACATAGTTTTGTCTGCTGAATTGCATGCAATATTGCTTGGGTTTAAGCAAGAATTGGTTCTAAACAGAATTCAGCTGTTGTGGTAGAGTGAGTTCAAGTTCCTGAGGGAAAGTCCAATGAGTCATACAGAGTTTAGACTGAACAAAAGATTCTCCTCTCATAGGTTCTACACTACAGTATGTCAGCCAGTCTCAGCCAAGGGAGGCTAGTGGAGGTAGAAATCAGAGGACAGGCTCATTGTAATGCATGGATTGAAATCAGGAATGGTATCAAACACATGTGTAGACCTCCCCTGGTCTCAGCATACATGCAAGTACTGCACACTGAGGGCAGAAGGACAGGCAGCCATTTTAGTTTGCCATGCTTGCTACAGTGGGTGTTTTCTATGGTCACCAATATTGTTATTATAATTACCACAGTCATACTGTAATGCCACCCTCTGAATAGAACAACAGACTGACAAGAGAAAAGAATGCATTTTGAGAATAAACAAAGCCCTTTGGTGTTTTTTCGATTGGTAAAACTAACTTGTGGACTCTGCCCTACTCTTACAACTGAAACATAAACAAGAGGGGTTATGTGTTCATTCTGAGTGCTTTCTGTGGACCTCAGACTGCCAATGTGGTTTTTGAGTAGACAGAGGAAATGTGAGAGCAATACATGTTCAAACTGATGCAGTATAACTGTTGCGTGTAATGACCACTGCAGATGTAACAAGCTTCTCCAGTCAGTCAATTACCTGCCATTAAAGAAGAAAGTCTCTCCTCTGATCTGGGCCACAGCATCAAAGACAACTGGCTCTTTACAGAGGTCCATGGGAGTCACAGGAGTCTGGGTGGGGGGCATGGGCTTGTCTGTGTCAACACCTGAGAGAGAGAGAGAGGCAGGCTGGTGAACAATTTCCTTGCATCCTTCAACAAGAAGAAATGCATTTCCTATCTACAGCAGTGGAGGCTGATAGAGGTGGAGATGTTTTTGATTTCTACCTCCACCAGCCTCCCCTGATCTACAGGACATTGTGCATCATGAGCTTTACAGTAGTTCCATAGACATCATCATGAGTTCTGATGTGCCCTGTGAACTCACCATAGAGTTCCTGAATGCCTTTGATGTCATCGTTGGACAGCCTGAAGTCCTTGGTGTAGGTGTAGATGGGGGCCATCAGGGCTCCAGGGTCCTGAGAGTGCTCCAAGCCCAGAGCATGGCCAAACTCATGGGCCGCAACCAGGAACAGACTGTAGCCTGTGAACAAGCCACCACCAATGGTCATCATGAGAAGTCTACACACATTCAAGAAGTAACAGGTTGACATACATGCAGTATTCATGTGTATGAGAAATAATGTTCCTATATGTATCAATTAGCAAATACAGATCATCAGAAATTAAAGAAAATGAACAGCTCTTGTACCACTACACTCTTAGAAAAAAGGTTCCAAAAGGGTTCTTCAGCTGTCCCTGTGGGAGGACCCTTTTGTGTTCCTCTGTGGAAAGGGTTCAACATCCTGTGTGGAAGGCCCCATCCTGTGTGGAAGGCCCCAAACCTAACCTAAAATGTTTTTTCAAAGGCTTCTCCCACAGGGAAAGCCGCATAACCCTTTTTTGTTCTAGGTAGCAACTCTTTTTCCAAGAGTGTATAATGTTATAAGAACTTACAAAGAAGCAGCATGTCAAAGGGTATCACTATACCTTGATCGGGACAGAAGCCCCACTTGCGGTCGTCATCGTAGCTCTTTGTAGAGGCACACCACATCTTGCCATCACTTCGTCCGGAGGAGGTGCAAGCGTCATAAGTGTCCCCCAGGAATGTGAAGGGGAAGACACAGGGGCTGCCCTCAGAGTTCCCTCCCACTGTTGACATGGCTGTTGGGGGAATCATTAAACCACACGGTTCAGTACCAGAATGTTTTGATCTTCTTGACTGCAGTATGTGAGCGTTCTTTGTTTTTAACCTTTATTCTAGCTGGAAATCCCATTGAGGTCCGATGACAACCTATTTCACAACGTGAAACAGTTACTGTACACACCTCCTGCACACACACCTTAGCTTAAACTCCTCAAGTGGGATAAAACTCTCAACGTCAAGTAAATAAATATGTCATGAAAAAGTTGCACTCCTCCATCATGTCTCACAGGAGAACAGGCTCATTTTAATAGATGGAATGGAATGAGGAATGATATCAAACATGTGTGTTTGATATCATTCCTTATTCCATTCCCTGCATTACAATGAGCCCATCCTCCGATTTCTACCTCCACCAGCCTCCCCTGATGTCTAAAAAACAAATTGAATAGGTTGAAGTGCAAAATGCAGTAAATAACACCAATTCTGGATCCCCTTTGGCCTCAGTGAGAAATGGTGCTAAGCAACCGTTAAGTATCATAACAGCCGTGACAACAGATGTTATTTTGATTTGTTGTATCCAATTTCTTGGGGTAGAAAGCCAAAAACCACCCCCCGTGAAATGGCTTTTATTTTCCTGTGCAGATAATCGTCTTTCTGGGGTGTGGGCTGCTACTCATGGGCCTGTGTTGATTCTTGAGCACTCCGTTTCTTATTCATCGCCTACACACATGGCTACGCCGCGCGGCCGCATTCCCAGCCAATTAGAACCAGATGCTAACCCCAGCAGCCCTGAGCCAATGACACAATGGAAAATAACCCCCGCCATCACACAGGAAAGTACTTTTACTGCCATTCAGTAGACTGCTGCAAGAGTGGAAACCGTGGATCTGGAACATTATTACGGACCAATACACAGGGGTACCGTGCACAGCTTGATAGATATACACACACACACACACACACACACACACACACACATACACACACACACACACACACACAGACACAGACACACACACACACAAACACACTCAAACGCACAAAACATTTTGATATAATCCTCAGAATGAGGTTTCCATGCAACAGCTAAACCTGTTGGCTACCTCAATGCTTATTGCCGCAAAATGGAGCTGAAGAGGGAAAGTTAGGGAAAGAAGACTTTCTATGGCCTAGGCTGATACCCACCAGTTTCAGGGCAGAACCCGTAGGTCTTGTCACGGTCATAGTCCTCACTGGTGGCACACCAGCGGTAGCCGTCGTCACGACCCTGAGTGGTGCAACTGTCATACTTCTCCCCTTGGAATGTGAAGGGGAACTTACATGGAGCTCCGTCCGCATTTCCACCCAGTGTGAACAGCACTGTAACACAGACACACACACAAGCAGTAGTCATTATCTTACAGGGTTTAAAGTTCTTTGTGTTTCCATAACGTCATACAGCCTACTATATGTGTCAGGGGAGGCTGGTGGAGGTAGAAATCAGAGGATGGGCTCATTGTAATGCATGGAATGGAATGAGGGATCAAACACACGTCTGATACCGTTCCTCATTCCGTTCCATGCATTAAAATGAGCGCGCCCTCCGATTTCTACCTCCCCTGCTGTATGTATTTACATGCGATTATGATGAGTGTATACCATAATGTCAGTACCATGGACAGCAACACAAACAGACAAACAAAAGGCTTGAGGAAGCTCTGTATCTAAAAGGAAGTGAGAGTTATCCACGACCCAGATCACAACATCAGTTTCCCAGCAGGCATTCCCACGCACCTACTCTAGTCACAAACCTGGCCTGAAGCAATCTGGGCCATTATAAACAAAAACAGCTTTAAAACACTACCCCAAGAGAGTTTTACAGGCTGCTGAATGCAGTATTGTTGTGTATGCAGTATGTTGTATTGTTTTGATTCGAAGAAAATCCCTTCACATGACTTCATCTTCGTAGGAAAGAAACAACAGCCATGTAGGCAGATGGGGTACTCACACTCATGGGGACAGAAACCGTATTTGCTATCGTCGTCAAAGTTGTAGGTGGTGGAGCACCACAGGAAACCGTCGTCACGACCTTGAGATGTGCAGCTGCTGTACTCCTTCCCCATGAACAGGAAAGGGAACTTGCAGAACTCCCCGTCCGCATTGCCAAACTTCACCTTCACCACTGCCGAAACCAAAGGAATTCAAACAACAGCTACGGAGATATGGAGACCAGCAGGCTTCAATAACGCTATGGAGTCTATGGAGCTATGGAGTCTAGCTCTCTGGGCTTTCATGTGTGAAATGTTTACCTCAAAACAATGTTGACAATAGAGGGGGCAGATATGGATTAAAGTCATTTATACAGTAACTCATCACTCTGAAGACAATACTATTACCTTGGCCATCTCCCAGTGTCCACTGCTCATCATCGTCAAAGTGGGAGTCCCCTCCGATGCCTGGTCCTGGTGCAAAGGCATGAGCCAGGAGGCCATCTTTACCATCAAAGGGGTAGCCGTCACCATGCTCTATAGATACAATCATCAAATATTTAAAAACAAACTGTTGGTTAAGCAGAAGGTCATAAGGGTGCATACAATTTTTGTTTAGTTTATTTGACAATTTTAAAACATAGCACACACATGTTACGAAAACATACATGTATATTGATACAATCATCAAGGATATAACTTCATACAAAATAAAGCCCAGGCCGCATTTGCATTATGGTCCTTGTCGTCTTATTGTGAAATCATTATTTGATTATGATTGATTATTTGAATTATTGTTTTGAAGTAAAGCAATCATTGTTACCTAATCTTCCACATTAGAGAAGCCTTCTCTGACACCGTCTTAAGTAATGTGTATTTGTTTGTGTTTAATCCTTACTGAGCTCTTCTCAGACTGGGTCAGCTAGCGCCAGACTGACGGGCCTTAGGGGTGATGGTATGAGTCAGTGTCTAACGATGACTTAGGCTTTAGTGGTCCTGATAACCTCTCCAAAGACCACAGTCTACAAATGTCCACCAAACCCTGGGAACTTAAGTATAGTTTTGGTGTGTGGGATGAACAAGCATTTCTGGGCTAGGTTTGACCACAAGTCGGTCAAACCAGCTATCATTGTGGTCTTACTTGGGGTCTGGCCAGCCTCATGGCTATTGACTGAAAGGAATACTTTACACATAAAGTATATTTCTCATCAGTCCAGTAAGGTCCCAAACATGTAAGCTTGTCATTTGGATATCTATGGGCTTGTACTCAAAAAGTAATCATATTTTGGGACCATATCAACGGTCGACTGATGAGTAAGTACTTCTTTATGGATTGACTCATCGTAATTGTACAAATACACCCAGATCTTCACCACCAAGCAACAAGAACCAAACTACTGTACTGCGGTTTCTACGTTTTTTTTTTTTTACAGGTTTTTCATCTGCTTACAAAAGGTATGTAAACAGTTATATAATACCGTTGCGGCCGAAATTGATCATGATGTCAGCCTCTCCATCCATAATGCGGGTAAACTTGAGTGGGGTGACATCACTCCACACTTTGAATGCTCTGAAGAAGGCGTCGTTAATCGTCTCCTCGTCCAGATCAGGAGTGTACCCTAAAATCCTTTGAGGTGAAAAACACAGATGAGGTTCAACAGCTAATGTGGTTGGTAATAAACATGACCTCGTGTGGTCTTAAAAAATACCAGGAAGCCATTTTGAAACTTCTGTCCCAGCGTGTGAGATAGAAATCCAATATTTAAATTGAACACAAATCATACAGCTTCAAGGACAAAAGCTATAAAATCCCAGAGTCTAAAGAAGTGCTGTGAGTAAAAGGGCCTTGTGTCAGTTTCCCAAAAGTTTCATAGCTAAAGTAGTACTTAATTTCTCCTAGCAACCCTGCCACAAAGCTGCAAGAGAATAACAATTGGAAAATCAATGTTTACAGGTCAATGCTCTGTGTGTTAACGAACAAAAGTCATTAAATGAAGAACCATGCTGGTCTAGGGGGCCTGGATTGTCAAAAGAGATAAAGTACTATTTTAGCTGCAAAGCTTTCGGGAAACTCAACCCTTGTCTGTGAGTCATCTAGTGTAATTTCCTAGTAAGAGAGTCCAGCCACTAACTCCTTTTAAGTGTGTCTGTGCATTCCTAAGCACAGCCATGAAGACCTGCTGTTGTTTTCATTAGTTTTCCAACCCCCTTTTTAACCATAGCATGCACAGTGAGTCTATGTGGTCACAACTCAGAAAAGGCTACTGATGTCAACAACATTGCTGACTCATTTCTTACCCTCAAATAAAAAAAGATCAAACAAACATACTGAGCACAAATCTGGGAGGAAACCAGTATTTTCAGATTGTGTGTGTGTGTGGTGGTGGTGGTGGTGGGGGGGGGGGGGGGGGGGGCGGCGGGGTTGAGATTACCAACTCCCAACACAAACAATGGGGTGGGGTGAGATGCCCTAGCTGGTCCCTTTGCACAGTGCAAAACAACATCACTAAACATAGATAGGACACAGCCTATTGCACAATTGTATATGAAAAACACTAGCAAATGTGACCCCAACCTGTAGGAGATGGAGTTCTTCTGCCACATGGGTTTCCTGTGGAAGAAGTTGTAATTGGCCACATCTGGAACTCCACAACGGGGCTTCTTCATGATCTCCACCGTTTTGGGGTCGATATCCCCAGTCTCTTGCAGCTTAAAGAACTTCTGCATTTTCTTCAGTGTGTCCTTGAGCACCATGAGGTTGCATCTATCTTGTGGACATTGATAGAACTTGTTCAGGAAGTCCTAGAGTTAGAGGAAAAGGGGACAAGCGTATGGTCTTATTCAGATGCCTTTCAGGTCCCTATCATCATCCATTCAGACATATGTATGCCATCATCCATTCAGACATATGTATGCCATCATCCATTCAGATATATGTATGCCATCATCCATTCAGACATATGTATGTATGCCATCATCCCCATTTGTGTATATTACACACTGGCGCGCACACGCACACACACACACACACACACACACACACACACACACACACACACACACACACACACACACACACACACACACACACACACACACACACACACTGGCATAATGCCATCTGAGTTTAAATTGTTTGAGCTTGTATATTCACTAAGCTTATATAAAGGATTCCTATTACTGACAAAGTGTTTATGTATTCAAAATGGATTTTTTTTCTCCTTTTCAAATATGTTTATGTATTCAAAATGTATATATTTTTCTCCTTTTCAAATATAAAGGCTACTACTGTTGCTGTAATATAGACAGTCTATGTATCTTCATGAATTAAGGAAATATATTTAAATAAACCTTTTAATCAACCATTTAATATCTAACAATTGCACATTTGAGTTAGTAGTATGTCAATAGATGAAGGTTAAACACTTACCAGTGCAACTTCTTTGTCTGTTTTTGGAGTAGTATCGTCCCCAGGGAACTTGATAATGGGCGAAGGGGCAGCATATACTTTCAGAAAAGCGATGAACTGTAGCAAAAACACTTTGAGGACAATGTGTCGAACACTAAATATCGTGTTGCGCCCCATATTTGCCCCGAAAAGAACCGCTATGTAGGTAATCAGTATGGATAACTGCCGTGCGCCCTGCGCTGAAGTCCTACCAGCCTCCTCTGATTCTTTATTTTTTCCTTAACTGGACATCCTGCACCCCAACTTCGTGAACTCATTAAGTCAGTTCTGCTTACACACGCATTTTTTGACGCTCGCTCCTTGAGACTCAACAGAAACTGTACAGACTGCGCAACCTCCAGGTTGGGTGAACTTTTCGGGAAAATGTAACCGGAGACAGGTCCACACGATTTGTAATAGCCAAGTCGCCCCTGAAGGAAATGTAGGCGATGTATTCACACTGCACACCAAGTTATCTTAGCACATGCATGGAAGTGTACAAATGTACTGTAGGGGTGACGGTCGGTCCAGACTGAACGTGCAATTGACACCAACTTGTAAATACAGGCAAAATTGGCACATGCTCGAGGGACACCAGATTTAAGCAGAATTCCCTGTAACACCACCCTGTTTATCTATGTCCATACTGTAGGAAAGTAGGCATCTGGACTGTAATTCTATCACAGAGGATTTCCACCAGGGGTTCCCAAATGTCTTTGTCTGAAGACACCAAATCGACATGAATAATGTCCTGTGACTCCAAAAATGTGATGGCTATGCCAACACATGAGCATGTTTAAAACATGTTGACTTTCGACACGACACTTTATGCGCACATCCAATTGATTGTTCATCTGCACCCGTTTCTAAATAGTTTGAATCCGCTTTGTCTAGCGTATATGACGGACAGGGTTTGAACCCAGGTCCCCCACGTGGGAGACCGTAGTATCTAGGGTGATTCCAAATCATCACTACTAGGGATTAACATGGATAACCGGGATCCCGAGACAGCATCTTTTAAATCATATCCTTTGAGTGTCCTAGGTCATATCCTATTGATGGGTATCACGAATCGAAATGGCCATTGAACAGGAGAACAAATCCCAGATAGATTGTGCCTTTAAAGCCAGCACATGTAAAAGTAAAATATGCAATATTTACTGGTGGTCATTTCAATCAATGATATATCCATTGCCATTGAAGAATATTATTATCTCAATACTCAAATCTTACATAAAAAAATCTGGAAAACAGAAAAGCACCGTTCTAATGGCTATAATCACAAGTCGGTAATATTATTTCGGTATTGCACTGGCTGTCAGGCTATGATGTTAATTGGTAGGCTACTGTAGGCTATATTACCATCTACTGTAGATCCAAAACAGCATTGACAATCTAGACTGTCTAGACAGCAGGAGAGGCTGGTGGAGGCAGAAATCGGAGGACAGGCTCATTGTAATGCATGGAACGGAATGAAGATGGTATCTAACTCGTACCATTCCTAATTCCATTCCATGCATTGCAATGAGCCCGTCCTCGGATTTCTACTTTCGCCAGCCTCCACTGCTAGACAGCTGTTAATTGTCTGCTGTCTACAAGTTGAGGAGCATGCGCCAGGGAACATATGACGACTTGACTTTCTAAACTTTATCTAATTGTTAGTAAAACATGTTTTTACCCACAGCTTCAGAATATTTGCTAATGCTTCTTGGATAATCTATCGGTATGATGCCAAAAAATGTTCACCTTAGAAAGTAAGTAGCCAAGAGTAAAGACCACATACTGTAGCTGTACAAATGGGATTAGGACCCATTGGACCAAATAGTACTTTCATTTAAATAACTTAATTCTCCAGCAGGAGCCCCTATCTAAATCCATGTGATGGGGATGTCACAGCAATCTATCTACACGTGAATACATGTCTGCTGATCTTTGTTTATTTTCAATGGATACCGACTTTGAAAAAACCCTCAAAGAAACTCATTGGCAATCTACAGACAAAACTAGTAGACACAGCGGTCCTCAGAATAAGGATTATGCACTTCCTAACAGATGCAGTATTTGAGGGGGAAGGGTGACACCTGGTGGTCATGGTATGTAAAGCCATTACATACAGTACTGACATTAATGCAATAAGGACATGAAGATGAGAAATGATCATGGTCAAAAGTGAATCATAGTAGGCTTTAGTAGTAGACTAGTAGACTGTAGACTTTACAGATGATCTGTAATGTCACCTTTCACCTGTGTCTTACTGTCTACCTCCACCAGCCTCCCCTGTGCAGTAGATAGTATTTACTCAAATTCAACTGCTTGATTCTTAGTGGTTTGCAGTCTGTGTATCATCGCCCTCTGGTGGTTATACTAAGCCATGCACCTACCTCTTCTCAGGAGCTCAAATAGCTATACAGTAGGCTAGCACATAGCCTCAGGATTTCTCTTAACTCCCTTTGACATGTCTTTGTTTCCCACTCACCGCAGATTACTCCTGACAGAATATGAATGAAGACTCTTTGATAGACAAAATCCACAATACTTTGCACCGAGATCTGACAGACGATGCACAGCTCACAAACAGTATTTTTTTTTGCGGGACACAAAAATCTCACAAACCAATTTCCCCTTGCTTTAAGCCAGAGTGCAGTTAATGTTTCATAGCCTGGCTGTTTGTAGCTGCAGAGTGAGTGTGAACACCCATTTGCCTACAATATCCTGGCCCTGTCACTTTGGCGCAGGGCTTTATTTCATGCGCTTGACACATGCTGCTATCTCCTCAGACTGACACGGAGCGATCTCTCACAAGAGCTGTGGAACTGAGTGGCTTCCCATTAAATGTATGCGCCTGCCTCTCCAAATGGAAAATGCTGAGATGTGTAAACTTGGGTTACAGCTAAGTGAATGCCTTTGTGCATATGAATGCAAATTTGCAGGGGAAACGGGCATAAAGAGATTGAGCTGATAAACTTTGATTTGCATGTAAATTGTTTCTTTTATTCTCTGGTTGTTGACTGCCAGGGTTCCTTTAGATTGAAGTGACTCTCAAGTTCTCACTCTGCTGTGTGTGTGTGTGTGTCTGTGTGTGTGTGTGTGTGTTCTTGTGGTTTTGTTTGCACGCCTACACTTGTGTCCTTTGTTCTTTGTTGGCTTGATGGTTTACTTTTTTGTTATGAAATATGCAATAGTAGTAATTCACACAATAGCATATATACCACATTGTCTACTGTAAGTTAAACATACACATCATAAACACATACACACTATCAGCATCCTACATGTAATGACCAGCAGGTTTTTACACAGGAAATGTGCAGTTCAACTTGATTTAGAATTTGCCAAATGCTACCTTTGGTTCCACGCCACAGATACCCATGTCATTAATTTAGCATTAGTGGCCTTCTCCAATGTGCCCAGTGTCCCTTCCCAGTGTCCCTGCTGTGGGGTACGAAGGCGACAGGCTGGACATGAAGGCCACTTCTATCATGCCTCTCCAGCTGGCTGTGCTCTGCTGTAGCACTGATTGACCTCGTTCCAGCAGAGCAGGCCCTGCTCTGGCCCTGGAGGTCACCCCAGCCCTCTCCTCTCCCCTGCTCTGGTCTTTGGTTCTCTGGCTCTTCTTGGGACTTAGGCCGGAGCTGTCTGATGGCTCATCAAACCTTGCCTTCATGGTTGTTCCAAGGTCATGAATGGCAAATATCATGGTCCCGGAACTACACTTCCATCCCCTCTTCTCACTCCAAGCTGTGTGTAGAGTGGTTCTTGTAGGACTTGTATGTGTTTGATGTATGTGTAGGATGTGTTTGAGTGTGACACGCAGAGTGAAAAAGCAGGGAAAGTCATGCAGAGTACAGTAGAGTGCGATGCATGCTTGAGTGTAGACCCTGTGCAGTGGAATGGAATCACAGTGTTGCGTTGAGTAATTAAGACTGACGTTGAGAGGTTTACAATCAGTCTGTTTACAATTGTTTGTTTTATGTATTGCACAAAATGATTAAGCAATGGTTGCTGAGCAAACGAAACCACCAACGCCCTGATCAATAAATCTGTTTTAGATAAGTTAATTTGGCTAAGCACTGTGTTACGGAAGAGTATGACACATTATATCACCCTGTTAGAAACATTCTGATCATGAATTATTGAACATAAATCCATTATGTTGGACATATTTTATTTATGAATGCACTAAGACACTGGAGGACTTAAACGCTACAGAGTAATTATTGTTCCATATTGTGTCACTGCTCTCCTCTCGGATCCAACTTCTGGAGCGAAATGCTATGAATCACAGCTCTGCGAGTTTTGACTGACGCTTTGTATGTGAATCGGGCACAGAACGACATTAGCAGAATTGTTTTATTTAATGTTTTTCCCCCCTTTCTGTTTCTCTTTGGTTGGTCTTGTAAACACTGATGCAATAACGCTTTCCATTATTTGCAGAGGAGAGATGAGTGTCTCTCTTGGCTCCTCTCCGTCTCAATAATAGGTCAACAGCTGTATTTAAAAAATTAATCACATTCTTGGCAGCTGCAAAGGTTAGCCGCGTCGTTCCGAGATGCAATTGGAGGCTCAGATCAGCGGCAAATCTCTGGAGGAGATGAGGAAGAGGTGCCTTTGATGAGTACAGCATGTAAATGATTTGTGTGTGTTTATAGGACACGGGGCTGGCCCTGCCTCGCTCTCTGCCCACACAGCACCGGCTCCACTGTGTGGCAGAGTCCTGCAATCGCAGATGGGAATGACAAGTGAGAGGGTGGCTTGCCATGGCCCCAGAACCTCACAGCCCTCACTCACACAGCTCTCTCTCTCTCTCTCTCTTTTTTTCTCTCACTGTGCCTCAATCTTTCACTATAGGCCTCCTTCCCTTTCTATTACTCTCTCTTCATCTCTCTCTCTCTCCCTTCCTGGCCTCATTCACATTCATCTTTTTTGCCTCTCATCTCATTGCCAGACAACAATAGATATTTAGATTAAGCATCAGCAGGGTGTAATGTGAGGAAGGAGATATCTGTATGTCATGTCAACTCAAGACAGCTAAACAACTGCTTTGTGAAAATCAGCACCAGTTGACAGGCTGCATCACTGGCCCCCTATATCCACACGTTAAGAAATTGATGAAATATTGATGCCTTTTTCACATCTAAGACAAATTACTCTCAAATATATCTAGAGTTCTGTATACTCGCAAATGAAATATGAATGGATACCTTGAATTGCTTTTAGTAATTTTAAAATATTCAAACTGGTATTTATGGAGCACCATGGCTCCCCTACTTGCTATGCACCGGCTGACGGTAGTGGATGAATTTTTCAGTGGTATTCTGATTCGCCTGCACAGTAAATGAATCGCCATGATAAGTCATGTACAAGTTTGGATTCACCTTTTACAGTTGGTGAGGGATGTGAATGAAGAATGATGTAAGTGAGTGAAAGGGGTGTTGAAAAGCCAGACTGGTCTTCTACTTAAGTGTATAGGTACACGATTTAATTAGGACACTGTGTTTGTGAAATACAGCCGTCTGCCTTGACACGCTGTCAGTTGCCAGAGTGCTGAGCATGTTAGCTCATTATGTTGTTTGTACTTGTCAGCTTTAGACAGTGTGTGACTGGTGTTTCTAGTGCTTACTCTTTGTGACGAGAGTAAGCATGATGACTGAGTTCATCATTGGTCTTCTTTTCTTTTTTTCCCCCCCACTTTGGCCTAAAGTACTATACACCTATGATGAGCAAGTCATCTCTCATATTTCTAAGTACATGATTTTCTTTCCACCTTGTGAAGTTGTTTAAATATTTTAGAAGGGCTCTGTGATATAACACTTTTGAGATTCCTTAAATTTTTTGGTAAATGCACTCCAGTTGTTAAGAGGAGAGCACATCTCTGGCTCTAGTCTCTCTCTCTCTCTCTCTCTCTCTCTCTCTCTCTCTCTCTCTCTCTCTCTCTCTCTCTCTCTCTCTCTCTCTCTCTTTCTCTCTCTCTCTCACCCATACCTGGCTGGCACTAATGTATTCCAACCAGAGTCTGCCATCTTAATATTGTGTGTGTGTGTGTGTGTGTGTGTAGGGCTGAGATTACCTCATCAGAGGCAGGGGTATTGAGTAGAGCCTGCCTGACTGTCTCTCACATGAGGTCCCTCCTGCGCAGCTTGTCCCCCAGGCTCGATCGTCCTTAATTCACGGAATGTGTAATACACCTAGGTAAGCAGTCTTAATCTGCTTTAGGCGTGCATACAGACAAGCAGGCTGAATTTGATTTGATTTGATGTGTATCTATAGCACACCCGCTTTACATCAAACAGCAAATTTCAACAGCTGGGCTCAATATTAGTTTTGACATGTTTTTTTTTTTCTCACAAACTCAAATCTCCTCACATCCGAAGTGGTTCAAACAAATCCCCACGTTCACCTTATTGAACCTGCTTCCTGGAAAAAAGTAATACCTTTAAACCTCAATATGGCATTATTATGGTTTTGTCCCTCTGTCACAAATTCCATACAAAAGTGAATTTCCTATTCCCTGTCAATAACAACTGAGGTATCACCTCAGAAAGTGAGGAAGCATGATTCAATAATGCTGTTGCTTTTTTTTTCAGTCTGACCCCATGTCAGCTTGTTACCAATAGAGTTAGATTACAGTTGCTCTTTCTCTATGTAACCCTGTTAGCCCTTCCAGACAGACTGGCTGTCTCAGTTCCTGCATAGCCCACCGGCAACACAGCCCAGGTATTGTGCAACTATCCTGAGACGTGTGCTTCAGAATCACGCTAAAGAAATGGCCTCCTTTTCCCCCTGTAGCCAGGCAACTTTTAGTCACGAACTCCAAAAGTAGTGGCCTTGTTGCTTCGCACTTGGGGACACGTATCTTTGCTTATCACGCACCTCTGCGGAGACACGCTCGCCTCCCCCACAGAGAAGCTACAGTAGTCCAGCCTGCGTTGCATGAAAACAGCGTTGTTGTGTGATGCGTGCGTGGCAGCGGAGGTGTTCCATGTATGAGCCAGTGTTCGGGGCCGTGGAAGTCATGCCTCCTCCTATTCCTGCTGCCTGTGATCTGGGCCCTGTTGCAAGGGGCACGTCTGTGGCCCGCAGGCCCCGAGTCTCCTAAGCACCGGATAGCACGCCACCTCTCCCCAGCCGGGGATGTTTGCAGGATATTGAAAAAGACCTTTTGTCAGGAAGCGGAGGCCCACAGCGGTAGTGCTGCTCTAAATGACTGTATCACCTTTCTCTCCCCAGGTAACAGGACTGAGGCCCATTAACCAGGCAGGTTTTATGTCTGATGGGTGACAGGTTTGTATGTTTGGTTTGTGAAGACCTGGGATGGGCACTAAATCATTTCTAAAGACAGGTTTGTAAAAGGAGCATAATCTCCTAGTTTTCTGTTCGCGTCTCTTAGTCGGGGGTGTGTGCATTGGGGTGTAAAAAACAGCACATGACAGGTAGTCACATATTAGGCGGAGTGCATTGTGTCTGCAATGAAGGAATGTGACAGGGTATGAATCAATGCACAAGCTAGCCTCGGCGCCATTAATATGCAAACCGAATAGACGGCTTAAATTTAATTTATATGGTATTCCCAGAAGAATCATTATTATTCTGAGGATCTTGCCAGGAACATTTGGCCTATAAAGAAATTAACTTTGTCTCTTTGCTAAGTACACCAATACATCAAGCCCTAATCTCTGCGATAGATGAATCATATTCCATATTATCCATGACGAATGTATTCATATTGCATATTTTTCTAATTTCTTCTGTCTGACCATCTGTATGTATTAAGTCTTACCAAGATTAATCCTGTGATCCTATTGGGGCAGGAGGCAGGTGTTTTTCCTAATACACATATGAGTAAATAAGAGCTGATATCAAGACGTAATCCAACACATTAGTTTTTATATCTCTGTAATATATCAGGGACAGTGATTTCCGAGCCCAACAGCATGGTTAGTGTGTGTGTGTGTGTGTGTGTGTGTGTGTGTGTGTGTGTGTGTGTGTGTGTGTGTGTGTGAGTGTGTGTGTGTGTGTGTGAGTGTGTGTGTGTAGCGAGAGTGTGTACGTGAGTTGAGCGATGGCGATGGCGAGGGGGGTGGACTTATGCCCAGAAATTTCATATGTACAGCATTGTGAATATCACTGGCGTATGAAATTGCTCCGTGTGTCCTCGGATCAGAGTGCTTAATCATTTAAGAGGAGCGATCCTTGAAGGGATTGAGGGGAGGAGGGAGAGGTGGGGGGGGGGGGGCAGTGGGCGGCGGGGGATATTGAGGTCTATGGGGCTTGAGAGAGGAAGAGGAAGGGGTCACCCTCTACAAGGCTTCTGCTGACCCACATTCCGTCTCTGGTTACAAGGACCCTGATGATGATTATTTTTTTTCCAGGAAATAGAAGTGTTTAATCTCTTTCTCTGGTCAAGTGGGTCTGGGTCAGATGATGATCGAGGTTCTGCTGCTGATGCTTCACTGTCGCTACACAGACAACAGTCACCTCACCGCTCGTGCCGTCTGTTACAGCCACAGTCTTACATCTGCACATTCAATTCACTCATGTTGTACACCAGTGGAGGCTGGTGGAGGTAGAAATCGGAGGACGGGCTCAATGCATGCAACGGAATGAGAAACGGTATCAAACAAACACACGTGTTTGATACCATTCCTCATTCCATTCCATGCATTACAATGTCCTCCGATTTCTACCTCCACCGGCCGCCACTGTGGTACACATGTCTTACCCAAGGCGCCCCCTGAAGACAGGACGTGTGGACACACAGACAGATTGCAAACTGACGTTAATGATCAGCCCGTCAAGGAGAGCTTGTGTTACTTAATCCCCTGTTTCTGCAGTACATGATCAAAGTGATGCAAATGCAGGCCTGTATTGATCCGTAGAGCCGCCCTGTTTATGCATTTCTGTCACTTATCTGGGGTTTTCATCAGTGTTTTCTAACTCCAGTAAAACTGCCTGGAACAGACACTGCAGAAGAAGAGTGGTTCCCTGTCCCATATTGCAATTACAGGTCTGAGGATTAGAAATAATGCAGATTATTGGATTTATGTTTGAATATGGTTGCAGATGCTATTCAGCTGTAAATCCTTCAGATACTAATCCTGTCAACCTTTACACATACTGTAGGCTGTGTCCGCAAGTTCACACTGCGACCTATTTAGTAGGCATTTTCAGTATGCATATTAGATTAAGTTTTGCAGTATGAGAAATTTTACCAAAATTGAATATGCATAAAATGCCAGGATGTCATACTGTATATTCTGGAAATGTAGTCCCACAATTCAAAGGAGCAGGTAAGGGTGGGCAGTAGTGAAACTGAACCAAGTACCGTGAACAACATAGTTGAGTTTCTCAGTATGAATGATATTTAACGTTTAAATGTGTCACTTTCTGCATACATTTTAACTAAACAGTATGGCCTCAACAGTATAGTATGGTCAGTATCCTTACAGTAATCAGCAGGTAGCATTCAGACACGACCATAGCCTACTTTTGTTATTTCTGTGTTACCACACATAGGATAATTCTGTCAAAACTCACTTGCAGCATTTCTACATTCCCGGCCTACGTTGTTAGCCAATTTTGGAGCATTTAGCAGAAGCTGACAATGACATGAACCATTCCTGTCCATGTGTACAGAGATTATGTTAAAGGTGCAATGCTCAATTAGTTTTTAAAGTCAGATGGCTGACGTGCCACTTGTTTTGATATAAAGTTGAGAGATGTCACGTTCATAGACAGAGCTCTGGATGCAAGGACTAGCTGTTCCATGATATTGAAAATGATAGTTTAAACATATTTCTGAGCTATACAATTAATTAAAACAACCTTATTTGGGCTATGATAAGGTAAGATACAGTTCTACCAAGCTAATTAGGCATTAAGAATATTAAGTCATATTCTTCAAGAATCAATGGGTAAATATCATGAATTGAAAATAACATTGAACAAATCATGGATTGTCCCTTTAATGATATGACTCCTACCAAACACAATGTGAAGTTGCTGTTGTTGATTAAGATGTGGCATTGTTATTCTCTGTGGTTACAGCAAATGGCACCCATAGGCTCTCCCAGCAATCCGAACAGCCACAATGAGCTCTCCGTCACAATAAGCCATGCTGATTAGGACAGCCATTGGGAAATTAAAATGAATTCCTGTGGCTCTGGCGAGGTGTCGTGGAATTCCTGCAGGTCAGCCTCCAGGCGGATAGAGTATGCTAAGTAATTCATCTAAGGCATTATCCCAATAATGATATATTTCAAGGATTATGAATTGGGATGTTTCCTTGCACGAGGCTTTAAATGATATTTAGGAAAGGGGGCGAAGATCACTTTTGCCCTTTGATTCCATAGACGTCGCCGTCGCCACCCGCATGAAATCTTATTCTAATCGCAAAGAGCAATTTGAGGAATCACCAAGGCAGCCATTACACCGATGGTCCGCCTTCCAATCAAATTCTTCAACAGAGCGGTTAGCGCCATTATGAGAGAACCCTGTGTGTTAAGACTGGTTCAATTTGAATGAAAAATGAAAGAGTAAAATCATTTTAATGTATGTGAGTTCTTCTTGTGGAACATTACTGCACTTCATTCCTATGAAAAGTATTCATTTTCAGTTTCCTATCAGGTCTGTACAGTATAGCCTGATATATATTCATGCCTGATTTTATGTTTTCTTATTGCAAATATTAGCTAGCAAATATGTTTTCGTCTTTGCAGTATATTCTGAGCTCAATCATGGGTTCATATCAAATCAGACTGTAAGTGTAACATTTACACTTCATTGCAACATGTCCAATTTCAAGCCAAAAAAAACTGCTCAAAGTTGAAGAGTGGTCTTATCATCTATTGCATAGTATTGCTCTATACTGTAAGTCTTTCTTGGGGTAATCTGATCCAGTAAAGGTGTCATTGCACCAGCCGTGTCCCGTCAGTGGGTGTGTTTGTGTGTGGACGGCGCCCCTCAGGTTTCTAATTGATGACTGGTGGGTGAGTATCGGAAGCAGTCAGCTGACAAACACACCGGAGGGATCAGCTTCTAGGCTACATCTTCTATCAGATTCCTCTTTTGAGCTCCAGGATTAGGGGTCTGCAGACACACTCTTAGGCTCCACATGGGGGAGCACCGCTGCAGCCCCTCTCCTTCCTTCCTCTGGCCGATCCCAGGGACCCCGCGGCATCTACAAAGTCAACAGTTGTGTCTAAAGAGGGGAAACGTCCCGCTGTTTTTCTCCCACAAATGTGTGCAATCTCTGGCTCTCTCTGTGATTCTGGCTTTAGCTCTAAATGGAAACAGTGTTGTTTCTTTTCTTTCACGCCGTCGCCGAGCAGCAGAACAGCGTGTCAGGGCAGTTTCCTCTGGATAATTTCAGACATGAGAGGCCTGTTTGAGCCCTGTATCGCTCCCCTCGCCCCCCTGCCCGGCCTGGCCTTCATTAGGCCTGCTGATTGGTTGCACATGGCAACAGAGTGCACTGTGTGTTATCCCTCACACGAAAGGTACTGAGGAAATTGCTGAGTCCTCTATCGTAAGACAACTCCCGGGGGCGATTTCCTGGGCTTGCTTTGCACGCGTGGCCCGGCGTCTGCCTGGTCGCAAGGGGAATAATGATGCGTACAGAACGCCGTGGCCCAGCCTGGCAGGCCGTCGTCACACACTGGCCTCACTGGAACCTGATATCTACACTGGGCCGGACACCGAACCCTGAGGGTTCCCTCACGCTGTCCTATGGGAGTTTGGCTTTGCTAACCTTCACCTCAGATGCTTCCTGTGCTCACAATTGACCAAAAATAATGCAGTATGTGCTCACACTTCTCAAAAAATGAACTGAATGAACACAGGCTATGTTTGTGCCGAATGTAAACATCATGTTTTAATGTAGTTGGTATTTGTGAGCTGCACTTCAAATTTACATACTGCATTATTCATACCAGGCTAAGAATAGTGATATTGTATGCATACAAACGTTAAAATACAACATTGTTGATCATAAAAAAATATCATAATTCATAGGTATTGTATAAGCAGCTGATCAGATATAAATGCACTGATATTTCACCTTTTCTGTAAATGAGAAAAAGATTTTGTTTTCAGCAAGTCACTGAATAAACATGTCAGTACTATGCTGTGTGTGTGTGTGTGTCTGTCTGTCTGTGTGTGTGTGAGTCTGTGTGCGCATGTGTGTGTATATGCGTGAGTGCGTGTGTGTGTGTTCCGTGCCCTGGGCGAAGATGAAAAGTTTTTGGAGTTGTAACCCCTCTTCTCCTGCCGGTAATCACCCCGGAGCCCTGTAATCCCTGGCGCATGCAGATGCCGCCGGGGGAATATTGCTGTTCATAATATTAATCTGCCCTCAAATTCCTTTCTGTTACCAAGATGAGGCGTCCTCGTGCGCCATGTTCTTATGGGAATTAAGTGTACTACAAGGGATTCATCGAGAGGTAGATTTCTTCTCGTCAGGGATCAAGCCTAGCCTGAGGTTGTATCAGTGCTTTAAGGAACACCCGTGTGCACACAACATCCCATCTCCATATTCTCATAAACACCCTGACATGAAAGACGTTGCTCCACAGCAGGAACTCAAATCCAACCCCAGCCCACATGAATCATGTCAGCTGGATCCAGAGGAGGGTTAAAGCTGCTTTAAGGTGCTGTGTCCCCGGCTGTGATACCTGGCTTAGCAGCAGGTAAACCCAGTGCCACAGGCTGAGGACAGCTGTATTGTCTCCATCGGCTGATCAAAGGCACTACACCAACCAAATCTCAAGAACAGGACTGTACAGGAATGAAGCAGATCTAAAATTTTGTTCAACCCCCTCTCCCATAATTTGGATTCATTATATTCATTTTTATATAGCAGAGGCGAGATGGATTTGTGCTTTTTCAAGTATCTCAGTAGACATGTAGAATGGTAATTTCCCAATTTCTTGAGAATTAGCAGGTGCAAATGACAAGCAAAAACATTTTAGACTGAATACACTACCTATTGTACCTAATGTACTAACTATTCGTGTATCACTAACCCTAACCCCAACCCAACCCTAACCCTAAATATATTAAAGTTGTATAGAAGTTTAACTAAAGCACTACTTTAAGTATATTAAGTGTATTTAGTAGTGCTAAAACGGGACACTTTTTTAAAGTATTCTAAAATACAAATTAATTTACATTGCGATTAAATACATTTCTCATAAATAAACTGAAATACAACGCTAAACAGTAAATGTAAATACAAAAGTATGTTGAGCTTAAGCGCATTTATTCCAAGTATACTAAAATACAACTTAATGGCAAATTAATTTGAAGTATATTTTTAAAGTGCATAGTCAATACATTTTAAGTACAGATAAATATAAATACACTTGAAACATACTTGTCATACTTAAATTATATATTTTTTATACACTCAAGTATACTTTTCATTCACTTGGGAGGCGTGGTTACCGAGGGGTAAATTTACCTCATTTTCTCTTTATGTCACTCCAATGATTACTTCAAAGTGTTGTCTCACCTAACATCACATGTCTAATGAAAGCTTGAGGCTATGTAGAGACCAGACCCTACAATCGTTGAGGTATGGGAAACCACCCTGTGAGCTGGAACACCCCCCCAAATGCCTCTGTTTATTAGTTAATGCTTTTTCCCCCCTGATGGCTTGTGCATGTACTTGCACGAAATGTCTGAGCGCCTGGAATTGGATGCAGTCCACTGTGGGACTCTGGGTATATATGCAATCAGGAAGCGAACAGGCAGAGGTGCGGAGGTGCCAGTGGCGTGTGAAATCTGCTGGCAGGATTGACAGCAGGATGACGGATACCTGTAAAATCCATTCACGCCTCCGAGAGGAGGATTATTCTCAGGGTGTTATACAAAACACTCTCAACGACACAACTGAGGGATTGCTTCTTCCTTCCTCTCCCCCGGATAAAAAAGAGAAACCCTATCTGAAGTTAGTCTGGGGGTGTGATGACGAGATGCGACCACGCCGTCACATCCAGATTGTTTTGATGTCTCGGAAATGCACACTCAATTATAGAGGAAGCCCTGCATGTAGAGGCGTTTGTTCAGTTTCCCAAGCAGAACAACAGAAGTGATAAGTTGTAATGGAAACCCATTCTATTGAAACAGTCAGCATTTACATGTTGTACGTTTATGTATCGACTTCACCGCATAGAAAAAATTAGAAGGTGGTTCGAATTTTACATTATTTCGACATTATTGTCTCCATGCCAGATCTTGAAGGAAAGGACAAAGAAAGATGGAGGAATTTGTGCGGTGTTCCATATCGATCCATGTGAACTGGTATCTGTGTATCGGCCTCTTGTAAATGGTCTGGCATTGTGTGACCCCTGGCTTTCCTCTACGGCTGTATTAGTCACCATTAGGTGGTCTCAGGTCACCTTGTAATGAGTCTCCCATCCCCTGTGGAGTCCCACTGTCAGAGTGCCACTTTGCATACATTAGACTAGCATCTTAACCTTGACCGGGAAAAAAAAAAAATCTATTCTCCAATAGTTAGTGAAGATTCTCAATGTGGACTACAGACCTCAGGGACTTTGCCCATCCCACCCCCTCTGCATACGCTGTTCGGCTTCCTGTTAGCTATCAGTATGAACGCAGACCACCAGCCGTGCATTGAGTGTGTAATTATTCCATTTCCAAGATAAATCTGGTGCACAGTGTCATATCCATCATGGCTGTCACCTTTTACACGGGGAGTAGGGCACTAAATGGAAGCCTTTTTGCTCATATGCACTTCTATATAGTCATCAATTCTGGGCAGTCTGTTCATTGTTTGGTTTGACAGACGGGAGCTAATAATGAACGATCAAGCAATGCCCCTCAAACAGAGGAGTTAGTGGGGGTGCACGGGGGGCGGGGGGGGGGGGGGGGGGGGTGGGGGGGGGTGGGGGGCATTAGTTTGGATACATACAACAGGCTGAGGCTGGTGGAGGTAGAAATCAGAGGACGGTCTTATTGTAATGCATGAAATGGAATTAGGAATGGTATCAAACACGTGTGTTTGCATTACAATGAGCCTGTCCCCTGATTTCTGCCTGACAATACAGTACAGTGTCAGACAGGGCCTCTTCCTTTACCCAGAGAGGGAATCCTCATCTCTGTCAGCGTTTACCCCTTTTTTCCCCCAAGGTTGCCGTCCTGCACAGTTCATGTGGACAATGTCCACTAATATTTGTGGGTTATATCCGACCAAGTGAGCGACCAATGTACAAGTGTTAACAAAGGGCCCAGGCGGTGCCGATGTGGGTTTACAGCTTGTATACACTGGGGAATGCTGTGAAAACAGTAGTTCGGCCTTCAGACGATGACCAGAGTGGGTCTCTGATCCTTGTCCCCGCCTTGTCTTACAGTAATAAACATCGCGTGTCCACTCAAGAGCGACATGGAAAAAAGATTTAGTCAGTGGCCACGCAGTGATGTTTTTGTTATGTGTTATTGCCATGGACATTGGATTAAGGATGTTACTGTTGATATGAAGCTAAAAAAAGGCTTTTGGGCTGATTGGGGTCGAGCCAGGTTACATGATGCCCATAACAAGTCTTATTCAAGCAATATTGGGGATATTTTAAGAGGCTCAAAGAGGACAATAATCCATCTTCCATAGGTTTCTATGCTGTAATATTAAGCCTTCTTATGAATACTTTTTGGGACATTTTATTCCTTAATAACAAATTACAATCTACAGTTAAGTATGTCATCAATACACCAATGTTAACAAAAAATAAATAAACAAAAAAATATGTGACAGAAATATTGTAAGAGTACAGTTAAGTTTAAGAGAGCCAGGATCTTTGGTATGCTCTCTCGACAAAAATGAATTATGATGGGGCTCAGTCCGCATTTTCTGGTTTCTCAAAAAAGATGGGTTTGTGTTGAAAGGGGGATCATTTTCCTTGTGTGATTGAAAAACGCTTGAAAACATTCACCATGCACTAATGTGTTATTTTCTGTCAACTATATGACATCTGACACTCTTTGTTAGCTGATATTAGTTGTTGGACAAAAGCGTAACCAACAATTCATCGTAAAGTGCCATTTAAGGGATATATTCGCCATGTATAGTATTAGGGATATTAGTTTAGAATATGGCTACCCTCCACAATCACACAATAGATAGCACCAATGTTGGTATCGGAAACCGGGGCTGAAATGTTTAGATATGTCATGTGTTCCATACATGAGTGCCCTTGATACATTAACAGTAATTGATTCTTTTCAATGATTTCCAAAGCCCTGGCTCCCGCTGGCTATACTTCTCCCTTGCATGTTTGAAGGGAGTGCAGGAGCGTCATGCATCGCTTAATTCCACAGATACGCCACCTCCCTGTAATTCAATCTGGCCTTTTCACATCTACCAGAGGTGATTAACTCACCCGGACACAGGGGCTGACCTATATGGCTCCCATGGCTAATGCCCCAGACCACTCACTCTCTCCTGATCTCACTTTAATCCTCACACACACACACACACACACACACACACACACACACACACACACACACACACACACATACCCCTTTAAGAGCAGTTCATCCCCATATTGTCCTGTGTATGGCATACTAACATTGTATGAGCAGCCATATTCGGTGGCCTTGTTTTGGATCTGCATTGTGTTTTGGTCACATGTGGAAGGTGAGATAAGATGGTGTGCTGTATCTTGTCTATCCTGCTTGTAAGTCTCCTGGACCTCAAGAAAATGTGTTTTATATCCCTGCCCCCCCCCCCCCCCCCGGCTTGGACACTTTTGATCCTGATATTTTTTTTTAAATCAAATGTTAATTATGATTGTGTTATTAACTATAATGGTTAATGCCTTCTTTTAGGTTGATTTTTGTTTATATGATGTTTAAAGTAGACCTGGGAAAAATGCATATTTTCAAAATTGAAAAATATTAGAAAAACATGAGGTCCGCTTAATTTCCTTGTCAGGCACTATGGAAGCACTGAATAGTCTCAGAAGTCAAGCACACCATAAGTTTCTCATTTCAAATATATACATACTCAAATTAGACTGTCTTGTCTATCGGTCAATTCAAGACCTTGACAAACGATCTGTCATCTGAGGGATGTGCTTGTTTTAATTTATTATATTGTGTAAATTGTTGTTGTTTTTAAATGTACTTTTGATGGTAACAATGTTGTAAGCAGGGCTCCCCTGAAAAGAGATATTGGTCTCAGTGGGACACCCTAAATAAATAACAGTTTAATCATATTTCTGCCCAGGTCTGGTTGTACATGAGTGGTCTGGTACTGACGGTGAAGATGGAATGCAATGAGTTTGAATTGGCCGTGCCATAGAGTCAGTATATGTTAGTGGAGGCTAGTGGAGGTAGAAATCGGAGGACAGGCTCATAGTAATACATAGAATGGAATGAGGAATGGTATCAAACACGTGATTGATACCATTCCTCATTACATTCCAAGCATTACAATGAACCTGTCCTCCGATTTCTACCTCCACCAGCCTCCCCTGGCCGATGTGTGACTTGCCATTTGTAACCATCCCACACATTCAAATAACAGCGGGTGTGAAGACTAACACAAACATAAATTATCATGTGTTTTTCAAGTCATTAAGTCCACATAAACTCTGCAAAGTTCAAAGTGAGTGCAATCCCAAAACATTTTTTAATAAAGAATGGCACTCCTACATTTCATATTTTTCAAAGGATTCAATGAATGTCTGAAATCCAAATACAGTCTTGCCAGTGAAATGATGAACACATGATGTGAAAAACCCAATGCATCAAATGCCTCACAACTCCTCTGAACACAGCCCTTTATATGTATTGTGCTGGCAAACAACAGAGGAGTTATTTTAGAAATGAAGCAATTAAGAAGATCCAAAATGAATACAACCCCCTTGTAAACCGGCACATGGCAATGTCATTTGCATGCCTTTGAATAGCTAATCTCTGAGGGGATTTCCTTCAGATGGAATTCTCAATGCCATGCACTCTTTGTTTTAAACACAGCAAAACAAACAAACAAAAGCGTCCTGGGTGCAGAGTAGTTTTTCACCGCCCCCCCCCCCCCCCCCCCTCCCCGTCTCCCCCCCCCCCCCCTTCTCTCTACCCCCCCCACCCCCCCACACACACCTCTCTCTCCTCTCCCTCCTCTCCGATGACCTACAGCAGACTGACAGTGGCCACAAAGGCCATTACTCAAACGCTCGCAGAAAAAAAGGGAGACTCTCTTATTAGATGAACAGGGGGGAGGGAGAAAAAAAATAAAAGAGGAAAAAACAGCGTCTCAAGTTGAGCGGCGCAGATCTTTTCTTTGGTCTTAATTAGAAACACCATCCATCATGATCGGAGCGTTTTCTATTCATTCCGCTGATTGGGGGACATGACAAATGAATGTGGGAATAAACCGAGTGTCAGCCCGGAGCGGGAGATGGATGTTCTCCTGGCGGGGAGGAGCGGGCGAAGTACAGTTAGCGCTGGCGACTGGCCAAGGCTCCGGTGCTCCCGTCCCTCCATGGATCACCCCGGGGCCAGCAGCAGGAGTGTGGCCCTCCCATGGCCCCCCCCCCCTAACCATCCCCCCACCCCCCCACACACACACACACACACATTTATTAGTAAATGAACACCTTGTCAGAGATACACTCTCACCTCCAGCTCCCCTGCCACCTCACCCCCCCCCCCTCCACACACCCTCCCACTCCCCCTCACCTCACCTCCACTGGCTCAAATAATAGGATGTCAATCATAGAATCAGGACGCTGCTTGTGTCTGCTTGTGTTTGCGCAGGGATGCTGCAACAAGACTTTTCTCTATTAATTGATTCCCTTTTACAACTTCTGTGATGAGGGACAGCCGGAGCAATGTAGCATATGAATGTTAAGAGTTGTAGAGTCTGGATGTAATTATAAAACGGACATATTGAACATTACCCGAACCTTTAAAGTGAATAGATTGAAGTCAGTTTAACACAATGCTATGTTTTATTCTGCCCTGCTGCGTTCACGGCAGGAGTTGGAGGGCCAATGGGGCCATTGATGTGTTAAGGAGCGACAGAAGCAGAGGGTTGGTGAGTTCACAGTGAATTAGAAACCATTAGGAAGCATTTGAGTGACACTGTAAGCCTCCTTCTTCTACAGACTTTATTAGCAAACTCACTTTGATCCTATTATACAGGAGACAATTGTTCATCTAGAAATGAAGAAAAAATAATAATGTTATAAAGATTAATGCACCCCTCCACCTCATTCATCCGCCCACTTTTGCATAGACTCGGCTCTCATAAAATTTCGAATTGGTTTTTCAATTATTGGAGTGCCTCAGCTCTCTGGCTAAACAAAGACTTTCCCTCGCATCCATTGAGATGAAGCTAGATTATGCATTACTGCAATATCCAATTTAATAACTCGGATTTTCCTTTATTGTTTTCCTGTTTTTCATTGTATTCCCTTCAACTGCCGAATCGAGCTGGCTGTCTGGCATAGGCGGGCATACTGCCTCTGCCACTAACAAAGACATACATAAGACTCAAGCAAATGAGTGAGACGGCACAAGCATGAATAAATACAGACACTTCTCAACGAGGGCGACAAGAAATTGGATTCATAGTTCAACCGAATGAGAGAAACGAAAAAAAATATGATTAAATTAATTATGGAGCAAATGAATATTAGTCCCAGCTCAAATGGCTTTTAATATATTCACGATCATTGTCAGTTTGTCAGTTTACTTTTATGAATCATATTTCATCACAGAGCCAGCTGTTCTTGTTCACTTGTGCTGTGTTGCCTTTATTCTGCAGTTTTGAATGGGGCGAAGGGTTTTACACGCAAATAGGAGAGGTATTGCCTTTTCCATTTTCTCTATTGACACTTGCTTACAATGAGCATCAGAAGTTGAAAGGTTTTAGATTTGAGAACTGTTATTTTCACTCGAGATGGTAACTGCTGTGGGAACACTCTGGCCATTGAAAATCTGATGGGTTTCTTGAAAGACACCCTATGTCTCTCTCTCCAAAATGTGAGACTTAAAAACCCTCCAAAGCCAAAGCTCCTATCTCCGAATAAAGTGTCACGGTGTATTTTTGAAATGACAAGTGAACAACCTTTGCAGCAGTCAGGAGATCTCAGCTGCTTTGGAGTCAGCCATTCTTCTCAATAGGAATCAGTCAATGGTGTCCTTTCGAATTTGAGGAATTAAGGTGATGGAGCTGCATAAACAAACTGCAATAGGAAGTCAGATTCACTGTCACATTTCAGACGCTTAAGTCTTAAGACAAAGGAATGTTGGTGCGGGGGGCGGGGTGGGGTGGTGGTGGGGGGGGGCGAGGGGGGTGGGGGGGGCGGGGGGGATTGTGATCGCAGCTCTGTGGCACTCTGTGGAACAGAAAAAAACCTACATGAATGATTTATCTTTTCTCTCTCTCTGAAGAGAAGCAGCAGAGAGATGCTGCCTTCTGCCTACCTCCTGTGTGTGTTTGAGGTCCTCTGGTGAGGCACACATATGGAAGATGGTGAATAGAGAGGCTCCTGTCTCTGCTGCACTGTGCTGTAACAAGGAGAGGGGAAGTGAGCAGGGAAGGGAACGGGGAGCACAGTGTTTCTGGCCCGAGGCTGTCTTGTTCAGAGCTCCCCAAGCTTGAGCAAAGTGTGGAGACATTTGTGAACACAGACGCATTTTGCTGAGAGAAAAAAAAGAACAGTTGAAAAATAATAGCTCCTCCATCGTAGCTATTATTTTTATGACATGAAAATATAGAACCCTAACCCCCCCTCCCCCTCCGCCCCTCCCCCCCCCCCCCCCGCACATTATGTTCCACTATGATTCCCTGAGTGATTATGTCCTATTGAAATACCCAAAACGTTGTTGCGATGACGTGCCCCAGATTAAAGCTGAGAGGCAATGTTAAATAAGGCCATTTGTTCTGAATCTGTCATGTGAGTATCCCTCTGGTGCCTGGCTTTGAATGATGTAAGTGAGAAGCTCTTGAGCTCTGGAGTACGGGCCTCCATGCTTTGGACTTAAACATGTTGAAGTTTTTGAGGTAATCAGTTTTTCTTATTCTTACCAGAGGGGCGGAATTGTGAAGACATCTGTTATGTTATTAATTTCACATAAATCTTAAGCTCCTCGATGCTTGAAATGAGGCTTCATTCAAGCCGAATTAATGAAACATGATTGTAAGTCCCCCACGTGGAAGGGGGCTGTCATACAATATTGAGTTGCTTATAATCACTGTGTAATCTCAGTGTCTGCCGAGGGAGGGCGGCGGCAAAGCCCTCCGTAAAACAATGTCTTGAGGAGATCAGAAGCGTCACCATATCTGGCAGGATTAAAGGCCCAAGAATCTTCCGCGAGACAAGTCATTGGTCGTCGGGAGAAGAAAAAAAACAGATCTGTGATGTGTACCGAATCACATTGAATCCGCTTTTAATTGTTCAGATCAGAGTGCAGTGTGTTTGCTTGAAGCAGGATGTCTGTGTGGACCTCACGCACACACACACTCACACACATACGCACACACACACACACACACACACACACACACTACCATCATCAGTCAAAGAGCCAGAGCTTTGCATTAGTTTTGGCTGTGGCTGTGTTGTACCTGGCTGTCCAGACCAGGTGTTTCCATGAGTTCACTCTCAACTCTGAGGACAGGAACAGCAGCCCCCACTCTACCACACACTTAGCCTCTGTTGTCCGGGGTCACGACTCGCACATCTCACTGGGCCAGCGTTGTCACATTGTGTGTAAGACATGTCACACACAGCCCTGTCCTACAGCTCTCCTACATCCCTCGCACAGTGGCAAGGCTTGTCACACACCTGGCCCGCGACGAACGAACACACTCTGCTCCGAAAATGGAGTCGTTTTGTCAAACCGTTTCTCGGTGCTCAACGACACCTCCATACATGCTGTTCAGTTCAGTGTGAAAACCCAGCCGATGTAATAATGTACCTTATCATCTCCATCCGTCAGGGGAACGTAGGGGTTCAGCTCTGCCGCCGCCGCCGTCGCCGCCCCCAACCCAGCCTCATTATTTTTTATGCAAAGCAATGCATGGAGGAGCGGATGACACACAAACACACTTGAAAACCGGGATAGACCTCATCATTGTTTGGCTGCGCCCACAACTTAATTAGAATTCACAAGGAGCCCTGGCTCCTTTGTTCCCCCTCTATTGCAGCATTGTTCTTCAGAAGTGAGCAGGAGTACAAAATAATGGAGTGCAAACATTTCCTCCGGTGGAGCTAGCCCTCCATCTCTAGAGGTTTACCCTACTTTACTTTTCAAACTGACAGAAATGGGTTGTCTCAAATCTCCGCCACTGCACTGCTTCATTAGAGAAGTAGCCAGCCTTAAAACAAACAAACAATACACACACACACGCGCACACACACGCACGCACGCACGCACGCACGCACGCACGCACGCACGCACGCACGCACGCACGCAGGCAGGCAGGCAGGCACGGCACGGCACGGCACGGCACGGCGCGCACACACACACACACACACACACACACACACACACACCACCCCTCTAAAAAGTGTCACATCCCCAGCAATCTGTAATTTTGGACTCGACGGGTTAATTGCCTGCCGTTGCATCAAAGAGGAGTTTTGATGTGCTTTTTGAAGGCTGTCTTTTAGCCGAGCTGGAGAGAGAAAGAGGGAGGGAGTGAAGGAGGGAGGGAGGGAGAGAGGGGGCACTTGAGATTTCACTCCCGGCATAGCAGCCCAGGCAGTCTCCTCAGGTAATCCTGCCTCTCAAAGGCATTATTGAATTTTCTTGTTTTTCTTCTTCTCTTTGTCGAGGCGGGGAGGAGAGTGTGTGTGCAGAGAGAGAGAGAGAGAGAGGAAGGGGGGGGGGGGGGGGGGGGGTTTAAAGAGAGTGAGCCTGACTTCTGAAGGGTCTGTAGCGTCTGCTTGATTCTCATTCACCTCTGCAGATCCACGTCAAAACACAGCCAGACCTTTTAAGGCGCCTGGTCTTTGAAGTGAGAGAGGGGAGAGCCTCAAATCCGAGCTCTCCGCCACATATGCCCGGCCTGAAAAATTAGCAGCCATGCGCGGTCTCTCTGCCCTCTTTGAAGTCTCACGGACCCGCTCCTCTCCCCCGAGAAATCAGACGGAATGCTGCCCCGACTCCCAGATTAAGATAGTGATTTCAGGGGGGATACAGCACAGAGCACCTCTTGTCTGGCTTTTGTTCAGTCGGACCATGAAGAGTCTTGGCCATGTTAACACTGTTTACCTAACTCTCTCAAGAAAAGCTCTCGAAAGTTGGAACACCTACTAACAAAACAGTAGTGAACCAAAAATACCTGTAATCTCCCTTTTCAGAGGGCGGGACCGGGTTAAATGACTTTTGGGTAGACAATACTAGTACTTACTGCGTACCAATGGATGGCGGCGAAATGCCTTTATAAAAAATGAGAGAGTGCTTAACTAAACAGCAGGTTGGCATTAATGGGCAGAGGCAGAGAATTTGCCCTGAGGGCGAAGCTAAGGAAAAGAGCAGGGCCCTACATATGGCCCCTTATGACCCAAGCTTACCTCTCCCAGAAGAGGCCTGTCCCTGATCTTGGAGGAGAGAAAGCATCTTGGGAGACACGTCAGGAGTATTAACCACACAATGTGCTCAGGCTGCTCTCCTCGTTGTAATCTGGCCCGATTGGATGGGTTTGATTAGAAGGGAAGGAGGACACAAGCTTCCCTGCTGAAAAACGCTCCGTGCCCCCTACCCCCCCCCCCCCCTCCCCACGCCCACCCCACCCCTCCACCTCCAACAGCACCCAGACTGTCAACATGGCTCAGTGCTTAGCCCCAGACTCCAGAGTTTACCCACTAATCCCTAAGCGTCTTGTCCCTTTCTCTCGATCCCCATCAATGGCACTTTCTCTCCTCACAAGCAGATTGGGGAGATGACTGCTATTTTTGTGCTCAAAAGGGATTGTCCCCAAGGCTATGATAACAATGAAGAGTAAAGTAGCCTATTATTAACGGCAGGAGACTAGTAGAGACAAGCAGATCAGGATCGCACCATGAGGAAATCAGGTGTGTGTTGAACCCGGTGGTAGGGCTCATTGTAATGCACGGAACGGAATGAGGAATTTGATAGCATTCCCTATTCCATTCCATGCATTACAATGAGCCCGTCCTCGGATGTCTACCTCCGCCAGCCTCCCCTGCTTAGAGAGACAACTCACTGTCAGAAGGTTTGTCTGAACACGAACCACAGCGATTGCCTGTCATATCTCCGGTTATCATTTAAATTCCCTGTCAACCATCACAGCGTCCTCTGTGTTTATGGGAAACCTGAGGATCAGTGGTTTCGATACAGAAACATCATTTTAGTGTCTACGTGAAGACAACAGAGGGATGGATTGAAAGTCGTCGTCTCTTTTCACACCAGTGTGTGTTTCCAGGGCCCCCTCTTTGGGTGAACTCCTCTTTGTTGTGCCTTGCCTGGAGGTGGGCGTCGGAAGTGATCGCTGAGCTCACTTCTCTCTCTCTCTCTCCCGTTTTGGCATCTGCCTACAATCAGAGAAGTCATCAAGCAGGGAGGGGTGTAAGTGTGTGTGTGTGTGTGCATGTCTGTGTGGGAGTTTGTGTGTGTGTGTGTGTGTGTACGCACGTGCATGCATGCATGCATGTGTGTGTGTTAGGGAGAGAGAGAAGAGATGGGTCGGGTTTCAGCTCCCCGTCAGTCTCAGACGGTTGCCTGTTAGTGAGTTGAGGGAGGCGGGGGGTGGGGGTGGTGGGGGTCTTATGGTGGGGGGGGTGGGTGGGCGGATATACGTGGTTCTGGTGCACCACCGGCGGTGCTGCTGCCTGGGCTCTCAGATCTTATCAGGCCCAGAGAGGAGCCTGGTTCAAGGCTTTGGGCCGCCGGGCTAGGTGGGTCCGGTTCATGTGTCAGAGGAGAAAGGAAGAAAGATTAATGGCGTCCCTGAAACGGAGGCCCCTGCTCCCGGCCGCCTCGCCCTGCCTACCAGGTAGGTGTGCCCTTGCCGGCCTGGGGATCACATGGGACAGGTAGCGTGATTTCTTAAGGCCTCTGTGCTGACTGGTTAGGCGTGTCGAATGTTGGGCTCATTGAGTGACGAAGTGGTGAGGAGACAGCAGCCTGGTCAGCTCTCTAAACAGCTCTCCCATTCATACCAGTGTCCCTACCAGCCCTCCGAAACACATGACAAGACCCTAATGGACATCCGTGGGCCTCAATACCAACACTGGCTGGACTCTGCTTTCAAAAGCTCTCATTTAATGAGTGTGAAAGAAACATATACATTTGGTTTTACTGTAACCCGCCCCCCCACTTCTTAGTTTGTGTCTTTGTGTTTGGGAACGTTCTCTGACATGACCCATAGCCTACTGTGGGAAAACCTTTAGAAAAAGAGGTGGGATTTTGTAGGCTTTGTGAGGGAGGGAGAAACATGTTGACACAGTGTTTTAGACGGTTTCATTTGTAGCCGATTGTGACAGCCCTTTGACAGTGCTTAACTGCTCACGACGTTCACAAAGAGGTACTGTTGTATTTCTTAATCTAAGACTTGAGTTCACAACCCCTGAGGATTGCGTCTCATAATTATTCCTAATTACACCAGAACTGGTCAAATACCATGTCAGGGCAGATCAGGGCCAACGAAGGCTTAGGAAAGGCAGTCTTTTGGCCTGTGTCAGGATTATTATCTGTGGCTGTGACACTTGGGTTGTGGTGCCAAGCTTACTGCATGCTTTCATCTTCTCCTCCTGGTCTTAAGAAATGGTTGGAAGGCTTACCTTTCAATAGCATGTTTTTTTTCGGTTTGGTATTGCTGTTCTAGTTGGAATGTTAACTTCTAGAGTGAACAATACGTTTCATTTTGTTGCCATTATTGATAAATGAAGAGGTAATTATCTTGTACCAGGTATACTATACAGGTAATTATATACATTTGCATAGCCTAGTTCAGATCACTGCTACACAACACTATTTTCTGCAGGTTTGAGCAAGTTTGTTCTGTTCTAAGCATGTTTTCCCTGGATTATTGCATACCAGTAAATGATTAATTTCCTGACAGCAGAAAAATGTGTAAGTTTCCCTGGTTTCAGAGTGTTTGCTAACCAAACAAATGAAGTAATAAAGTAATGTAATTTAAGACTAAATTAATATGTTTGGTGCCTCTGGGGTCTATAAGGAGGCTGAGCAAAACTGTCAGGGTTGCCAATTTTGAGTAACACTTTTTCTAATGAACACTGTTCAGCGGGGTTAGAGTACGAGAGTAGTATTTAATTGGGGAGAGCAGCTCAGGGAGGAATCTTGCTGTTTTGCTGCAATGAAGGAAGCCAGTGATGATTTCCATAGTGGGAACGTTGTACAAGGCTTTTGTGTATTTCATCGTTCAACTGCTCCAACCATCCCACCTTACATACATCCACACTGGGGCCAGGACTGACCCTTTGGTGTCCCACCATAGTCGCACATCTCTGAGTCCATACAAACTTGTTTTGTTGTGTGTAGGAACAGCAAATCCCAGGCAAGATTGGGTTCCTTCCCTTACTTTCCAATCCCTTATGGGTTCAAACCTTTTGTCACCATAGTTATAAGCATTTATGGTGTAAACATGTTGACAAATGGTCCTTTGTGAACTTTGTTGCCGGCGACATTTATTCAGTAACAAAGCAGTTACTTGAGCTGGCTCCCTGAGCTTGCTTTTCATTCAGGGTAGTGATCAGTTGTCTGCAAGCCAGCCGCCCCCGGCCACTAGCCCACCCATGACGAGGGGCTTCATGAAGGAACTTATTTATAATTGTAACTGAGGCAAGGTTTCCTAAAAGCATTTTCCCCCTTAATGAAGTTTACTGGCACCAGCAGGCCCAGACGCAGCCAGAAGGTTTTAGTATTCTTTAGTAACATGTTAATATGATTTGTCTTGGCATTCGACAAAAAAAATGGAATTGGCACGGGAAGTAGCCATGAGCCTGAATCCTAATGCCAAATTTGTCATCAGTGTTTTTACTTTGAGGAGGGGTTGGAGGAGAAATGTAATTAAGTCCATTGTTGTGTTTTCCTATGGGAAGGCTCTGTGTTGACTGAGGGCTGTAATTATGAAGGATATATCCTCTTTGGCCTGTGTTACCATTGTCCCAGCCGCAAAAATTGGATTTGCTCCACACACCCCAGTAAGACGTGCGATAATCTTTGACCTGAATTGTCATCACCTGCATTCACCACTCAAAGCGAAGCTTTTCTCATTCATTTAGCCCATTCACTTAAAAGCCTGCCGTCTCATAACCGCCCATGCTAACACGATGATCACAAAAATGACCGCCCTGCTAGCAGAAAGGCTGAGTGATCCCATCAGCGTAGAGTTACTTGGCTCCCCCCTTGGCTGTACAGTACCTGTTGAGAAATGCATTAGCGCGGCGGTATGCTAAGCTAAAGCACTGGAGTGGGGTGACCTCTGAGGGTTTGGTGACGGTGTGAAGGCTCTCCAGGCCTGAGTGCTCCCTCTCAGTGGGTGTCTCACCTGACCCAGCCTGGTAGCTCAGCACAGAGCAGGCTTTCATAGGGTCCGGCCATGGGGCTTCAACCTGCAATAAAGCCACCATTTGATCCCCTTGAATTCCAAATCGCTCTCCTTTGGATTCCCCCTTAACTTGCCCCGCTTTTCCCCTTTGTTCAGGACAGAGAGTCAGATTACCCTCTGTGAATGATGGTGTGTTTGGTGTGTGTTTGTGGTATATATGTGTGTGTTTATGTAAGTGGCAAGATTTGGGGGTTTACAAGTTTTTTCACAGGAACAATATGTTTTCTTTATTTTACTTTTTTCATTTTTTTTTTTTTTTAAAGGTGTCTAAATTATGTCATCTAAGATCGGTGCGGGGGCACCTAAGAGAAGCTTTCTGCACCAAACAAGGTGCTTTTATTGGCCAACATAACAGCTGTGCACTTTCTAATTTCTCTCATCTAGACTTAAATGGACCCTTCACCATGTTTAAATCTCATATTAATTATCTCCGTACCAGTGTCTACATATGTGAAACTGGTGATTTTATATGTCCTATAGTCAGACATACTGTGTATGAGAAAAGGTCCTAAGGAAATGATCATGTCAAATAAAAATGCAATTATTTTTCAAAAACTTCAGCGTAACATATTGTGAAGTGTCCCTTTAACAGTTTTAGTGTCTGGATTCCAAATAAACCCCAAAAGTGTTTTGTAAAAAATTTCTTTTATTGATTTAGTGTTTTTTTTATTTTTTTTCTGTCAGTGAGTCACCCTTTCACCCCAATGCCTTTGCCTAACCCTCGAACCAAGTGTCTTGTCTCTATAAATATGTTGCTCCTGTCTCTATAAATCTGCTGAGATAAGTGCCTTATTATTGCAGCAGGAGGTCAGTGAGCTGTGTGTGTGTGTGTGTGTGTGTGTGTGTTTGCTTGTGTGTGTGCTTGTGTGTGTGTGTGCATGCATGCTTGTGTGTCTGTGTGTGTGTGGGCCTGCAGAGTCTTTCAGAGGGATGAAGCTAAATGATATGAATAGACCTGAAGACTTCAGAGGCCCAGGAAATGATAGGTTTGTTTAAAGGGGCTGATTATTCCCTGGTGTAATGAGCAAAGTGCACCCATAAATTTGCACGGCCGCCCCTAGGCAGGTCCCAGTGTGTCAGGATTACACCGTGTTTCTCCATAACAGCCGTTTTTAACTGCCGAGGATGGTGTTTAAGGAAATTACACCCCAGGTACCAGACACTCCCAGGCTCTATGCTAATTGAATGCCCTTTTTTATCACTGTTGTCCAACGGATTCCTACTGTGAGCTTTGTTTTTGTAATTATTGCTTTAAATACACACATTAAAACATAATTATTTTTACCTCTCAGTAAGGGGGAGTGGAGCAAGGGCTACATAGCTGTAGCTGTTATTAGTGAATCACTTAACTCGACGAAAACGTTGATTTACAGAATATCAGAGGTGATAAACACCCAATGATTAGCGGCTTGGAGACAAGGTAGACACATGCCAGCAGCTAAATCACTAGCTTATTGAGGGTGTATGACTGAATGCATGTCAGTTCTCCAGCGTTCCCATTGAACAACTTTACGGTCCAAAACATTGACCTGCTTTGGAATTTTCAGGCCTTTTTTTTTTTTTTTTTTTTGCCTCCATTCTTTTCCACTGGCTTAGTCGCTGCACAAATGCCATGAGAGCAGTAACTGAGTCTCACTCAACCAGATCACAAAGAAAGCATTTCCTGACATGTGTTGGTGCCATCCCTGGCCTGTGCCCATGTGCCCATGCCCAGCTCAGTGTGTGTGCCCATGGCACTCTCTCGAACAGGGGAAATGAAAGGGCTCTCAAGCCTGTGCCAGTCGCAGATGCCCACTGCCACCACCCACCCGCCCGCCCGCCCGCCCGCCCGCCCGCCCGCCATGCTGCCTGCTTAGTCCCTCTGTTCCCCCCTTCGGATGGAGGCCCTACGTGGGACCGCAGGTGGCCCCATTAACCAGGGAAAGTGTGTCACTGGAGGGAGCTCAGGGAGCGTGAATGGAGCAGGCTGTTCCCGTGGCCTCCCTGCCTGGGAAGTGGCCTCTGGAAGAGGAGCCCAGGACCCAGGACCCAAGCCCAGGCCCAGCCTCACAGCTATCTGTTCCACAAGCAGGAGATCAAAGCGCTGGGGCTGGTTGAATCCACATGGGCCCATCCATAGCCCTGCTCTAGCAGCTGTTATACAGGAACAGCCCCACTCAGCCTTGTTGGGGAGGGAGGGGGGGGAGGGAGGGAGGGAGGGAGGGAGATATGCTGAAAGATTCATGGACTTGATGTGCCATTACCTCCTGCATGATTGATGTCTCACATGGCTAATATGTCAAGACTCAAAACGCACAAGAGTAGGAAACTATTTTCAAACATATCATTATTATTTTTTTCTCTTTGGATGGTAATGTACAGATTTTCCCTCTTTAGGTTAATAAAGATGACATAATGTGTTGACTGGAACTGGCCCAGCCAGTGAGTTTGTGCCATGTGTGACACATTCTCTGAGATGTCAGTCGCTCTAGCCTTGAGAACACTCCAGCTCTGTTTGGCAGTTTGTGATGCCTCAAATGTGCACTGTGGCACCCAAACTGTAACTGTGTAACTTAGTAGTTTGTTCTGGCATCGCGCCTTTGTTGTCCGTGTAGAGGAGGAGGGCTGATATGACGTAGAGTCTGGAGCAGGGGAGGCTGGTGGAGGTAGAAATCGAAGGACGGGCTCATTGTAATGCATGGAATGGAATCAGGAATGGTATCAAACATGTGTTCCCAGGGAACTACCAGCTCACTGTCCTTCTTTTTTTGTTATTGTTGTCACAAGTTCGATTAAATGAGTTACAGCATTTCATAACTTAAAAACACTATGAACTGTGAAAGGTTAGATATTTTCCCCTTTTCCAGTGGGCACTCATGTACATTGGACAATATGGACATTGTTTAGTTTTTCCATCTGTCATGGTGTAACACACAACCATCTCAGAGGGTACATTTGGACAAGTACCAAGCAACGTTGTGCTAAGATTTGACAGTGCCGCCACAACATTTTGACTCTGACGTCTGTAAAAAAAAAATAACCTCAAATTGTTAACCAAAATTGATTGGTACTGATATTTTCAACGGAAACGGGTTCCCAAGGTATCAGACACACCAGCATTACACACCGGCATGGAGTTCAGTGAGTTTCTCACACTTCCAAACAACAAAGGTAAAAACTTTGGGTTATTGCTGACATATGATGTTTTTCTGCTTGTGACTGGGACATTCTGGCCAGTTGATCTAATTTATTTTCCTTTTCAATAAAGGGCCTCCAGGGGAAAGGTGGTGTACAGAGACAGACACGCGCGAGCCTTTGGCCGTCTGTGTGTGTCTACTCGTTAATTAGTCGAGGGAATTCCACCAGCCCTTGTTTTGAGGGGGACCAAAGACACCAGATGGACTCTGGAAGGGGGGTTAAGGCAGAGAAACAAAACGGACAGAGAGGAGAGAGACAGAAAAAGAGAGAAGGGGGAAAAAAAAACAATTACAACAATGTCAATATATAAGCAGAATCCCCCCCCCCTCCTCCCCCCCCCCCCCCCCCCCCCCCTACAGTATGTACATGCGGCTTGTCAATATGACCGAATAAGGTTTTGTATAAAACGCTATAAAATGTTATCAAACTGAATTTGTGTTCTTCTCTGGGAAAAAGGTCGTAATCTGTCATAAAGCCAGACATGTTGTGTTTGACCCATAAATACCCTGTTTGCATTGGTTATAAATCCCACCCCTCCTCCCCTACTAAATACCAAGCCAAAGAAGCTTAAGAAAAGATAAAGAAATGAAATTGTTTCTCATGAATACAGTTCATGTTGTTGTTTTTTTTGTTTCATATGCTCCTTGATTTGTTTTGCTGTTTTTGTTATGTTCGCAATTAATCTTCTGGGGATTTTATCTCTTAACAGGTCAGCGAATTTATCTTAGCATGGATAATAGACAATGGACACAGTTCACGCATTACACAAGAGTTGTGTTGTTTACTATCTGGTTATTTGGGATATTTAACATAATAGTATCGCTTTTTTTTTTCTCGTAAACATAGATATTTGGGGCCTCCTCTACAGCATTGTCTCAGTCCTCGCCTGAATGTTAATACAAGCTTCTACAGGGTCCCCAGAGCACAGAACTGCTAGGCCTCCCTTCCCCATTCTGCTTAGCCTAGCATTCTTCTCTATTGTATTATTTCCCAAAGATTGTAAAAAGGAAAAGAAAAAAAAAAAGAAGAAGACCGGGAAGCGAGTAAAAACAGAGAAAGCTGACTCTGAGAGTACGGAAGACCGGGAGAGAGAGACCGAAACAGTCTATGAAAGTGTGTGTTACAGAGAAAGCAGGAGAGCACAAGACGGATAGAGAGAGAGAAAGAGAGAGAGAGAGAGAGAGAGAGAGAGAGAGAGAGAGAGAGAGAGAGAGAGAGAGAGAGAGAGAGAGAGAGGGGTACAGTAGGAGAGTGGAGAGCTCCCCAGCAGAGCGTCTCCTGCTCTGCGGCGAGGCAGCTTGAGTGGTCTGTGACAGCATGCTCCTGCTCCGACCATACGGCCTGTCTCTTTAACTAACAGCCCAGCTGCACAGGGGAACGTCCCCGGGCCTGACACTTTGACACGGGCGCCGCGTTGACAAATAGCTGGAGTTTTCACCTCCTGCCCAACTGTCTGCTTCCCTGCTAAATCAGTGCCTTGCCTGACTGTATGAGGGGAGTGACAGATCTGCTGTCAGGCTGGGGGGGCTGCTGATCGAGGTCTCTCCGGGTGGCAGACTCCAACAGAGGGGGTCTGGACAGGACACTACGCTCGCCGCCTTTTCAGACACAATCTAAAAGCCGCAACTCCCAGCTGCGGGGCTTGTCAGTTTTGTGTTGTTTGCGGCGCTGCTGTAATTGCAGCACAGTGTGGCGCTGCAGCAGGCTGAGGCCCAGTTATGAGGAGGGGTGGGGAGGGAAAATGTTGGACACAGGTGTGTGTGTGTGCACGTGTGTACGTGTGTACGTGTGTGCGCGTGTGTACGTGTGTGTGTGCGCGCGTGTGTGTGTGTGTGTGTGTGTGTGTGTGTGTGTGCGCGTGTGTGTGGGTGTGTATGTGCCAATCATGGTGTCACCACTGCACAAAACACCATAGCCCATTGCAGACACAGTACTGAATCATTCATTAGCATGCAATACTATACTTTTGTTTTAGAATACTAAACTGATCCTATTTTGGCCTTCATGGTCCTTCACCAGTCCTTGCCAGGCGTGCACAGAGACACACAGAGATCAAGCTACCTTCAGAGGGCTGTTGTTCCTGCTTCTCTGTAGGGGTCCCTGTAGATCTCCCTCTGGCTGTTTGTTAGAGTGTTGGGGGAGTGAAGAAGTGTGATTCGCTGTGTCAGCCAGCTTCAATCAGTTTGTAAATGTCAGTGTCTGTAGTAGACTATAGGCATTTGTTTGTGTACATGTATGTCTCTTTGTATACTTCTCAGACTTGTAGAGGTGTGTGTGTGTGTGTGTGTGTGTGTGTGTGTGTGTGTGTGTGTGTGTGTGTGTGTGTGCGCGTGTGTGTGTGCGCGTGTGTGCACGCGTGTAGCTGCCTACGTGTGCGTAGGTGTCTGCGTGTTCGTGTGTGCGTGCCTGTGTGCCTGCGTGCCTGCGTGTGTGCATGCCTGCATGCGTGCGTGTTTGTGTGTGTGTGTGTGCATGCCTGTGTGCGTGTGCATGCTCATAGGAGCTAGGTGAGGTGACTGTTTGTGTGTTGGTACCGGAGGGGCTTAAGCGCTGACTGGTGGCTGTTATTACAGTGCATTATTGATTAATCCCTATGCCTGTATAACCTCCAGCTCACTTTGAGGCGTCCCTGGTGTGCCGGGTCCTCCGCAGCGCACACACTGTGATTAATGCCCATCTCCAGAGTGCGCACCGCCATGGAGCACGGTGTCAAGCCAGATTTGTCAGCTCACAACTATAGATTATTTTATGTCTCCTGAACTTTGGAGCCACCAGTGCCTAGTGCACAATTGTTAAATCTATCTCCCTTTTCCCCCCGTCCGTCCCCTGGGTGAGGAGATGCCAGATGCATTAAACAATCCACTTAATAGATAAGCTACAGTATGCTTGAGTATGCCCCCCCCCTCCCTATCCTCCAACCATCCCCCTCTCCACTCCTCCCTCTCATATCTCCCGCTGCTGAAATGGAATTGGATCAAAGAGGGAGAGAGAGAGAGAGAGAGAGAGAGAGGAAGAGAAAGAAAGAGAGAGAGAGAGAGAGAGAGAGAGAGAGAGCCCTCATTGGGTTTTGTTGAAATATTTATAGGTCAGGGTTGACTGGCTAAATTGAATATCTATGCTGATCTCACTTGGCTGTTTAACTTGCGCTTAGGCAAATATGTTGCCTAGGTGATAACCTTTTATGTACGAGTCTGACTTCATTGAAATGCATAGAGATAAAAATGTGTCACACTCCACGACGGCGCTAGGCATCCGCGGCGGCTCGATTATTCAAATGATAATTGACCTCCACCTGTAGCTATCTTATATTCTCTAGTCAATCACTCCATTTTTTGTTAAGATATGGAGAAAATACACTTCTGTCATTTACATTATATACAAACCACCGGTGAATGTCAAGTACCCCAGGCAGCCTGTTTGTGTGGGGAAGAATGGAAAAAATATATGGCCAATTATTATTTCACAATCTTTTTAATAATTTAAATACTGTTGATGTGTGAATTACTGGCAGCATAGCTCTCAGTCCTGCCTGCTGTTCATTTCCTGGTAGTATTATTTTCTTCCTAACAAATGAGTTGATGTTAATCTTCATATATAATTTTCATTTCTCTGATCTAATGGCTTCTAGTGGCTTGCTGTCAAAGGCTGATAAATTGACAACCGGTGTCAAAGCACTGAAATCGACAATGTGGAAATGTTTTCTGTGTGGTTTGCCAAGATGGCTTTGGCAGAAAAAAAAATCCTCCTTTACCTTACTAGAGGGCACTCATGGTAATGAATGAATACACACACGCACACACACACACACACACACACACACACACACACACACACACACACACACACACACACACACACACACACACACACACACACACACACACGCAGTACATATACGATCAATGCATGCTTTCACAACATACATTTCTCTCTCATTTTACAGCAGTTACTAAGCCGAATATTCAACAGAAGACATGTCATTAAAACCATCAATACTATGTCATTCTCCTTTTCAAAGCTAACACTAGCTGTTGGATCTGCCCGTGACTGAGCAGTGTGCATAAATGTCCTCCCGTTTCATCTATAAAAACACATTAGCCAGGGGGACGATTTGCATAGATCTCCAAATGGAAGGCGTCAAACCTTGCTCCATGACTGTGCCTGTTTGTTTAAAGGCAGCCAAAGCTCTATAATTAGCAGTGTTTAATTATGGAAATGGCTGCCGGGGAGAATTTCAAACACACTCCTTCCCCAGATCATTAGTTACAGGGCGCAGAAAAAAAAATTAAATGCTTTCACCAATGAAGGGTTCATATTTCAAGCTTATAGCTGCTAAAAGGGTGTACTCAGAAAATCAATTTTATGAAAGTCCGTTCAGCACTAAAGGGAGTTCCATGCAACTAAGCAATTTTGAAATAATGTCCATAGGCCCTGATTCATAGCTGGCAACAGGACTCTGCTCTCCTTCCCTGAGACATTATCCTCTAAGCCCAGGTCAGAGGTCAACCCCTGGTTTAAATCAACCTCTGTTTAGCATAACTCGATTCTTAAAGGGCTGCTGGCAACCCACAGCTGAATAGATAAGTAGTGTTTCAAGAGGGATGTGTGTGTGGGGAGAGAGATGTGTGCGAACTGGAAGAGATCAAAGCTTTCAGCTTTCACTAAGGAGGGGACCAGACTTGGGGATCAAACCTCACCTTGACCCCGTTGCATTTAGGTCGAGGCGTCTGGCCTCAAGCTGACACACCCAGAATAAACACACCGAATTCTGTAGTCTCCTCAATGCATAACACAGACTCCCAAAACACTGATTTAATAGCCAGTCAATAAATCCTGTCCCTATCACCTCTTTGATGGTCCCTTACATCAAGCATGAGCCTTTCCTGGCATGATGGATATGGTCAGCACATGTGTGGGGACTGGCTGGCTGGCTGACTGGCTGGCTGGCTGGCTGGCTGGCTAGCTGGCTGGCTGGCTGGCTGGCTGGCTGTAGGTGACAGGACCAGCTAGCTGACACCTGGGATACGCTAGCTCCTCTAGGCCTGGTGTGGAACACACACACACACACACACACACACACACACACACGTACACATCTACGCACACACACACGTACACACACACACTATGGGGGGTCTCGTCAGTATTAATGGTTTGTTTTGGGAGGGTGTGTGTGTATCACAGGTGAGGGGGAGTTTCATAGCCTTGTGGCTGGGTTTATCTCCCTGCAGTGCGGGTGTGGGGACTTTGTGGTTGGTGTTGGGAGCTGGGCGGTCACACTAAGCGGAGGGTCCAGCTGCACTGGGACGGCTGGCCCGGCCCCACACTCCTCCTCACAGGGGATTCCCATTAGGCAGATTGATCGTTTCCTCCCCTCTCCTCCTTTGATTCATGCACTACATCTGAGCTTTAATGAGCCACTGGCCGTATGGCACTGTACAGACCGGGCATCTGCGCCTCCACACTGTAAAATATGCAGTTAATGAAATCCACATACTGTACTGTACACACACACACACATACACGCACGCACGCACGCACGCACGCACGCACGCACGCACGCACGCACGCACGCACGCATCACACACACACACACACACACACACACACACACACACACACACACACACACACACACACACACACACAGTCAAACCAGTCCACCAGGGACATCTGGGGACATTGTGTTGTCTGTGCATGGGGGTCCTCGTTGAGTTTCACTTAGTTTATCCCTGTGCATAGTAAAGTGCCAGACATGTGCATGCTCTGCATACGAGTCCAGTCAAGTCAAGTTGGAGGCGGGTGTAAATGTGCACTGAAAGGTGAAGTGCTCATTTTATTTAGTCTCCCACAGAGGAGTGGGACAGCTTTACAGCCCCGACCACAACTCTTATTTACAGCCCCGGTCCTCCATACATCCTCCATCATCCCACTTTTATGGCTCATACGGAATGATAATGATGATAACAATAATAACTACCATATAAAAAGCTTTACAGCACTTGAGGGCCTGAATGAGCTCAAGTCTTCACCAGACACCAAATGTCTCTCCACAGACGGAAAGGGCAAGAGCAGTGTTCTCTGGAATGAAACTTATATGATACCGTGAGATTTACGAGAACATTTTTGGAGAAACGATTTTGGTGCATAGGTTCCATAGCTGATTGTACAGTATATACTGTGCAGAGTAGGGTTAGATAACGTTTTTATTTATTTATTCTTTCTTAAACCTGCATCTCCCTACTGTACCTGCGCAGCGGCTAATATGCTAATAATGTTTCTCTTGGTGTGAAGTGAAGGGTTTACACATCGAAATGAGCTGGAAATGTCTGTGTACTCATCTGCTTGCTTATCAAAACATTTCATATTTGCTGAAAGGAAAAGAAAAATATCATTTGGCCTCCCTTCTATTACCAACTGAATGTCACAGGCATTAACTGGCATCTCTAGACGATAATATTTAGTATGAAAATATTGTCTAAAAAATGCCGTTTTCCCTTTTGATTCATGTGACTCCAAGAGTCTTTTGGTTTGGGTTTCAGTGTCACGTGTTAAATATGCTCCAGTTTTTTCTTCTTTTTTTTTTTATAATAGAGGAGAAACGTCTCTGTCCATTTTTACGGAGAGCAACACAAAACATTTAACAACCAAACCTAAAGTTATAAATTCAGTCCGCATAGACCCAACAGTGTGCATTTCTGTGTGTGTGTATGTGTGTGCGCGTGTGTGTGCGTGTGTGTGTGTGTGTGTGTGTGTGTGTGTGTGTATGGATACACAATACTTCAGCTGAGATGAACTGCAGATGAACTGAGAATAATTAGAGTCATAAACACAGGCTCCTCGGTGTTATGGAATCGGCAGAATAAATGAGTGTTTGCTAAACACATTAGATCAGACCAGCCTCTGCTCTCTAACTGCTCGGGGTGATCTGCAGTGCAGCGACCCACCAGGGTGGCCCTCGGTCTAGCCTGTGTGTGTGTGTGTGTGCGCGCGCGCGTGTGTATATGTGTGTGTGAGTGCATGCTTGTGTGTGTATACAAATGTGTGTGCATGTGTGCGTCGTGTGTGTGTGTGTGTGTGTGTGTGTGTGCGTGTGTGTGTGTGTGTGTGTTTATGTGCGTCGCTGTATTCAGGCCTAGCCTCTAGCCGTCTACACACAGCCTCAACCTGGCTGCAATCACGCGCTGTCATCCTGCCCGGCCCGTGCCAGAACCTGTCACAGAGCCTCCATATTGTACGTGGAGAGAACGGTCTCTAGAGGTCACTACAGTTCCATGGGTGACAGATGCAGCTGGGTGCCGGCGCAGGCTCTAACATGGCCACTTAGACAATGGGGATAAGCGGGGGAAAAAAAAATCCAATGTGTTTCCACAACACACTGTCAAGTGGCCACACACCCCCCCCCCAACCCCCCCCCCCCACACACACACACACACCTTCTGACCTTGTCGCTGAATTCAGGGGAGGGACTCCTGAGATTAGTTGAATTGGATTTAACCAGTGCTGGATTTTCAAACGGTAGTGGTTTTACTCCCAGAGTGCCCTGTGGTTCAGGCTTCTTGTCCTGTCTGAACGGGCAGGCTGAGATGCGATGGAAGTGTGTTCCAACTCTCAGCGCTTCAGGAGCTGCGGTGCTGCTTTATTAACCTCATATTACTAGGTACATTTGGGAGAAGAGGAGCTGTATTTCTTTGTTGCAACACAATCCTTACCTCTACGGTATTTGAGTTCTCACTCTCTCCTTCTGCCAGGAAGCTGTTCTAATTTCACAGCCTTGTCATGGACTTATTGTTTTTGGCCTGGGGGGTGGGTAATAAAAAGTACCCAGCATTGCTTTAGGATTATTTAACCGCCACAAGAACTACAGTAGATGAGAGATCCTCAAAAATATTGCTCTATTTTTGTCATGCTTTTCAAACCCAGTTTTGATCTGCTATGGAAGTTGAAGTGGGGGAGAGATACATGCTGCAGGGCTCCAGTTTCCCACTAATTCTATTACTTTGGGTTATTTTTAAAAGTCCTTTTTCTAAACATTTGCTGTCAGTAGTACACTGGGAGCTGCTGTTCCTTATGCTTTGTTTGTATTGTGGTTGTGGTTGCGTTGGGGTTGAACCGGCTGCCTCCAGCAAGCCAGTGGCGGATACACGGGCCGCTATGCCAAGTTTAAAATTAGTAACAAATTTAATATGTTCTGCGCTGGCATCCAGTGCCTCGGCGAGTGCAAAAATGCGCTGATAGTTTGTCGTCGGGGTCTCTGTTGAAGACCACAACCAGGCAGAATTTAGAAAGTCAATTGAAAGATGGGGTAAAAAAAAAAAGGGGAGTAAAATGCAGAGCAGATGCTGGGGGAGGGGTGGGGGATGGGGGGGGGGGGGGTGGTTGGGGTGAGGGTGGGGGGCAGTTGGAGTACCCCGGGACCACCAACAAAAGCGTCTTACACAATATGTTCCTCACTGGGAGAAGTGAACACGTCCCCACTTTCATTGGCCACATCCTCAGCACCCCCAAACTGTTACCATGACCCAAATGACAGAGCCATGCTCTTGTTAATAGCATAATAGTTGGCAAATATGATTTATGGCTTTCATTTTAAGGATCACTATCCCCATAACTCCTAATACAGGGGGAAAATATGTGTTTTCAGTAACAGGCCCTCCCATGAAGCCTTATAGCCTGTTAAAGCATGGAAAAGAACATATTGGTGTCATAAATCTACATTTCAAACTAGACAGCTTAAAACACGGAGCGGGATTACAGAAGAGCCAATTGTGAAGGAGTGAAATGAAGGAGAGGGATTAGGTAGGACTTGTTTTTGATATTAAGCCAGTAAGTTTTGTTAATGCTGTTTAAGTAATTTCTATTAATAGTGCTTTATTTCCACATCTCATTCTCTGCTTTTCTTCTCTCCTCATCTATCACTCCTTCTCTTCTCCCCACATGTACTCTACATTTGTCACATGTAATTTTCCTTTCATTATGTGTGTGTGTGTGTGTGTGTGAGAGAGAGTGAGAGCTGGACCATTTACAGTGGAATAATGCATGTGTTTGTTGTGGTTAACTGTGGATTTTCTTTTAAGGTGGGAAATCTGTCACCAGAAATGTTTGAGGTGGTGGTAGTTTTTCCCTGTGTGTGTGTGGGTGTGTGTGTGTGTGTGTGTGTGTGTGTGTGTGTGTGTGTGTGTGTGTGTGTGCGTGCGCGTGCGTGTGCGTGTGTAAACAAATGTGTTGATGTTTTATCTTGAGTGCTGTATTTTTATTTATCTGAAAATAAATAAAATCTAACTGCTTTTGGGTGACAAGACATTTTGAGGTATGACTTTCTGAAAAACATAGGTTAACCGAATCTGTGCATTCTTTAGAATGTCTCCTGGTGTGACTTTCATTCTAAAACTGAAAGAGCCAGAAACCAGGTGATCTCTCCTGTAGTTACAACTGTGACCAGTAGAGGGAGGTCACTGATTTATTTCTGCCATTTACCACAGAAAGCAACATTTGCCTGTCTGATAGTCCTTGATTATGAGTGATTCCAAAGAAACGTGTCACTTATTATTGTGAGACACCTATATGACGGGGGCCTTTTGAAAGATCATTTATAATGGAGGAGATAATCATGATCCAGGACTAGATTCCTCTGGAACAGGCCATGAGCTCTGATTAAAAGTGACTTTACATCATGCCATAAATATTTGTCAGCCCACCTTTGAAAGGCAAGGCAGGCGAGCCGTGGCTTTTCTGCTCATTTCGCCACATGAAAGTGCAAATGGAAACGCTTAGGGATTGGGAGCCGCATCAGTCATAGCTGGAATAAGATGGCCAATAAAAAGGCATAATTATGATGCTTCGTCATTGGACACAGCCCCGGGCCTTCTAGGGCTGTTTGCTGAGGGAAAAATCCCACCCGCGAATAATGTGACCTGTTTTCTCTTTTTATAGGGTGCTGTATTTAAGAGGGAACTCTGACAATGTGTGGTCTGTGTGTCACCCCCCCCCCCCCCCTCCCCGCCCACCCTCCTCCTCCTCCTCCTCCTCCTCCTGCGCCTCCTCCTCTGCCTCAGGCCCCAGTGTAGAGCTGTTTACCTAGCTCCTTTAGAATGTGGAGCGTGTTGTGACTGCCCCCTCTTTGATGCCTGACGGAGCTGTAGTGGATGGTCCACAGCCGCGTCATGACTGGCATGCTACCACGACAACGCCTGTTTCTCTACTGCCGTGCTCGGCTCTGTTGTTGGGGTGTTGTTTATTTTCTCGTGTTAAGGCTCTCCCTATCAGAGTCCGTTCGGTTCTGTCGCTGCAAACAATACAATGTTTTTTTCCCTTTTGATGACCGGATAACTCCAAAAGTGAAAGCTGTCGTTTGATGTTTTGCCCATAAGGTATCTACTACCTCCACCAACATAAGACCTTTTGGGATTGTGCAATTTCGTTCAGTACTAGAGGCTCTTTATTACCTGAAGTGACTCCATTCTAACACAGTTAAAGACATGTTATTTTTACCCAGTCATTTGTCCTTGGAGTACTTTGTGTGGTAAAAGTTATGAAAACGGTGCTAAGATTCTGTACTATGTTCTCAGGTCTTTGCCAGCCTTATCCCAAAGCTCACGTCTGTAGCCTAAGTGGTGCTGATTTAGATGTGACTCAGATGAAGATCCCCCCTCCATTAGAGGCGACAATCATTTGACTTGCACACCAGTGTCTAATCCTGCACAGGGGCTTCACACAAAGAGGCAGGCCCCCAAGCAGAGCCGGGTGGAGAGGAGTGTGTTGGCGCCACAGCCCACGCTGTGAGCAAACCTCCTTCTCCTTCCTGTGTGATTCCATTGAGGCTAACGTAGCGGAATCTGCTCAGGCGGAGTAGACTCACACTCGTCACAGGTATGCCGCTGATGATTCGGGATATCACATACATAGCTAAGAGAGGCACTTGCTACTGAGGCAGGAGTGGTGCTGGTTTTCCACGCTTTTTTTTTTCCACGTCAAATTTGTATTGGTATTGGCTCGGCCTAAGATAGGTATTCTTGGAAGCATACATGGCAGCAAACCGTGATATCGAAGCTTGTGCTTTTTTTCTGGTATGCATATATTATGAGACATGCGACAGCCTATATCAACCAAATGCAAACCTAGATAGGCTATTCTTCTGAAGACAGTCCACTATACGGTCTATTAACTCTCTGAAGAGTAAGTATTAGGCTGTTTGAGAGGAGCGAACAACACACCCAGTGCTAAGTGTAGACTATGTTGTTTGAAGTACAGTAGCCCAACAAAGCTAGAAAACCCTGTTAGTGCATAGGTCAAATTTAGAGTTATGGTGCTCAATCCGATTTCCTTTGTCTTTTTTGGCTTTTGACAACTCTAAATATCTAACTTAAAACTTTTTTTATTTTTATTTAATATACATTCACACTCATGCACATGTAAAACTACAGTAGGTCTATGGTACATGCTGTGCTCTTGCCTGGATTTCGACACTGAACAAATTTACGATTGCGGGTGAGGTTAAAGAAGGACACTGTGTCAATCACCCCACCTCCTGGTTTCTCAATAAATAAATAGTTCTAGCTTGTTTGTGCATGTACCTGATTGATTGTGTTTTTGAGGGCTGAGTATCTGTCACTGGCTTGTTTTACTGCACTGCAGTGTTGAACTGTGGGGCTTCCTCCTGACTTGCAGGGGCTCCAAAGTGGGATTTCTACTCAGCGAGATTGCGGTTGAGGCTGTGACATGATATGCCATGCCTGAGAGTCAAATGGAGGCTCAACAGCAGGCATGAAAGCCCAACAGATGACTAGCATAAAGGGGAAGAAAAACAGAAGTAGAGGGGGAGATTAAATAAGAGATGGAGGGGATTATTGAAGGGCATTAAAATGACACAGAAGATTACTGAGATATAGGCAGCGTCTGCTTAAGGTCACAGACTGAGAATTGCCACTTCAGCAGACAAACAGAAAAAGAACAACGAGATAACAGGAATGAAACACTGTGGTGTACCCTCTTAGAAGAAAAGGGTTCTTCAGCTGTCCCTGTGGGAGAACCCTTTGAAGAACTCATTTTTCTATGGGTTTTTTTAAAGAGTGTAGAGCAGCTTGATTCCATTTCTCATTCAACTCCATGCATTACAATGAGCCCGTCCTCTGATTTCTACCTCCACCAGCCTCCCCTGGTGTAGAGCTAGATGAGAGGTCTTCCTGTTCTGTTCTCCATGTGGTTCTCTCTTTCAATATTTCCTTTGTGTTCTTCTCATGCCTCGTGATTGGGACTTTTTGACAGATCCTAGCCATCTACTACTGAGAAGCTGCTAGGAGTGGGTTTAAAGAGACCCACTGGGTGCTGTAATAGAAGAGACAGTGGAGAGAGATACCTCACTAGTGCATGAAAGTCCCCATTCTACATCCAGGCCAGTCCTCGTAGCTGAGCGAGGCCTGGCATCCCAAAGAGACAGGCATTAGCAGTGATGAAAGCAAAGTTATTAGGCTTTGTTACAGGGTGACCCCCACCTTAATAGTGTCACTACTTGTGTCCCATCCACAATTAGGCAGCAGCAGCAGCAGCAGCTGGCTGGTGAACTGAGATGAGAGGGGAGGAAAACCGCCAGACCTCACCAGTGCAGGGCCTACATTCCCCCCTACAAACCAACATGATCAGGTCAGGGGAGAGACCTCTGCTCTCTCTCAGAGTGGAGGCCCATCAGAGAGCTTTGGTCCTGGGAACATGGCTTCACTGGCAGCGCCCTTTGCCAAGTCCCAGTCTGGTAGATTAGGACCAGGGTGAGCACACTGCAGGATGAGGGCAAGGGCTGTTGTAGTAGACCAGTGCACCTAAAGGACACTGCGGAAGGTGGAAACGGAGGCCTGGGTTTTGCGGGATATGGCCATGCTGGGCCAGGAGCGGTGCAGGTCATCTAGGGGGCATAGTTAGTTCCAGGGGTCGCAGTGCAACGTCTACCCCGAAGTGCACAAAGCCGGCTTTTCATCCCCACTCTGGCCACTCCACGGAGCCCCATAATTATCTTTGACAAAACTCATTAGCAGAGCCCTTGTAGCGACATCGGCAACCAGGAATTCCTTGGAGGGAGACATGCACAGAAACAATGTCCCGCACACATTTCATTGCGCCCTTTGACAAAATGTAATGAAGTGTGTATATTGTCCCCCTCATCAACATTTGAACCCTGAGCCATCACCACAAAGACTCTGTTTTATGAGCCCTCTTTGCCCAGCGTGGGACACATCAAATGGCACCTCCATGTTGGCTCCTTTGTCAGGCCCCGGGGGCAAATTGTTGCTGGAGATGTTGTTGTTGTTATTATGGCTCCTATTCATATGAATTGGCCATTGCTGTCGTGTCAGAATTGATTCATCCTCTCTTACATCGCGGGCACATGCTCATTGAGTGGATGCTCCAATGTGATGTGCGGATGGGATGAAAAAGCCTGATAGGGACGCTTTTTCAGATGTTAACCCCTTGTTGACCTTTGGCATCATCGCTCACAAGTGACAAGAATGACAGTCATTGTTCATCAGTTTTCAGTCCCAGTGTGACCATTAGGTGGAATACAGGGGAGGCTGGTGGAGGTAGAAATCAGGGGACGGGCTCATTGTAATGCATGGAACGGAATGAGGAATGGTATCAAACACGCGTGGTATCTAATTCCATGCATTACAATGAGCCTGTCCTTCGATTTCTACCTCCACCACCCTCCCCTGGTGGAATAAATTGTGATGAAATAATTAATCACAAGACTACAAATTATTCAGGGTTGATCATTGTGCATCATGTATGATCAGTGTAACATGTATAATTGTGTAACATGTATGATCAGCACAAAGCTGTATTTGATACCATGTTGCATGACACTCTATAAAGCACCGACAACACCAAGCCAGTGAAGCTATAGTGTTAACTGACTTGAGAGAGTGAGTACTTCAAGTCTTAGGAAAGAGACGTCACTGTACAATGCTATCTTTGCAACCCGTCACATCCAACTCCCTTTGACCACCTCCTTCTCCACAGCAACCCCAGCAGCCAGGCAGAGCCAAACTTATCCAAGTCAATACATGCACCGGTGTAGTAACATGTATAATTCATCTCCCCGAGGCTAAATCCGATACCATGTCACATGATCACAATGTATGATACGAAGGCCTGATAGAACCATTAAGCCGGTAACGTCTCAGGAAAGTGCCATTATTGTGTGATACTATGTTAGCCCAGCGTATGATCATAATAGTATGACTTCTTATCAAATTTTACACAATAGTAAATAAATTGCAGTGTAAGAAAACATGTATGTACTGTACTGTAGGCCTAACTGCAGCCAATTGTGTTGTGAATTTAAATGAGTATAAAAATGTAGGCCTATTCATGCAGATAATCCAATGGCCTTGTCCTTGAACCTCAATGAAAGTGTTACATCTCACCCATTACCCATGTTTCCTGCGGGCCAAAAATAAAGCACATTAGAGCTTTAATGGCAAGATGCTTACATTCACTTTAGCTAAAAGGCGTTCATGTAATTATTGTATAAACATATTGGAATGTAACTAGATATTGTTTTACACGCTCTGTGAGTCTATACAATCAGTCCATTGTCGTTTACAATTGTTCTTTTCAAAGGGGGCAGCTACTTTGACTTGAAAAGAACACTGTGTGCAAAAGGCCATCAGCCTATAGAAAAAGCCTGCAGGGAGAAAGGCTGACAGCAGGAGGTTCGACTGCACACTTGTGCATAAGTGTCTAATCCGGCCACCAATGAGGCCGCGAAATAGGCCTACACCGCAGGTTCTCCACCGCCAGATATCTCCGATTAATAAGGAAAGGTCACGACTCCAGTGATGATTTCTCATAGCTCAGAGCCGCCGATAACCTATTTAAGATCTTGTTTACTCTGAATATTGTTTGTCTTTTTTTTTTTTTATTATTATCAAAGATTATCCTAAAGCTGTTTGGGATTATGCATATAGGCATACACGCATCCCTCCAAGTAATAGGGGGTGTGGGAGGAACAAGTGTATTGTGGAGATTTAGATGCACATAGGCCTACCGAAGTCACTTATTGTCTGTACGTAACATTGTTTACGACTGAGATTTCATTTGAATTAATATGTCATGTCTCAGATTAAAGATGTCAGACAAACATCTCACTGGTATTTGGCTAATACCCATCCGAAATGATAGAATAATATTTTGAAAGACGCCTTACAGTGCTGTTATTTTAGGGATTTTGTTTTGCACTGGCCTAGCATAGTTTATTGCCTACAGAAAAAATATACATTATGATAATGTAGTTGTGGAAAACAGCATTTGTTTGTGTAGCCTCTGCCTACTGTGTCAGATAACCCAAAGCCTCAACAAGACTCATTTACTATAGACTACATTATCACACTGGGACAAATACTGGTAATTATTTTGTCAAGTCTGTTGCATGGTTTAGCTGCGTGTACAACAGTATGTAAGACACACTAATTGATCTATTAGCTGTCTTAGACAGACGGTTGGATGACTTGAGTCTATGCCATTATCCACGGTTTCCCCCAGGTAGTGCCATGGTGGTAATCCCATTGCACATGCATCATTACCTTCAATAATGTTTGGCAGCTTTTCTTTACAACCTCGTTTTAATTAACTTGGCTCTAAATATTTAATACACATCCTACATCTTAATGTATAGGGATCCCGCAGACATATGTCCTTGGTAAGTGGTATAGGTATTATTGAACCAGACAAGGCAGAACCTCTTATGTCCCCCGCACATAAATAGATGCATCTTGTTTTGTGGTAGCCAGCTAGGTCTGTAAGAATTCATAATGAGGAAAAACCATAGGCCAAGCGCGGTACAGATCTGGCTTCCATGACGTTGCCAACATATGACGCAGTATCATCTTGGCACAATGAATTTGCAAATCCCATTTGAACCCATTTTTCATTTAATATTAATACCCGGCTCTTAAATGATTTTCCCTGTTATTCGCCATCATGCCCGGCTCTGATTTTTTAATCAAAACAGTATTCAGAATATGATTCCCCAAGATTATATTTAGGGAGATTTGCGGAAACATATCTCGCCTGCAGGACAGATTGCATTCAAATGCTGATCTGGATGGATAATCTGAAATCACGGTCGGTTGACCTTTAATAAAAGAGAACCATCACATAACTGGCGATGTTCATCACGCCACCTTAATTTAATGTGGCCACATGGGCATTATATAGTCCCTTTTATTTTGTATTTATTTTTATTTAATTTATATAAAGCAGTTCTTTTAAAACTCCCATTTTACCTCACATCGTTGCTTGTAGGGCAGACACGCTCTAAACCAGGTCCCAAGCTTGGCTCACCCTCAAAGTTCCACGCGTTTCGTTTGAACTAGGTAAATCAGCCTTTAGTAGACTACTTGGACCTTGTGTCACTTGGTCAGGTTAAGTGACCTTGATAAATGATCTAATATAATCGGAAAAAACATCAACCACATTGTGACTTTGCCTACACATTTTGGGGGAAATAACAGTGCCAACTGATGATTGAATTAGTTGTAAATGCGAAGTCCTTCACTGTTACCATCGCATAATCGTATACGATACATCACATAGAGCAGAAGAGACGGGGGTGATATACTATTATTATTGTCATCATCTGTGTCATATAGATATTCCCTGGGGATTTCCCCTGGCCCTTCGCAGTCTCGACGCATGCTTGACTGAAGGGTCCTTCATCGGCCAAGCGCGCAGGTTGACCAGGGCGCCTTTGAGTAGACCTAATACAAGACCTAATACTCCTATTACAAGCTTTAATCTCCAAAATCCGACCTGAAATAACGTTTATCTTTTGGTAGCTTAATTTGCACAGCTCTAAGCTGTGGGACATTCGCAGCAGGTTGCATCGTTTTTTGAGTTCATGAGGTAGGCCAGTCTTTTCGGCCCTCTAATATTAGGATTCATCTCAGAAAGTAGGACTAACTTCGTGCTATGCATCAGTGATGTTTAACACCCTCCACTAGGCCTATACTATGAATGTCTTTTGAGGAAAACGAGGACTACACAGTATTTGGAAACCATGCACGCACTTTTCCTTGCCCGTCATGTAGACCTGACCTCTATAGGCCTAGACAACCTGTTGTTTAAAAAAAAAAAAAAAGATTCAGAAGGCAATGCAAATAATGTTAGTCGTTTTATGCAAAATAATCCATATACTATTACAGCACTGTTGAAAATTTATCAGGTAATAGAATGGACTATAGGCAAAAACGGTCAAATACGTGTTGCCCACATAAACCATGTGAATTTCCCTTTTTGGCTGGATCCTACAAATGACCTTTTAATTAATACAAGTATTAAGTTATTGCAGCGGCTCCCTACACAAGGGACAAAGCAGCATTCATACCGTATTCCTGCCTCGTTGGCTGCCTGAACAGTAACAAAGTGTTTGATGCCAGTACTGATTAGGTAAGGACAATGAAGAGATGATGTCCCCTTTCTTCCCAGCCTTGTAAAGTTCATTCACGTACTCTACTGAATTATGACCTTCGAACAATGTTCCCGTTTTATGCGCAGAGTCAAAGAAGATGAACTTTGATCAAGTGCACAGCCTCAAATGCTTCAATTGGCCGATTGAATGTTAATCTGGAAATCACGACGCAGAAACGGGGGTCTTGAAAAAATGCATTCTTATAAAATATTTCATGAATGGCAAACACAGAATAAGCTCACAATGTCTTTGATGAACACAACACAAGTTCTCCAGGTTGACACGCTATATTACTCCATACAGTATCCAGTCCTTTAGCGAAGAGAAAGACCAACAACAAGCGAAGCATCTGTCCCTTAAATCTGGCATAAAAAGCACATGACCACAGTTGAAACATAATACAAACATGTAACAAAATATTGAAAGGACAAATACGAAATAAATATTCAGACGAGGAATCAAATAATAAATACACAAATAAATAAGATTACTACACTACGATTGCCCATTGCATACATATGAATTGACCGTCAGTTCTCATACCGTTGCATTTGAAAGTCTTGCATAAAGTTATCAACACCATAAAAACAACATTGTGCAAAATTATGGCTGCTTCCACAGTTTCGACAAAGGGTCAACTTTCACTGCGGTAGCGCCACCGCATATAGTCCCCAGGTGTCAGGTACTGTAGGATGTTCGTCTCATCCCATGTCCTTAGTGCATAATATCAGCTAAATAAATCTCCCACTGTTTATTGTCTGTGTATCCATCAACCTGAAGGGATGAGAAAAAAAATGAGGGTCAAATTATTATTACATTATTGCATTATGTCAGTAATAAGAATGTGGAAATGTGGAAGCAGGACAACTTCTTTCAAAATTGTAATAAAGATTCACACTGACATCAACTTTGCATCATGGAGATTTAAGGAGGGCTGGGTTAGGGAAATATCCTTTACCTAAACCGATTGCCGACTTTAAGATTAATGTTTTGTCTACTAATAATGTCCAATTTATGTGAATCAAGAACATGTGGTTAAAAAGCTAACTTTAGATCAATAACATTAACATCTAAATCCACTTGAATGTACGGTAGACTGAAATATGGCAATCGACAGGTAATCTAATCACATATAGGCCGTATCATTTTATACACAAGATCACATCTATAATACCATCAACCTGAGTGTTGGTATTCAGAAATTTCAGCACAACCCATGTAATCCAAATGATTGGATTACTAACAGATGATGGTTAGTAATTGAAGAATTGAAGTGTACTAAAAGTTAAGTTGTCTCTGACGGTATTTGTGTGTGTGTGTGTGTGTGTGTGTGTGTGTGTGTGTGTGTGTGTGTGTGTGTGTGTGTTTGTGTGTGTGCATGCGTTTGTGTGTGTGTGTCTGTGTGCATGCGCACAATTCTCCTGTGTCATTGCTCAGTGGCTCACCTGCCTCACCTCTTCATCACAGGTCTGAAGGCGGTGACCTTGTCATCCTGCAGAGTCACACATGTGTCACTGAGTTCTGATGGCTCTGTCTCCGCCTTCCCACTTGAGAATCCTACAGACAACAGGACGAACCACAGTCTAAGAAACATGATGCAGCCAGTCATACCTCGGTCTAATAACGATGGCCTCCGTCAAACGCTATGTGTCCTAGTGCGCTGTGTTTCCATTCAGTGAATACATTTTTGAAAATACCGAGTGTTCGTTGATAAAAAAATAAATAAAAAATAAATAAAAACAATTTCAGTTCTATGCTAAACTTGATCATTTCCCAACCGTTTTTTCGTGCAACTGAATGCTACGGTGAAACAATCGATTTTTCAATTCTGATACACTTCGTGGGCCAACACATCATGACAAATTAAATGGGGCCCCACTAAAAGTATCTGTACATGGCAGGCTCTGGTGGGATGTGTGTATGAGGGGGGGGTCATCTTCACATACCTTCAATGGTGGAGTACTGGCACGTCTCAGAAAGCGTAGGGTAGGAGGAGCAGTGCAGTTGAAGGGCCTTGTGACTGTAGCTGCCAGCTTGAGAAACACTGCCGTACACTTTTGAGTGCAACGGCCCCTCTTGAAAGGGGTTCTCTGCGTTGGACATGTTTATAGGATCCTGAAGGCTCCTGAGGTTCCCACACTGTCCGCTCCCGGTCACCGGGAGCCTGGCGCTCTGCAGCTGGCAGTCCCCGGCCGTGCTCCCGGTCCGCAGCTCGGCGCTGTGGTGAGGCCCTAAGATGACCCCTGTGGCCGCTGTACGCGCCAGAGACCAGATCCGGGGCTTGTCTGACACCTCGAAATGGGACAGGGACACGGTGCCCGTGGGGACAGTTGAGGAGGGGGTCTTGGACACCATGGGATCCAGGAAGTCCGAGGATAGAGCGGCCACACTCTTGAGGCCGCAGGGGAAGGGGTGGAAGCTGTGGGCCAGGGAGAGCTCCGAGCTGCAGTCTCTCTTTGGAGGAGCCCTGGACATGGCCCTCTGGAGATGCTCATGCTCCTCCGCGGCCACCTTCTCACAGTCACTGTCCAGTTTGTCACCGTCCTCCTCGTCCATGTCCTCCAGGTCACTCAGACGAAGGTCCTTTTCCTCCTTGCAGTCGCTGGAGTCTGAATGACAAGATACACAAATACACATGGAGCATTAGAGATGTGAAGTTATGAAGCAGAAGATACAGGTTAGCGATTATACTACAGTATAAGCAGCTGATGTTTGTCATTTTAGATCATGTGTGTAGCTTGCGGGACCAAGTCCAGTACAATATATATACTGAATGAATCTTAGAGGGTTTTAGAAGAATCTATTCTGCTGGCATACAATACGTTTTTCAATGTTTACACTATTCGTTGGCAGGAGGAGGATGAGTACCTTTGGTGACACAGTCCTGATCACTCTTATCTAGGTCATCCTTGCTGTCGTCCCCGGCCTTGTTCTTTGGTGACCAGGTCATCTTGTTCTCCTTCTTTAGCCTCCTCCTGGCGTTGGCAAACCAGGTGGACACTTGGGTGAGGGTCATTTTGGTGATGATGGCCAGCATGATTTTCTCCCCCTTGGTGGGGTAAGGGTTTTTCCGGTGCTCGTACAACCACGTTTTGAGGGTACTTGTGGTCTCCCGGGTGGCGTTCTTCCTTCTGGCTGAGCCATTAAAGTCCACAGTCCCATACCTGTCAGCAGACATGGTCGCCATTAGCACCATTAGCAACAAAATACCTCATAAACTATTCACTCTCAGATCCCCCCTGCACCCCTGGAGTGTTGACTGAAATATATACAGCTCTGTTCTAGGCAGATGGAGTTTGATTGTGATGTGTGCTATGGAAGTGGCATGTTCCCAGAATGAAGTGAGAATTACAATAATGTCCATTACTACTCAGATGTATGACAGGGCTCTATAATGCGTTATGGCAGGGTTGTTTAACCTAAAGAGAAGCACTGAACCAATATAAAACAGATAGAAAATGTCCACTATACCTGTCATATTGGTACTGGCCCAGTGAGTGGTCATAAGGGTAGTAAGCAGCCGGCTGGGTTATCCCAGAATGTATAGTGCCGGTGCCGTCCTTAATTTCGTACTGTGGATTCTGTTAAAAAAGCATATGTACAAGTTATTAAATGTTTATGAAACAAGATATCAGTCTAATATTATTGATGTTTATGTTATGAATTTGACCTCTGTCCTCTTTGCTGTGTCTAATAAAATGGCATAGGCTGTATCTTTCAGTTTCAACAAGGAAGTTAAATGACAAATTATTAGGCTTGTTCATTGCCTCTCAATAACGAGATAGGTAACTTGTCACCAGTTCCATAATTCGATTTATTTTATTTGTAAAACTTTTTTGTATCTGTCTTTTTTTATGTTTCCAAATATTTGACTCCTTCATCATATAAATTAGGCTAGTAAGTATTGGGCTGCTCTATTTCCCAAAGATAAATTGATGAACATGAAAGGCTACACTGAATAAAAGTTTAAACTCTGAATTCGACTCAGTGATCACATCCTCCGCTATTTGAGTTCAAAGATATTTCAAGGACACATTTTTTTTCAACTTTCAAAACACAGTGATAAGAATTGATCAAGACCCAGCTTGATCGATGGAGCGGAGACCCCTGCTGCATTATCAGATTAAACGGCACGTACCAGCGTTGAGTAGATAGCGGAGGGGTCGGTGCTGTAGGGAAAGTAGTTGGCATAGTTCTGGCTGGCGGCGGCCGCGGCTGCGTAGGGCGAGCTGTACATCCCTAGTGCCGCGTTGAGCTCTGTCCGTGTGCTTGCCAGGAGACGGTTCTCGTAGGATGGGCAGCAGAAGGACGCGGCAGTCTGGGACCCGCTTGTCCCGTCAGAGACCGACCTGGAAATCGAATCGCAGCAAGTCGTACTGGGGTTTGCCGACACGAAAAACTGCATGAAAAGAATTGTGGATAGACATGTCATTCGCGCGTGCCGCGTGAGCTCTTAGCTTGATATAATCAATTTCATAGGCTAGTACTTTAAGATAAAGGACACTCAGGTAAGCTTAAGAATAGATCAAAGCGTGTTGTGTACCTTCATAAATTCATTTCAGGATCGCATTTGACAACATACTCTGGTATGAATGCATTGGCTATAACATTTTGGGAATCCTACAGTACATAAGATATTTGCCTTCAGGGAAAAGTTAAACTATATACATTCAATTCCATATTACATTTAGATACGAGTAGTGGGTGGAAAAACTAAATGTTGTGGCACAACTTTGACTGAAAACTTTTGTAATTCAAACGAAGTTCATGGTGAACTTTCGTCGCATAGCCTACATATTGTCCAGCTGTCACCAAACACCGATGCAAAATATAAATCACTAACCTGTATCAATCCCTCTAACAATAATAATGATATTAATTGTTGAATAAGATTCCAGAGATCTTAAGTGACTTCAATAAAAAAAGTTTGGGACATTCACACTTACAGTATCCTCACTGCGTAATTACACCTTATACTATAGGTAGCTTAATATAAACGTTCTTTGTCACATCAGAACACACGTGAGATCATTTATAATTCAAAGTAATTGGACATGTGTTCATGTATATCGATATTTTGATTCAACAAAACATCACATGGAAAAAGCTGTCAATATTTGTTCAGCTGCTATTCGGTGCTCCATCTAAATTACACAGTGAGCAGTTCAACAAGGTATTGAAAAATAACATTGCATTACCTTTATATTAAAATATAAAAGTTGAGAGAAAAATGCCTATGATATTTTCTTACCTGTGAAGTTGCATTGTAAGGATATCCAAGCTGGGAGAAAGACATAGCTGCTTCTTTTGTTACCATCAGCAATATTCTTCACCCTTGATCGATTGTAACCAATTCTACTTCAAATCCACCGTCTTACATTCATTTCCACGCACGGCCTTTCGCTCAATAATAGATGATTGCACTTAGGAGGGAGAGCTGAAGCTGTAACCAGCTGCAGATAGTTTTATATGAATGAATAATCCCCCAAAGGAAATGATAAGAAAATGAAATTAAGCGTCATTGAGTACTAAATTGTTGTTGTGTTAGCTGAAGAAGGCTTAAAGGATAACGTAAGACTTGCAAGATATGGACTCTGCGTGTGCTATTATTTGTGCCTCTATAGTTCTTTAGCATTCAGCCATGCAAGGGTATCAGTGTGACGTCATTGTAATCCCGGAACGACAGGACAGCAAGGATAGAATAATGTCTTTGCCAATCACATCTAACATCGGGTTTTCTTAAGGTACTCTGTGCACACCCATGCCCAATTGGCTTTGTGCTATAGGCTTCTTTACTGATTAACTAATAAAGGGTATACAATGGTTTATTTTTGACACAGTTATTAAATTGACACATAGTGTATGGCTCATGTTGAATAGCCTATGTCGCTTAGGATATGTCTAAATATTGGATAATACAAACCAAGTGATACCAATAATATATCTTCATTATTATACTTTGTTGTGGCTTATATAGACTACTGTAACTAAATCCCTCAGTATTGCTTTAGTTGATAGGCCTATGATTCTGTCATTATTATTGTTAATCAATATCTTGATCAAAAGAAAAACGGCTGATTTGAGAAACACACCTCATTGTGTTAAATTGAAAAGAATCAATATATCCACAAATAAATATCTTCATTTGAAGATATTGAATCACTCTTTTATTTACACTGTTGGGATAGGCGTTGGTGAACTAAGTGAGCACTTCGGAAACGCTAAAGGGTGGTCTGGACTAACACGTTTTTACGACCTCTGTTCGTCTCTGTCTGTCCGGCCAGAGGTCCAACCCCGAGTTAATGACGATGATGTTCCCATCTTTCTCTATTAGAGCGAGGGGCAGTCACAGCGGGAACGGATGGAAGGGGTTTGGCAGGTCAATAGACGAGTGATTGATGCGTGCCTGGAGACCTACGTGACCATTACGCGTAATGCGTAATTGCATCAATTAACAAATGGATACATGCCCTTGTTTAACCAGCGAGTTACATAGTGAAAATATGCCTTTGAGGTGAAATCCGAAGAGCTGTGTGGAAAAAAAAAGTGGAAACCCTGCTCTCAAGTCTAATTAAATACCAGTGGAAGGGGGCGACGAGAATTGCATTTTAATTGAATGATGCTCACTTGAAAGATGTGGAAGAAATAACGCTCCCTCGCTGTGAATAAAAGGAGGAATAATTTGGGTTTATTAGATTAGCAGTTCAGCGTTCATGAATTCCTCTGTCTTTCTCCCACTCAACTCACGCAATTTGCAATGCAATGCAATGCAACTCTCTCATGCGCGCGCGCTCGGGCACACACACACACACACACACACACACACACAATTAATTTGATTTAAATTAGCCTACAGCTATTTTATTTTGACAATAACGGCAGTGACTGCTACGGTCACCACAATGCGCTCCATTTCCTCTATCCTCGATTTGAACGTAGTCAAGGTTGATATTACCACGGTATATTTCAAAATTCGCGTCAAGTCCCCGGAGACACATCTGCGATTACAGGCTTTCTCTTCGAGTGGCGCCAGAGAGCCGCGAGTAGGCTAAAGACGGAATCCTGCCTTCGGAGATCCACCGTGGAGATAAGGTGGGCACACTGGTCGAGAGCATAGCTGCCCATGTAGTGTAAAGAGGTGGCGGGAGTGGTCACTCTTACCTGGCTGCACGGTGGCTGATGTTGGGCTCTGACCGTTGAGACGGGACGTCAGTGCCCCACACGGTAGCAATGGTAGAGCTGTGACGGAGAGCGATCCACTATGGGAAGAACCAACATTATGTTTTGTTTTGTTTAAAGCTAAATTGTTTTTCATCACGTGTATTTTACTACTAGCACAGTCACTTCTAAGTAGCCTGAAAAAGACAAACATTACATTTTAACTCAGATTTGTGTTTCATAAGGTACTTGACTAGTGAGACTAGTTGCTGAATCCTGGATACAACACTAGGATTATTATTCCTTTATACAAGATATAAGATATAGGTGTATGGGAGAAAGTCGGAACAAGTTAAGTGTGATTGCTTTCCTGTGGCCTGTGCTTTCCACAAGGGCATGCATGAAGGCCCAAGTGCATATGGACAGACTCATGCATAATGCATGCACAGCAGTCAGTGTAGATCCTACAGAATCAAGCCCAAATGAACACTAATTGTAAAGGCAGACCTAACTGACTAGTTTGCACTGAAATACTGCACACCCCACACTCCATATGCCCCAATGCTTTACAGTAAGTGTGTTTTGCATGTTTGTAAGAATGTCTATATCCCCATCATGGCCATGCCCCACCTGTAATGACATTTTGGAATTTACAAAAATTCAAAACACAAAACATGAGTTGTTGAAGCTTTAATAAGAGCCATACGTCCGTCTTTCCTGTCTCAACTGATGTAAAGCACCCTACTGTAAGTAGTTCAAATGAGCAATTAACACAAACCTCTTCACTCTTCAAGTAAGGCGCTGTCTCTATGGTACTGTAGAATGGTTTAATATCCACCTTTAGATATTTCCACCATTTAGATATTTAGTGCATGGATGAATCCCTAACATGTCCATGGCAGCATTTATGCCGAGGATAGTTATTCCGGCTATGTCCCAGTGGTTTCCAGTGTGTTGGGAGTTCTACTCTACCGTTAGGAGCAGGGGGAGGGAGAAGCCTAATGCCCACACCCTGGAAAGGTTAAGTCAACGCAGGGGAGGCTACAGCATAGCTCCAAGCCGTATTCTATCACCTAATACCTATATTATGCTGATTTAATGAAGCGCACAAAGCTTTGCTGGTTTTTCATAAGATATATCAGGGTTTTGATGAAATGATAATAAGGCGAGACAGACAGAGAGATGGAGGGAGAACGGGGGGTGGGGGGGTGGGGGGGAGGGGGTAGGCAGAGACGTAGAGGTGAGCAATCTCATTAAGCTAGATTGATATATCCCAATGAATCCACACAAGCTTGTGATCCTGAATTATTACACACATCCTCCTCGTTCAGGGTGTGTTATTATTAGCGCTGCTAAATTATCCAAAATGGATAGAAAGTAATAAATATTCTAATGAGAGGTACTCAAATGATCACGGGTGTGGTCCCGCCAGTGCCCGGTTAAATCTAAAACAAACATCTTGAGGGGCTGGTGGATAATCTGACCACCACAGGGGGAGACATGACATCTTTATCAAGCGTAGTTATGTGGCCGAAGATGTTACTATTGTGGTTATTTCAATAAAGCAACAAGAAAGAAAGAAAATATGGAAGAAACATGTTTACTTTACACTTTTCCTAGGCTCATATTGACACGAATGACCCCGGTCCAGCAGTTATATTGTATATGACACTGTGTTGTTCCAACTCCCCAGCCCTGTTGTAGATGCACAGTCCAGCCCCAGGGCAGAGCACCAGCGTGGACCACTCACCGACCCACTCTACCCCTGCGCTGCTCACCACCCTGGGAGGAGACTCCTGCACCTGAACTCTGCCAGAGGAACATTACTTTGGAGGGGAAGCCATGTTGTGTAAAATGACTGACCCCAGCACAGTTTGGAATGCGGTTTTGTATAGATTTGGAGTAGTAGCAGTAGTCTAGTCATGCTGAAGTCAGATGAACTCCAGGAGTATCCACTCACTGATGATATACTATAGAGCACTGCACATCCCTGTGGACTGTGTCGCTGCTCTGGTACTCCTGGTACTCCTGGGAGTGTGTGTGTGTGTGTGTGTGTGTGTGTGTGTGTGTGTGTGTGTGTGTGTGTGTGTGTGTGCATGTGCGTGCATGCTTGCGTGAGTGTAGATGTGTGTGTGTGTGTGTGTGTGGAGTCTGTGCTGGCAGAGGCCCCTGGAGGCTGTGCTGTAAAGCTATCATCAGTGGTGGTGTCAGGGATTTGTAGCTTGTCACTGAGAGAGAGAGCACTGGCAGTGACTCTGGGAAATAACTGCTTATAGAGAGACTTGCTCTGTGTGTGTGTGTGTGTGTGTGTGTGCGTCTGACTGTGTGTCTACATGGGGTGATTGTGTGGGTTGAGCGTAGGTACATCTTACTTCTCATGGCCCTTGGCTGTGTCTACATGTTTTTGTTTGCAAAGGGTGTACTGGGTGTGTCAAAGCTTCTGTGGTAACATTGTCTGTTTGTGTGTGTGTATGTGTGTGTTTGTGTGTGTGTGTGTGTGTGTCTCTGTGTGCGGGTGTTAACGTTCATGTCAGGGCACGCATTTGTTCAAATATGTATTTTGGTCCACACCGTGTGTGTGTGTGTGTCTTTGTTTGCCATGTGTGCATCTCTGTTACTATCCATATGTTTGTGTATGTGTGTGTGGTCTCTTTCAAGATGGCTGCAGGCTCCAGTGTGGACCCCCCCCCCTCCCCCCTAAGGCAGAGGGCCAGCAGACAACAGCAGCATCAGGGTCCATCTCTGTGGCCCACAGAGGAAGGGAGACGTTTCTCATTACTGTCACTCCAATTACCAGACTCAGCACAGCCACCGCTGTCAACGCTGTAGAAGGAATGTTACACATTAGCAAGGCTACAATTTTTTTTTTTTTACCCTGATGAATATCAGTCTTTCTGAGGATCAGCGGTGCTTGATAAACTGTATGCAAAGAATCAACAGTATTGTACTGTACCTGAAGTGTTATATCTATACTAGTTTCTGTACTATAAGTTTACAGCATTTACAACCAACACGAACATTAGCATCCATAGCATCGCAAATAGTGTTCTCATCATTAAATGTGTTTATAGCTATCCTCTCAAAGGTCTCCCAGGGTGTAGAGTACTACAATATGGATCCTGTCTCATCTCCCTTTGAGGGTGAATACGCCCAAATCAAACTTGGAGGGACGAGTTGCGCCCCTCTGTCTACAATGTTAATGAAAGGAAAGTGTTTGAAAGTAAGCAGCTTATTTTCGTGGGATTTACAATGTTTCATGTTGCGTTACAACAAAGTGATGTATTAATCTCATATGAATTATAATGAAACACTACATCAAAATTCATTCAAATCATTACAGCACCGTTTAACAACAACCCCAAAATGGTGGCAGCTAGTTTTAAGAATTTATAAAAAAAAAAAAAAAAGAAAGTGTGGTCTTTTTTTTTCCAAAACACTTTCATTTACAGTGTAAGTTAAAACAGGAATGTGATGAGTGGGGTAAGCAGAGGACTCTCTCCAACCAAGAGGATTGTGTAGTCTGGGCCGGGTCCTATGGGCCTGACTGTCTGTGCCTACTGAACTCCCTCTCTGTGGCTTCCTCCGCTCCACAGAGAGAGAGAGAGACTGGACACATCTGGAGTTGGTTGACGGTGGTTAAGTGAGAAGTGATGCCAATACAAATAGCTTTGCTTGATGTTTGTTTGCATAAATTGTTTTGAAAGGCTTCACCAGGAGTTTTTGGGCGGATTACGAAGGAAAGCAGGGTGCCGACGGAGGAGGAATAATCCTCACTGAGCTTGACAGTTAGAAATATTGTTAAGAGTTTCTGGTTCCTGGAAGAGTGGACCATGAACTCGTCAGAGGGAGCCGTGTGGGTGTGACTGTAAGACAGTGGGTTCCTCTCTCTCTTCCCGTACAGCGAAGCAGTGTCGGATCCAATAACATCAGAAAAGTACTTTTAACACATGCTAGAGAAAAGCTCAGGGCCCTATGCGATGTTGGGAAAAAAAAGTTGACGTCCCTGCCTATCTCCTTTCATTGCGTTCCTATAGGTTAAGGAAACACCAAAGGAAAAGGAAAATGCGTAGTTGTGTAGTGATGTGACTTAGGCTTGTGTTACACAGAGGGAGATTTATCTTCCATTATCACACGCACATTTTTTGTTTTCCGCTGCGGTATCGAAAAAAAGCATAAAAGCGACCAATTGGTAGTCATCATCACTTAGGTTTGGTTGTTCTACAGGTCTGACAAAATTGACCTGACCACTTTCATGTGCAGGTAAGTGTGCTGGCTCGGGGCTAACTGGTACCATACGGGGGTCCTGTGGAAGTCTATGCAAACGCCCACGCCCAGCCCCCAAGGCCAGGGAACCCAGCCACATCCCCGCAGGATGAAACAGCATTTCCACCAATGACAGTTCAATCGCCCACGTCTCTGGTCCTCATTTGCTGCACACAGGCTCTGGAGGTCCCTCCACGGTCGGCTCCCAATTCGATCCAGATGGCTCCTAAAAATATTCTCCCTCCGCACGTTCGTCTTCCTCTCCGGCTCCTCTCCACATCATGTCAACCCCACAGAACTTAATGATGCTTTATTTCCATGTTCTCCGACAAAAACCTAACGTCCCAGCCCTTGTTCCCTTAAGCTAATGGGCCTGGTCTTTACCCACTTGGGCCTGACAAGATCACTACTACAGTACTCCTGCAAGACAATTTGATCTGTTCCTTTGTCTGGGGTTTAGATCATGGTTGACATCTGGGATGAGCTAATCATACAGTAAGTCCTGTACTCAATTGGAAAGATTGTTCTTTATTATTCTTTTTTTTTATACTTGTACTGTGTCGATACAGTTTTATTGCTTCTAAAATAGTCACTCATGCTCTCAATTGAGGCAAACGTGCGAACTTCTTGCCATGAAATGGCCCCCGTCTCCATGTAAACTTCTCAACCTAACTGTGTCTAGCTTGAGGTTGCAGTGAGAAAAGGGCCAGTTCTGTCTAATATTGAACAGAACACTGGCATGGCCTTACTCTAATGAAATCCAGCAGGAATGTCACACACTCTTCTCAGAACAATCTTATGCATTTTTGTGTTTTTTTTTGGTAATTTTGTTTCAGTTTCTTTTTTTTCCCCATTTGAATCACATGCACTATCGACAACAAGGCCTGACCAGAGTTATTTTCCTCTCTCTCCGTTGCGAAATCTGGATCTACCTAAAAGTAGGGGCTCCTTTAAATCCACTCGACTTAAAAGCAGATGTTACATAGCTGCCAACATCAAAAGATCTTGTTAAATGTACAAAAGGTGAAATCATATACCTTTGATTGCCACGGTTGCTTGTTATTGTAAACTACCTCTGAACATTGTAGCAGCCTGAACTTTGACCCCAAGGCTCATGGTGAATACATCATCAGATTTCAAAACCAGTTTCAACTTTTGGTTGGTAGTGCTAATTTCTGATTTTCAGATTGTCAAGCTTACTTTGCAGAGACCACTGGGGCTGGATCAGGTCTCAGAGGGCCCCATGCTTGTATTTAGAAGGGCTGCTTACAAATAAGAGGGGGTCTCCTTGAAATGCAATACTGTTGCATTTCAAGATGTTTTTTTTTTCTGTTCAAGATGTTTTTCCCCCTCTTGAGGTATAGATACCCACTTTGTAGACATTTTGTCCATTTATGTCGATTTATCTCAAGGTTACTCAGAGAAATCTTAGTAGAGGGAAGGGGGAGGCGGAGAGAGGAAGAGAGAGAGAGAAAGAGAGAGAGAGAGAGAGGGAGAGAGAGAGGAAGAGAGAGAGAGACAGACAGACAGAGAGAGAGAGGGAGAGAGGGGGAGGGCCAGCATTCCTTTCAAATATATGGTGAATGAAAGTCCTTCAACAAGTGTCATGTTTACCTTGCTCATGGGAAAACAAACCGCCACAGTCTTGAGTCAGAGGAGGTTGTAAAACACCTCTTTGGTAGGTACAGGGCTTAAATTCCAAGTGTCAAACACAGCAGTGTCACTCCAAGGTGTTGAGAGTAAACATATAGTGTTACCTTGAGGCTACTTAGGGGAGAAACATGCATGCTAGCAGACATGGCTTTAGAACTCACATCACTTGACAGACTAGAGTGACTGTTCTGCATATGAGCCTCACACATGATGGCCATCAGCAAGACCAAGTTACCGGCAGTGGAGACAGGAACCAGCTGTTAATGCACTGTGCTGTGTTCTGCACATGTTCCCCCCCCCACCCCGTGTGTATGTCTGATCTTACTGTACTGTACCATCGGCTTCATACTGTACTTGGCTGAGATTGATGCTCATGTTAGCTACAGTCTGTCAGCCCTCCTTGTTGGGCTGCTGTTGTTCAGTACTGCATGCCTGGATTGTGCGCGATGCACTGACTGTGTGTGTGTGTGTGTGTGTGTGTGTGTGTGTGTGTGTGTGTATGTATGTTTGTGTGTCTGTGTGTCTGTGTGTGTGTCAGGGGAGGCTGGTGGAGGTAGAAATTGGAAGGACAGCCTCATTGTAATGCATGAAATGGAGTGAGGATTGGTAGCAAACACATTACAATAAGCCCGTCCTCCGATTTCTACCTTGACAAGCCTCCCCTGTTGTGTGTGTGTGTGCATGCATGCGTGTGTGCGTGTGTGTATGTGTGTTGGTGGGGGGTTTGACCTCTGCCAATGTGAGTGCAAATGCAGTGGGAGAGCTGCACCACTGTGCGGTCCTCTAATCTGTTCACTTAGCCCCGGCTTTGGGGCTCGCCGCGCTCCACTTCATCTGAAGCTCCCTCATCACACACTCCTGGCAGTAACCTGACACAGCCTGGGCTCCGTGTGCATCCAGCCAGACTCCCCCTCTGTGTGCTCTTAGGCCGGCCTTGATTCAGTATATATTCTGTTTGGTTATTCAGTGTAGAGGCCAGAGTCAAGGCTGTGGCCATGAGTCTTGAGAGATACATTATCTATGGTAATTGTGAGCAGAATTGTCGTTCTATCGGATAAAAAATGTATAGTTTTTATTAATATTTACTTCTAAGATCATAGTCACTGTGTAACCTTTGGATTCAGTGGGTTCATGGGTTCACTAGGTAACTATAAACTATGGAACAGGGACAGACAAAGTTCTAAACCTCATCCGTCGTAGAAACACTGACCAGTGAGTTTCTGGCTGGTTTCATCACAGGGGGAATCAATTTGAAATCCCATTATTTCTGTCTGGTCTGCTGCGTGTTGCATGTCTAGCTTGTTCTGTGGGAAGGGAATTGCATCCCCGTCCAAACCCTCTAAAAACCCCATCTACGTGATGAATAAGTAAAGGGCAGTGCAATTCCAAAAGATGTAAAGATTTTCTTCGAGGACCGTGGCTCAAATCTCAGATTACAGAGCAACTCTTTGTTCGATGGTCTGATGCGAGCACTGAAGACGTACTGAAGGGACTAGATCCCAGCCAGTGAATTTTTTACGCAGAAGATAGGTTCGACAGTCCAAAGAAATCTACCAGCCCTAACTCCAACCCTCTTTAATTCATCAAAGCAGGCCTCTAAATGAAGGGCCCAGTTAAACTTTCATAGCAGCGTGAAACACGGGAAGAACTCTCATATTGGCTTGTCTGGGATTCCTGATGTTTTGAACATCCATCATCGAAGAACGGTCAATAATGGAGATAATCATGATCAATGGCTTCTCTGATATGGTTGGGTTAAGCCCTAATATCCCCAGGTTGGTTTCTCTGTTATTACAACACAGTTGTTTTCATGCCTTCAGATACAGAGCAAATCTTCAGATGTCCAACTGACAGCCGTCTGACCCAGGTATGTCAGCTCCAGAACCCAGAGGGCACACAGTCTGCATGGATGCCAAAAAAACATGTTTTTTCACCCACATTTACACAATAGCCTCAATTATTTAATCAATCTGACATTTTAGTCTCAATAAGATATGGAGGACTTCGATAACTAGCTTTTGTCTCCTTGTGCTTGGCTCAGAGGCAGTTTTTTAGACATGTTCTCAGTTTATATTAATATGATAGATCTCTTTGTTGATACTTTGACCTCACACTTTCAGTTGTCAGAAATGACAAGTAATGAAGTTTTGTGTGTTGCTGCCCCCGCTGGCCACACTGAAATTTTGAAAACATGCATATGCATATCCTTGTAAACAAACCAAATGTGTAATAGGCACATAAAGGCCAGTGTCCTACCTGACACCAGATTTCAGAAAACGCTTTGTTTGGACCAATTCAGCGCTCTTCACTGAACATTCTTCATCACGTGATCTGATTCCTTCACGGCTAATGATTTATCATGGCCGTTTAGCACTATTTTAAAGCTAAAATATACATACTGGACCTTTAAGGAAGCATGTATTTCTGTGAAGTCAAACCAACCAGATCATTGGAAAGGTCAACTGAAACCAAACACTCAGGGTAGGATTGATAGTGTTGTGATGGATGTATCTTTGTATCAAGTAAGCCTTTTGGGCTATTCTGTGTGTATGCGTGCATGCGTGTGTGTGTGTGTGTGTGTGTGTGTGCGTGTGACGGTGATGATGAGGTAGTTGGTGGAAAACCATCACTGGGGACAGAGCTGGGACTGCGGCTGAGACAGTAGCCTCATCGCCCCTGGCCCCCCTGTAGGGTCTGAGGGTCCTTGCCCGGGGGGCTTATCACTTCACACGCTACGCTGTCGCTTCCTGGACTCCCTGCCCCCACCCCTCCCCCTCCCGCCCCTCATCACGCCTCATCCGGCTGTCTGCATGCTGGTTTGGGGGCTCCCTCCAGGATGCAGGGTCTGTGTTCAGAGTAGAGTCAGATAGCACCCCTCTGATAACCTGCGCTAAGTGCTACCCCGCCAGCTGACACCAAGCAGATGTCCTCCTGACCCTATCTCCTTGGGAACAGGACACGGAACGGAAAAAGACAAGAGCTACTGTCAGCAATGGATGACTGCTGAGAAGGTGTGACACGATGCCTCTAAATACACACTCACACACACACACACTTACACACACACACACACACACACACACACACACACACACACACACACACACACACACACACACACACACACACACACACACACACACACACACACACACACACACACACACACACACTCGAACTGGAGAGATGACCAGTTCGGGGTTAAGAACAATCCATAGCCTTTTACTTTGTGGTTATTTGACCAATAGCGTTAGATGTGTAGATTCTTCTGCATCCATGACATACACCATTACATTGTTGTGAACCCTAACAAAGTGTTTTAAAGACATTTAGTCCCCCCCCCCCTAACCATTATTATGAACGTCAATGTCTTTTGAGGAGGAATGGCCGTCCCTTCTGCCCACCCTCCTCACACGACAGCCTCCTGGCGTGCAGATAGTAAGCAGTGGAGGTGTGTGTGTGTGTGTGTGTGTGGGGGGGGGGGGGTAGAAAGGACTTCACTGCTGCCACCTCATTACCATTCCAGCCCAGCGGTGAGAAGAGGAGGCTCGGCGCGTTCCCAATGCAGGTCACCCTCAGCAACCAGGAGATGTGTGGGGGGAAGAGGGGGACAGAGGGCAGCGTCCCCCCCCCGTCCCCCCCCTGACCCTGCACTTCCTCCTGGGAGATAGCTGGCCCTCTGCTTTCTGTCATGGTGTCCTCCACAATGGACCCCTGGGGCCTGCCTTTGTGGGAATCCAGCCTTCTTTCTCTCTCTCTCTCTCCCTCTCTCCACAAACCCCTGCTGCTCTCTCCTCCAGCCAGAGGGGAAGGAAAACAAGACCTAAAGGAAAGAGAGCTTCCTCTCCTCCACTCCTCTCCCCCCTTCTCCCCTCCTCTCTCTTCATTCCCCCTCCCCCACCTTCCCTTTCTCCCTCAGCTGGTCGATACCGTTAATTGGCCTTCTCCGTCACCGGTACATTGATTGCGGCCACTAATAAAACAGCTATTGATTGGCACTTTGTTTAACATTGGCCCGTGCGGTACGCCGTGCCCTCTAATGCTATTCTTACACCAACCTTTTCCTGTTTCCCCGTTTCTTAATGTCATAAATTATGTCAGTCGATTAGGGAGATTTTTCTGCCCCCCCCCCCCTTTTTTTGCCGAAATCGATGCTGGAACCCTTTGAAGAGATGGCCCATTAAAGACAGTGGTGAGGTCTCACAGGTACAGTCGGACTTATGAATGCACAGCATGGCATACGAGACTGAGCTGTCTGGGTCAACGTCCTGTTCCAAAGTCACTTCCTGCCTGCTCTCTGCCTGGCCACCTAACTCCTAAGATTTTAAAGCTGCGGGAACAATGACACTTGGTACACATGCTCAAGGTACGGTGGCTGGTGAGTGTCATTAAAACCACTTATCTGTTCATTGCAGAAACACATTTTTAACATAAACTCCAAATCTCTAGTTGTTTCAGTTGATGTTGCAATAAGGCAGAAAGTGACTGCGTGCTCCAGTACGTCTTACAGAATGATCCTAAAGCATTAGCAAGTCACTGGCAGGTCTCCTGGGCAAGATGGTGAAATCTGGAAATGAGCGTAAGTACCTCAGCACAAGATTTAATTATCGCCATTAAATATTCAATGATCAATAGAATTTGTTTTAGCCGATCAATAGGTGCCTGCGCTTGAGAAGGACAATGTGCATAAGTTGCTATTTGCATTTCAAAGTAGCTTGTGTCACGTGGCCCCATTGGAAATCCATACCATTTTGTACGGCTGTATTTCATATTTATCTGTTTTATCTCCTTATCGCTGACTGTTATTGATTCCACTCTCTTTATTTACTGCCTGGAAACTGCCCTAGGTTTAAAGTGTCAAAATGTTTTTAAGAAGCCGATACACCTCTGTCTCTCTCCCTCTCCCTCTCTCTCCCTCTCTCTCTCTCTCTCTCTCTCTCTCTCTCTCTCTCTCTCTCTCTCTCTCTCTCTCTCTCCCCACTTGGAAATTAAAACGTGTCATCTTCCCACCCGTACACAGCTCAGTGCTCACGGGGTGAATCTGCACATTATTCACATAGATATCTCAAAGGTGCCATGGGAATACGCCAAGCCACTTCAAAGCCAACCTAACCCCTTCAACGAGCCTTGTTCCCGTCGGAGTCCTATTTTGTTTACCTGCAGTACCTCTAATGGGTTGTTTTCCACTGTCTCTCGCATGTTTAGAAGCCACGTTTAGCCAGGTTCAAGCATATGCCACACACCCTCCTGCACACACCCTCCTGCTCACACCCTCCCGCACACACCCTCCCG
>NC_139673.1:7233434-7248434 GCF_951799395.1 Argentina silus | reverse complement strand
TGTGAGGAGGGATGATGGAGGCTGTAGCCTAGCTCTCCTTTGCTCTGGTGATGAATCGGGGCACGCTGGCCGCATCGCTAATCACAGTTGGCAGATTTGTGCCATGAAAAGCGAGGTGTTTAACAAGCGTCCCGGTCCATTAATTAGTGCCTCCTCAAAAAAGGGGAAACTGTGGTTAATAATTTAGATGAGCTAAAGGCAGCTGGAAGAGCCCCCTGGACCATGGAGTGGAGATGATCCAAGGGGTGAGTGGAGAGGGGGAAAAGGTTATGGATACTGGATGGGTGGGTTTGAGAACACACAAACACACACACACAGGCACACAGGCACATACACACACACACACACACACACACACACACACACACACACACACACACACATTAACACAACACAGGCATGCACGCAACCATGCACGCACGCAACCACGCAACCACGCACGCACGCACGCACATAAAATACACACACACACACAGCTCAGTCCCAGCTGCAGTGTATCAGGTCTGCAGTGAGCGAGTTAACCCACCCCGGGGCCCCGCTCGTGAGCTCTGCGCTCCATAAACCAGCTCTAAACAGATGAGTACTTATTCCACACACTTACTCTGGGTAATTAGAAAATGGTGCCCAGTCAAAGGTAAAACGGATGGTTTATTTCAACAAATTTACCAAAAGCGTTCATTAGGGGTTAAAGAAAATTAAGCCCCCCCCCTTTGATCGGAGGGGGTGGGGGGGGGGGGGGGAGACCAGGGGGGTGGTGGGGTGGGGTGGGGTGTAATAAATGGTTTCATCTGAGAGTTTAGCTGTTGTCCCTAACACAGACATGGAAGGTACAGCACTTTTCCCCTGATAGGGTGAAGGGTTAATGAAATGCTCTCTCACACGCTTATATCCAGCTCTCTTCTGCTGAGTGATAAGTAGCTAACCAACGAAGCCTGTAATTACAATCTTACAGAAACCGGCCCGATCTGTATATAAATCTCACCATCCAATTACAAGATGTAATAATTCTGCACTCAGGCTGGTAATGAGGTCTAATACTGGCGCATGTGATAATCCCCTCTGGATGCTGGCTTGATCAGATGTTGGCTTTGTAATTAGACTGGCAGAAAATCATTATTTCGTGTTCAGGAAAAAATGAGGTTGGTGGGAAGTTAATTTTCTCTCCATTCTCTGAAGCGTAGACAAGAACTTAATGATTTAATCATGATTGTTAGCTATTTTGCAATCAATTTGTAATGATTGTGTCGCAACAGAGGGTTGCCGGGAGACGGGTCTGTACAGATTGAAGGTGTCACTGATATGGCAGGGCTGTGTTGTCAGATCGTCAGTTTAACACTGATACTGTTATTATGTGTGTGTGTGTGTGTGTGTGTGTGTGTGTGTGTGTGTGTGTGCGTGCATGTGTATGCGTGTGAGCATGGGTGTGTATGTTTGTGTGCATGTGTGCGTGTGTACGTGAATGTGTGAATGTGTGTGTGCGTGCTTGTGTGCGTGTGGATGTGCGTGCGCGTGCGTGTGTGTGTGTGTGTGTGTGTGTGTGTGTGTGCATCTGTATGTGCGTGTGTGCGTGCATGTGTGTATGTCTGTGTATGTGTGCACTTTGTACTGTCTCTACGTTCCATCTCATCTCTCTCCATCTCATCTCATCTCTCCCCCCTGCCTCTCAGCAACCCAAACCTGAACACTAATTCCCCATTGTGTTTGTCTTTCTGTACCACTCAGAGTATGTCATTTGTTTCTACAGTATGTGAACACACAATAGCTAATTCTAGTACTTTTGCTTTTAAAAAAAGAAAAAAAAAAACACACAAAAAAAAAACACTCGAATTAGATGCAATATTTAGATTGTGAATTTCCTCTCATATGTCCTGGTGGATTTGGGATATGGTTAACTTCTCGTTCGCTCCGCAGCCTATCTCTTCCCAAACTTTCAAGTTTTCTGGTTCAGTAGTCCAAGATTAAGGAACTTATTTCTAACGGAAACTCATTGAAAGTGACTGAATAATCAAACTCGGGGCTGAGAAGAACTTCAGTGGAAAGCTGGTTAAAATATCCTTCCCTCTCGATAGCGTATGCAGAGAAGACCCAGAGAGAGTAGACTAGAGAATAAAACAGCAGCCAGAGTACACTGAAAGTACATTATTCATCCGGTAAGCACACTGTTAGCTGATGCAACCTACAATGCACTGTTTTATCCCCCAACTCTCCGGGTGCTATCACAGCCATCTCCTCAGACGAGACATTCTTGTTTGGACAACTGAACCATACACTCTCTGTATCCCAACAATGGATTTTGATGTTATTGTAACTAGATGAGACAAATGGTGAAACCAGAGCTTTGCCTCGGTTCAAACGCATCACTGAAGGCTTCGCTAATTCCCCGATGATAACAGCGCATAAGCTGTGTGTGAGTCACAGTAGATCTGCATAGCGTTTGATTGGAACGGCTCGGCTGTTTGATCATCAGTAACGACTCAGTTTGCCAGCGCTCGGGGTGCTTCTGAGTAGATTTAGACAGTCCAGCAGGTTTGCGCTCCGCTCAACTCCTCCCTGATCTCCAGGGTGTTTCGTGGTGAATACTTTATTGATACGGAATTGACTGCTCTCCTCCGAGGCTACTTCTATAATTGATACTTGTTTGATGTTTCTCCCAGAGGGCCTCGTGCGTTCAAAGGCATGCAGCTTTTTTGATCAATTATAATAAAGCGCAACTCTTTAAATAAATCAGGTATTCCGGTCCAGTCTTCCAGTCCAGCCGTGTTATGCTAGTGACCATGCATTAGTGAGGGCTAACGGACACTCAACTAATGAGGAGGACGTGCTCATTGTAATGCATGGAACGGAATGAGGAATGGTATTAAAGACACGTGTTTGATACCATTCCTCATTCCATTCCATGCATTACAATGAGCCCGTCCTCCGATTTCTGCCTCCACTATACTGTTGTACTGTACTGTCTGTGTAAACGTGGACATAAACTGTAGTATGCAGCACAGCTCATCTGCCCAGCATGGGGTCTTTTAGTCAGCCTTTGAGGATAGTCTACTGTACAGCTCTGCCCTGCCCTGCCCTGGTCCTGGCCCAGACACAGGCCCAGGGGAAGCCCTCCGGAGAGAGAGCCTGCTGGGACTCTGGGCCTCTGTGCCACTGGGTCTTCCTCCACTCCTCTCCTCTCCACACATGGATAAAGAGAGACCTTTATTTACCTCAGACCAACCCCTTTCCCCAGCCCCTTCCTCTTTCTCTCGCTCACTGCACACTTCCCACCTGTTCAATACCTCAGATGGGGCTTTCAAGTGCTCTTTGAAAGAAAAAAAAAAAGAGAGAGAAGAAATCAGACAGTGTGTTCTTTCCAGGCGCTCAATAGCTAGCCTCTCTCTGCTCCCATGACACCTCCCTCCTCTCTGCTCTTTTGTTTTTCACTCCATTTCTCTCTCTCACTCTCTCTCTCTCTTTCTCTTTCTCTCTCTCTCTCTCTCTCTCTCTCTCTCTCTCTCTCTTTCTTTCTCTCTCTCTCTCTCTCTCTCTCTCTCTCTCTCTCTGGTTTTTACAGGAAGTGCACCTCCCTTCCACCTGACTGCCTCTCTCCCCCTGTGCGCTCTATTGGCATTCGCTGAGTGTTGTCACTGCAATAAGCCATAAAGCAGCCCAGTGGTTCTACAGTATGGACAGAGAGATCGAGAGAGAGGGAGGGCTTGGAGATAGAGAGAGCGATAGAGGGGGGATTAGGGTTAGGGTTGGAGGGCGGGAGGGAGGGACGCTGCAGTGTGACTGGTAGGAGTGTCCAGCCTTTTATGTTTATGGATACAACAACAGAATGAATAAATCATGGCAGGGAATTACCTCAGTCATTTTGGCGATTGAGGGGGAAATCAAAGACGCCACATGAACTGGCCCTTCTCTCCGCTGGGAATAAATCTCTCTCTCTCTCTCTCTGAGCGCGCTGCCCGCTGGCCAGGCTGGCTGAGCCCAGCTCTGAAGTTAAATAAAATATTACTGTTGAGCCATAAAGATAATTAGTCTTGTCTCATCTCCTCTCTCCCTCCCTCGCAATTAAATGTGACCCCCTTATGTTTTATGTATGCTCAAATAAACCTCACACCCCGAAAATACATGGTAGGTATGAGGGGGGCGATGTGTATTGGAAACTAATCATGCCATTATTGGACAATATGAGGGACAGCTCTCTGATATGATATTGTATATGCCCTTAAGTCTTGGCCACCAAATTAAGTTTTTAACACACACACACACACACACACACACACACACACACACACACACACACACACACACACACACACACACACACACGCACATACACACATACGCACAGGGGCTGGCACGCACGCACACACACACACACACACACACACACACACACACACACACACACACACACACACACACACACACACACACACACACACACACACACACACTGTGAGTGTAATAGAAAAGTCTACCCGTCTCTCCTCCCTTCTCTCAGATGTCTTCACCATTATAAAGTTAAGACAGGGCTTGGGAAAGCTCTAAATTGCGACATAAGCCCCGGGCTCCTAATTTCACCATCACGCTCGACACCCAGCACTCTTTGATAGCAAGACACATTATAATGTCACTCCCCATAGCGCTTCTGTTATCTCCTCACTCTAACACTATCTCCGGAAAAAAGTAGGACAGGGTTAAAGTTTGGAGTAATCCTCTCTCTTTTTATTCTTTTATGAAACATATGCCCACTTCGTAACAAGGGAAAAACTAATTATAGACTTGTAATGGAAAGATAATACTGTTGTACTGATTACATTGTGCCCAGGCCCTGGCTGTGTGTGGACAATGGTGTGTAATGACAGCTTTATCTAGCCCAGTGTTTCTGCTAACCTAAAAACCCATCATTATGTGAAATGCCCGCTGAGGAGTGGGCGCGTTGGGCACCAGCCAATGCCAGGGAAAGCAGTAACAAGGCCCTTTTATTTCACAGTGTTTATGACCCTGTATGTGTGGGTAGTCATGTGGCCTGTGATTCACCTCACGATGCATACAGTACAAACAAACGCAACACAAATAAACACTGGGACATGTTGCGAAAGGATTGCAACGTCCAAACCCTCCGTGTCCTAGTTACACTGACCGATGTATATTGAAAGTACGCACATGGGTTTGAGAGCTACACAGAACTAGTCATATACGGAATGATTGAAGTTCGTATTGTGGACGATGAAAACAATGAAAATGCATTATGGGATTCCTGCCTTCGTATGCACAGTGAGGCGCTGTATACTTAAAGTTAATGACTAGGATTAGTGTTGTTCCGTCCTTTATTGTAGTTCTATACTACTCCTCAGGTATGGCTAATGACATCCCCCGTCCTTTCTGATTGGTCCCATGTCTGTGTAGTAAACTAGACCCTGGTTGGCTATGCTGTAAAATTCCACCTGTCCTCAAATCAGTGGTGGGAATGCTAAGCTGAATACTAAGTATATCTGAGTGTGAGTATTTTTTGTTTGGTTGCGTGTGTGTGTGTGTGTGTGTGTGTGTGCACATTTATGTGTGTGTGTGGTGTGTCTGTACGTGCTTGTGTGTGGATGCATGCGTGAGGATGCTTATGCGTGCGTGTACAGTACCCAAACCAGCGGTACAGTACCCAAACCTAACCGAACACCAGCGGATGCACCCAGGGTCCTGATTGTCCAGTGTCTCTCCCCGAGCGCTCTCTCTCTCTCCCCGCCCCGAGGTCAAGGGTATAATGGGGTGTCTCAGCCTCAGCCTGTAGTCTGTGGAGATCTCTGGTAATGAGGGCTCTTATCCGGCCCGGTAGACCTACAGTAGCAGCAGTAGCAACAGTAGCAGCATCCAGCCGTGAAGCACTCTGTCACAGGAGCAGCTGAAGGTCAGGCCGAGGCAGGCCTCCATTAGCAGTGGTTGTGTTTACCCTGGGCTGCCCGGGGCACGCCAGGGATTTGGTGGCATATGCTGCTGCCTCTGGCAGCCTCGTGACAGAGCACTTAGACGAGGGTCGGGGTAGGGCCCCAGCGAGGGGCCACCCAGGGACTGTATCCCGGGGCAACGCTGCTGGGCTGGGCATTCATAACCACCACCACCCCTGAATACCAACCCCCCCCAAACACCAACCAACGCTATAGGGACCCTCTCTCTATACAGTAATGTCATAATCATCACACTCCACATGTATGTCTGTCTACTCAGCTGTAGCATTGTAGAGGACTTATTATGGTATGAATGTCGCGTAATGAGCAGATTTTGTGCAAATCACTCGTAACGACTGTATATCCTCACCTCTGTCTCATTTTGTTTTTCAATTATCTCTATATTCCCTCTTTACCCCGAAACAAGCACAGCTCTTTCACTGAGGGCGTTTAGTGTTGAACGCTATCTGAAACTGTTGAAACTCTGTATCCCAATGCGCATATGCATATTTTATGACTCAGTTAAGCAGTGTCATTGCACTGCATTATTAATAACATGGGGTATGATTTGCAAATAGCAGCACTTTCTAATTTCTATGTATAGTGTGTCGGAAGAATGAATATTTCAGCATTTAAACTTTCTTTTCTTTTGTTCTCCAGTTTGTGTGGCTGTTTTTCTCCTAATCAAGTGGGCTACTCAGTCTATATGCTTCCCCATGTGAGGTGAGCTGTTGTTTGACGCCTCAGTGCCAAACTGTCTTCATTACGGACACAGTGGGCCCTGGGTTCACCTGACTGGCTGGCCCAGATGAGGCTCTATTAGTCTCCAATAGAGCTCTCAGCAGACTGCTTATTTACTGAATGCCCTTCTCTCAGCAGATAACCCCCCCGAGACCCCTTAGCCTGGAGTGGTGGAGAGCAGGACCAATCAGATGTGATGATGTTGGACTGGTCTCCACAGCCCTTTTAACGGACCGTCATAGATCTGCCCTGTCCGCCCGGTGATTAGGAAGTTCACTTCAACTCTCTGTTCACTTAGATACATGTTCCTCTAGATACAACTCAAGAACTCCAGGGTTACAATGCTTTGTTTCAGGGGATAGGGACGGTTATAAACAAGGATTTAACAGGTGATTTATTGCGATTCGTGATGTTTCTTCACTTGTCGGTTTTGATACAGGTGTGAACGTGGCTTCACAAACATTCCCAGCTAGCTGTGTGGGTGTGTGTTGAAATCCACAAATGATTATGTAATCAAGCCCCAGGCTGAATGACGTTTTTGTTGTGCGGCTCTTTAAAAGGCACAATGTAAACAGGCAGGACTACTGTACATAAGTATTGTTTGAGACTTTTGCTTTGTGACATGTTGCATTATCATGTTGGAAGTAGCCATTAGAAGATGGGTAAATTGTGGCCATGAAGGGATGCACATGGTCAGCAACAATACTCAAAATAGGCTGTGGCATTCAAGCGATGATTGATTGGTATTAACGGGCCCAAAGTGTGCCAAGAAAACATTCCCCACACCATTACACCACCTCCACCATGAGAAAGTGTACAGGTGTTCGTAGTAAAGTGCTTGGTGAGTGCATTTACAAATACTTATTTTACTTCACTTCTACGGAGGTCTTGGTCAAGGTTATGCCAAGGCAGGTAGAGCGGAGTCTGGAATGTGTTTTGACTCCTTCTGTGACACACTTTCAAGGGGAGCTGAAAATAGCATATCTGGCATCGATCTCCATATTGCCTGTCTTTCTGCTGGGAGGCAGGTGGTCTCGGGGGTACCCTGGTGTAAAGAGGTTACTGGGCAGGGATCAGATCATGCTAGATTGGTCAGTTTAGTACTGAGGGATGTCGCATATCTAGGGGTCACACGCTGAGTGCCCGTCAAGCTCCTCAAGTCAATAAGCTCCCGTCATCTCTCATTGGCTACTTAGAGTGATGCGCCATGGGAGAGGCTCAAACTGCATTTACCCCGGCCTCACCTGCCCAGAGAAGCCCAGCAGGGAATCAGCAGCTCTTTCCTTCACACTCCAAACAATATGAACCAAGCGCTAATATTGACAGCACTTTTTAAAAGTGTATTATCCTCTTTTCTGATGTGATTGCAGAAAGCCCTCCTGAGTGCTTTATTGCAGTATCTGTGAAGTCGGTGCTGTGGCAAATTTCCTTTTCGTCCAACAGATGTGCTTCAGTAGCAGCCTGGTGACTGACAGTGGCTAACAGCATTTCACAGCAAACAAACACTGCTTCCCCTAGCTCTGGTACACATTCTTTAAGTGCACAATGAATGAAATAGACCCGGAGGCCTTGCCTCAGCGAAAAGCATCACGTTGCTGAAGTCTCATAGATTGTGCTGTCTGACAAGACCTTAGAATCTGGGGACAGCTATATTATTTGATTAGCAATTCAAATGAGTCCAAATGGTACGGAACAGCACTGTGTTTCTGTGCAAAGACAGAACTGATGAGTGGACTGTTCCTTTACAAGGGATGTATTGACGTGTAGTCTGGAGGCTTGGCATTACTTTTGAGACTGCAAGTCGATACAGTAGACAAAAGAAAATGTACTGTACTGTCCCCTCTTTTCTCTCTCTCTCTCTCTCTCTCTCTCTCTCTTTCTCTGGAATTTTTTTTTAACATTTGCTGTTCAGATCAGAGAAAGTGAAATATAGTGAAATATATCTACCTTCTCTCTCTCTCACTCACTCCAAAATTCTTTTTTTTTTCTCTCTTTCTCTCTCTCTCTGTCTCTCTCTCTCTTGCAGTATGTGGGCCAGACTCTCCACCTCCTTTCTTCTCCTCTGTCTCATTTCAGCCGGGTTCCTGCGCCACATCTGTGGGATAAAAGATGAATTTGTCTCCCTTTTCGGATAGCTCCAATTCTTCTCATCCTCTTCCTCTTCTGGCCCTTGTAATGCATGGAAGAGAGGGAGGAGTGCGAGGGGAGAGGGGAATAAACGGCCTACTGTGACAGTGAAAGCAGAAGGTCAGTTTGGTGTGCAGGCTTTGTTGTGTAGTCTGGCTGCTGTGGGACCTGGATGTAAGGTACCGCTGGTTACCGTTTTAACAGGCTTACACACTGCAGCTCTCTGTCTTGAAGGAGCAGGAACCATTCAACTTGAGGAACTGTAAAATCTCATTCAAAAACATCAACATATAAAGAGTGAATTATAGGGGCAATGAACGGTCAGACAAAAATGTCTACTTTTTTTTATTGTAATGTAGACTATTTTTATTCAATTCGGTTTTTTTAAGGAAAACTTAACAACTTAACACTGAACATGGAAAGTACAGAAGGAGTATTCTCTTTCGCAACACGGTCATAAATTGTTATTTCTTGTCATCGGCAAGCACCTCCAGTTCAAATTCTCTGAGGTGTGAACCGGCCAGGCAGCAACATGACTGGATACATGATCCATCAGGGGGTTAATTATTTTATGTTAATTCATATATTTTCTCCTGGCACACATATTTAAGACTATTAATTTCCATCATGTTTGAGGCACATTAACTGTGGATTCTTTTTCTTTCACAGTCATAAAGTCTCAGCAATACGACAGAGCCAAGCCATGCAGCAACTTGAAACGGATGATCTCAATATATGAGATAAAAATCCCCCCCGCCCCCCGCCCCCCGCCCCTCCCCTTCAAGCTAATAAATTACCACAGAATTGCTCCGGTCTCTTTATTCTATCAAGTCTGAATTTGTCTGGGATTCTCCACTTTCACCGGAGACAATCTGCACAGTCAAAACAGATTCCCTTTTTAAGGAGCGTTGCGTTCCCACTGGGGATCCACAGCTGCCTGCAGCATGGGCCTCCCAGGCCCCCGGCTGTGGGGTTGACCTGGGTACACTCCTGTACGCTGCATGGGCCTGCTGAACACATAAAGACCCTTCACCTGGCGTGGCTCCCACAGGTTCAACCTGGTGCTCCTCTCCCTCTCTACACAGGCAGGGTCAGACGGACCTGGGCGTGTGTTTACGCAGACATGATCAAATGTGATGTGTTAAGATGTTAGGGCTTAGTTCTGGTGAGACCATGAAATGTCTTTCCGCTGTGGACTTTTCCTCTCTGGACTGAGATAGAGAGGGTTTGATGTGATGTGTGTGTTTGTGTGTGTTTGTGTGCTGTATGTGTGTGTGTGTGTGTGTGGTGTGTGTGTGTGTGTGTGTGTGTGTGTGTGTGTGTGTGTGTGTGTGTGTGTGTGTCTGTCTGTGTGTGTGTGTGTGTCTGTGTGCTGTATGTGTAGTGTGTGTACTGGACCTACTCATCTCTAAGCTCAATGACAACTAGCTGAGTAGCACTAGGCTCTGTCTGCTCCTGTGCTGTGAGACTGTGTTGGTCCCTGGGTTGCAACAATGGCAAGGTTTGTGTCCTCCACACACTGGAGCATGTGTTGTAGGGGATTAAGATTTAGACTTACACCCCCTTGTGGTGGAAGACCCCACTGCAGTTCCTTTCATCCTCCACTGGCTCTCTCTCACACACACATACGCACGCACGCACGCACGCACGCACGCACGCACGCACACTGTACCCGCAGCTTGTGCCAGCAGACGGTTTTTCCATCGAAGTCCATCAAAGTATCATATTAATCATAAGGCTATCCATATTTTCTCGTAGCGGGTTGCCTAAGATGGTCCGACTGTAAGTTCACCTTGCAAGGCCAGGCATCGACAGCGTTTCTTGACAGGCAGCTGGCAGGCAGACATGCAGACAGGCAGGCATCTTCACTGTCTGCCCGCTCCAAACTGCCTCCAAATGGGCCTGTTTGTCCTGGTGCCAGGCCCTAGCTCTGCCCTCCAGGTTAATGTATTAGAGAGGCTACACTGGCTCACATAGATTTATATAGTGGAGCTGTACAGTGCTGCCCCCCCCCCCCCTCCCAATCTTGGTAGCCATACTATGGTTGTACAGGATCTCTGGTCCAGTAGAGGCTGATGGAGGCAGAAATTGGAGGACGGGCTCATTGTAATTCATGGAATGGAATGAGGAATGGTATCAAACATGTCTCTACTGCTCTAGTCATCTATGTTTTGCATGAAGATAACAGTCATTCATCCCCACAAATGTAGCTCAATTCATATGTCACTATGAAGCATCCATGTCAACAGAACATTTATTTGTGCAAATGAGACATCTCTATGGTAAACTAAATCATGTGATAAATTATAGAACATAACATCATGCATTTGTGGACAATTTATGAACAATTTCAGCAACAAAAACAAAGACAGTTCAGTTTTGGCATTTTATGAAGGTCAATCACTGGATCGATTAATCAACTAATGCTTTAGTTGACAAGCAATGTCATTAAGTAAATAACAAATATGTGTTTTTAATCATTTTAATTGAAATCACCTTACTGTGTGGGTATCTTATTGTTTTGCTCACGTCTAGGCACCACTAGGGCACGGGCTGGAGGTTTGGGGAGTTAGGCAAAGGTCAAAAGCCGAGGTCAAAGGTCATTAGCAAATCATTAGCCCCTGCAGAATCTCTGTGATCATTTGCATGCGTTCCTGCTGATAGGCTACTGTTACATCCATGATGCTGAATGCACGGAAATAAAGTCCAGATTTATTTAATCCACACACCCGGTTAATCTGTAAATGAATCAACTAATGAGAAAAAATTTATCAACAATTTTTTTTAATGGACTGACAGCCCTAATCATTTCTCATTGTCTCTATTTCCAGTTAACCACGTTTACCTCCCTCATAATGTTATAATCAAATAGGGTCATTGAACCACAACCCAAGGTCATGCCTTTGAAATGATTTCTGCTGCAGTAAATGCTTCTCCAGGGTTAGGCCCGTGTTATCCCTATGGCAGTATGAATGAACCAGGGGAGGCTGGTAGACGTAGAAATTGGAGGACGGGCTCATTGTAATGAAATGAAGAATGGTATCAAACACACTCCGATTTCTACCTCCACCAGTCTCCCCTGGAATGAACCATGAGCCAACATACCAATGTACAGTAGATAGATAGATAGATAGATAGACAAGGCTTAGCGATGGCTGTGGAGAAATTGATCAAGTCTGTTATCTGAGCCGCGGGGCGGGGGGGGGGTCAAAGGTTAAAAGGCAGGATCAGGCATTTTCTGTCGGAGTTCCAGGTCCAGGAGCGCTTCCTAGCGCAGCACTGCTTTAGTACCTGTTACTCCACAGAGGCTCCCAGGCCCGCCCCTCTCCCCTCGCATCAGCATTCAGCCCGTTACCTCCGCCCTCTCATCCACAGCCCTCCTGGATTTATTTTCATACTATTGGGGGATGATAGCCGCTTAATAATTCATATTTAGAGTGTATACCCGTGCACTGAGAAATTCTGATTCATCCTCCGAGAAGCTGCCCGCGCTCTTGCATCATTTAGACCTTTGAGTCGGGTTGTGGCTCACCCGTGCGCCCTTTGGAGTTGAGCCGGCTTCCATTTTGTTTTGGGGTGGAAAGTTTGTGGCGGGTGGGTGGGCGGGTTTTGGGCGGGCGGGCGGGCGGGCGGGAGGGCGGGCGGGCAGCTGAGGCCAGGAGTCTTCTCTTTTCTCATATGACATGCCACTTTAAAGAGGAACGAGAGCTTCTACCAGAGGCTATGCCAGCTTTGATTTGACCATCTGTATGACCACTGACCAGGGAAAACCTGGCTAGCCTTCTCATGTTCTCAGGTATGGGTCTGTGTGTGAGTGTGTGTATGTGTGTGTGTATGTGTGTGTGTGTGTGTGTGTGCGTGTGCGTGTGCGTGTGCGTGTGTGTGTGTGTGTGATTAGAGGAGAAATGTTCTGTAAAGGTGTGTGCCTCTGCAGCCGTCAGGGCATGCATGCTTCTTGCGCTCCAGCGGAGCAGGCCACAATGTTTCTTCAACAGTTGGATGTACAGGATGGACCTCCACCACCTCCCGTCAACCAATCATGTCAATGAGAACTGAGACTTTGCTGAACGAAATTAGCAACGTAGTGCCCATATCAACTAAAACTCTGTCTGCAGTGGACACAAATTAGAGCCTGCAGTGTGTAACACTATACAGTTCATCCTTATTATTCCAGATGAGAAATTGGGTTTGCAGCTCATGCTTTTCACTTGACAGTCAAAAGAAAACTGCGATCAACCTTCCTATCAGTCCTCGACTACGGGTACATCATTTATACGCATGCGACCTCCTCCACACAGTTTTGTCCTTTGTTTTATTACAAGTGATACGTTTTGTACTCGTCACTGTCTTTTATATCAGGCAGTGGGGTGGCTGTCACTAACCGCTAGAAGGACCCATCACTGGCTCTTGTACGTATATAAAGGAATTCTTCATAAACTCCCATACTGTCTTGCATCCTTTGTTACATAGACTTTGTTCCATACACAGACCTAGCACTAACACAGTCTCAAGATTGGTTAGTCCTCATGAGGTCCCACATGTATCCTCTGGGCTGGGTAGAAGTCATAGTGCTCCTTGGGCATGGAATGACCGGCAAGACTTGCTGCTTTAGCGTCATTGGGCCACTCAGTGGAGGAGTGCTCTTGTTATAATAGACTGTTGTTAGTAAAACATATATTTTTTTTTTAAATATTTTGCCTGTGTCAATTGGGTCCTTTTAAAATATCCTTTACTTTATGTATGAAAAATAGACCTTGGTCTCAAAGGGACTCCCCCGAATAAATAAAAAATCTATTTAAAACATTTAAAAAAACATATGTACATGATGTACACTGTGTGTACATGACAGTGGAGGCTGGAGGAGGTAGAAAACGGAGGAAATCGGAGGACGGGCTCATTGTATCCAACACACGTATTGGATACCATTCCTCATTCTGTTCCATGCATTACAAGAAGGCCGTCCTCACACAACATTAACTAATGTTGGAATTCCACTCTGGGAGTAGCGAATACTGCAACCACCCCGGAGGCTCCTGGCCTAGGGGCAGAACCAATGATCTACATAGATATAGGTGTACGGTATATAGATCCGTGGGTGGAACGTAGCGTGAGGTAGTAGTTAACTGAGGCCTACTGTGTGCTGTCTGCAGAGCTTAATGTACTTGATGTCTTTATACAGACCGATACAGATATCTGCATCCACCAAGTCCCCTGTCATCCAAATCAAATCAAATGAAAAATCTATGTTCATTTTTCATATAGAAGGTGTAAACGGTGCAATGCAATGCTTACTGGTGAGCTACCTCTCAATAGTGCAGTGAAATGCATAGGCAATAGGCACATTAGGTAATCATATTTAATGAGACAGGATAGGGTTCAGACACACTCTGGTCCAATCAGAGAACTGGTTATAGACATGGTCAGAACCACTAAAAGCCCTTTTGTCAAAATTGTCCCAAAGCCAAACTTGTGACGTTCGTGTTGCAAGCCTGGGTTATATCCATGTACATCAACTCCAACCTACCACTCACCACCTACCAAAGCATTCTTCCTTTTCTATCTTCCTGACAGTTGACATTGCCTGATCTGTAAACTATTTATGTTCTATACTGCCCACACGTAAACATCGTTACGTCTTCTCGGACATGAATTTATGTATACCATACGAAATGATTGATGAGATCAGGCTGGTTATGCAGTATGAGCTCAAAGCCAGTGAGAAGGCCTTGTCTGCACTGTGTCTGTGTTACAGTATAGTTCAGTACAGTATATATGTTCTGTCCAGATTAGTATGCAGTAATGGTTGTAACCTGTGTGAACATGAATACTTCACACTATTTTTAATTCACATAACATGTAAGGTGTTCCCAGTGCTCCCAGAATCCTATTGTAAGTTCAGGATCTCAGATCAATATCAGTGTGTTTGATGGTGTGTCTACTGTATCCCCAGTATCACTAGGACCATTGTTGCTGTCCGTTATATCTAGTTAACCTTTATTTATCCAGGTTAGTCTCATTGAGATAAACATCTATTTTGTTTTCATGTTGTATCTTGAATAAAGGTTAGATAAATAAATAAATAAATACAAGTTGTCTTACGGGGTGGTACAGTATGTGAGCTCCATTGGATCAGCCGCAGCAGGCAATGGCCGTTCCTCTTTAAAAGCACGTTCTTTTTCCAGCCCCACTTGTCAGGGAGGAAGAT
>NC_139673.1:7213434-7230934 GCF_951799395.1 Argentina silus | reverse complement strand
TTACCCTTTCTTCAAAGCACTGGCACGCTGAACGGAAATGTGGGAGAAAATTGCCCCTGCGCTTTGACGAAAAAGGATGATGGAGGCTCGCTTCGTCAGTTGTCGTCTCGACACAATGCAATAACAATCCCTTTACCCTGTGACAGGGAAGGGCCATGGAGGGAGAAGCAGTGGAGAGAGAGAAGGAATGGAACGACCCCCTTTTTAGAGGACTGTCCGAAAGCCTAGCCCGATAAACACAATGTTATCTTACACTCTCCCCTTTTGAAGGCGAAATGTGAGCAGTCACGGAGGGCATGCTTGAATGTCGAAGCGGGGCTCCTCTCGGGCTTCTGGAAGGGGTTATGGCTGGAGACTGATAGAGGGGTGTTGTGGTGGTACTGAGCCCTGGTGGATGATGCGTCTCAGTGTGTCTAACCCTGTGATCCGTATGCTAACACAGCCCCACCGGGGTAAGGATCACTGCCTTAGCCCTGTCTCTTTGTCCCCTCTGAGGGGAGGCTTACCCACAGACCCCCTGTTTACTCTAGGCCAACACAATGGCCAAGTCTAAACTCCTTTTGTGTGGCGGATTTTGGGCAGATTTACCTCAATTTGGTCTGGGAGGGCCCCCTTTCATCAGTGTGGAGGTCTAATGCCCTTAACTGGCTTAACCTGGCTCCCCCCCTCCCTACCCAGCCCGCCCGTGGGCTCGTACTCCACCCCCCCCCCCCCCCCCCACCTCATAGCCCCCACCTCCCTCTCACCCCTCACCTCCTCCAACCCCTCCCCCCTGCTTCAGAGGCCTCTGGGTGTCGCCATGTTACTAAGGCTTGACCATGGCAAAGGCCTCAAGGATACAGCTGAGGACACCAGAGAACTCAAGACATAAATGACATATTTGCGGCACGAATCAACATAGAGAAACAAACATACACAGTGTTGACACATCGAACATGTTGACAAATCTATTTTAAAACCATGAAACTTGGGTAGCCACAAGATTTCCTTTGAGTGCTCTAACCAAGCTGGTCCTGCTGGCTATTTTATGGGATCCCTGCCATCGTTGGGAGTTTAATGACCAGTGTACAGTGCTGTAGTGGGTCTGCTCATGAATAAGCATGAGGAAGGAGATGGTGCTGTTTACTTGAACCCTGGACCAGGTGGTGGGGGGCGGGGGTAGGCTGAGAAAGGAAAGTGCCCTCTTAGACAGACGAGAATTCTCTGCAAAACATGTTTTTTTAAAGATAAGGAAAGTGATAAAAGTGTGTGTGTCTTAGTATGCCTTTTATCACAGCTGTCAGGCTTCAGCATCCACTTCTTATGGAAGTCAGGCACATCCTTGGTATTTCCCCTTCCAGCTATGACATCGTCTGCTGTAACTTTCCCACAATGGCTGCCGGCCGTATCACCCTGGGCTGTGTTCGCTCGGGGAGGGCTTCCTGGCTGGAGCAGTAGGGCTGAGGGGCATGCCGCTAAACCAGGAAGTAGAGAAGGAGAGACTTCCTATAGATCCTAGACTATCAGCCTTTGTTCCCATGCAGTCAACACTGGGTGAGCCCACCGCCAAATAGACTCTCGCTGACTTTCACTGTCCTCCATGCAATGTGACGACTGCCTCCCAATTCTGTATTCATGAGAGGAGAAAATATTCTTTTCAAAAAAAGTTGTTTTGAATTGCAAATTTTCAGGTCTAAATCAGCCCTAGCAGAGCGCAGGAGGAGTAAGACTAGGCCAGGCCAGTGGTGCTTATCCCTGTTCCTATAAGCCTATCGCAGTGGCTGCCTGCCTGCCTGCCTGCCTGCCTGCCTGCCTGCCTGCCTCCCTGCCTGCCTGCCTGCCTGCCTGCCTGCCTGCCTTGCCTTGCTTTGCCTTGCCTGCCTGCCTGCCTGCCTGCCTCATGCTCTGACACACATGCCCAAATTGTCATGGCATAATTATGTAACCTAAACCCCTCCAGATTATTCAAATGCAGGCTGCAAGTGTCATCTCCAAGTGCTGGGGAGGCACTTGAGACATGTCACTGTGTGAATTTGAAATGGTTAAAATTTGGGGATGTGTCCCTCTCTCTCCCTCCCTCTCTCCGTCTCCCCCTCCACCGCGCCCCCTAATCCAGAAGCACGGCTTCGCCACAGCGCCCCGGTGTTACCTTTGATGGGGCTGGATTAAAGCAAATCTCCATTCCTTTGGTGGATTTCAAACACGGTGGAACAATGATGCCAGCCGGGGGCGAGTTAATGAGGGGTGTGCTGGACTGGCAACGAAAGAGTGACTTTAAATCAAACTGATTAGAGTGAGAGATCCTCTTCCCCTCCCCCTTTTCTCTCTATCTCTTTCGAGGTCTCTTCCTCTCAATTTCCCTTTAGCTCCTCTTCATTCCCCTCTTCCACTCATTTCTCATTCCCTCTCTACCTCTCCCGCTTTTCTCTTCATCCTTTTCCCCTTCCTCCTCCCCCCCCTCTCTCTCTCTCTCTCTCTCTCTCTCTCCGTGTCCCTGATACCATCCACCCTAGTGAGTGAGCCGCATCTTAATTAGTGGGTTGGAGTGTGAATGTGCCTTTCACAGGGTGTTAATGAAAAGCTTTACACTCCCTTTCAGTGTATTAGTGACTGACTCCCCCCCCCCCCCCCCCCCCCCTAGCCCCCTGACCAGAGGGAAGTGTTATTACAGAAGCTGTTGACTCTGCAGCTTTGGGCTTTAGGCTCTCTGTTGTGCAGGATGATATCTTAATTAAACATGCAAATCTGCAAATCTACCCCATTTACACCCCTCTCCGTGTACACATTGTGTAATGTCAGATGTTTCTGTGTTTTACCTAATTCTTCTTATTTCTCAACATGAAAATGTTTATCCTTATTCGCGATCCGATTTTAATGGCTTTTATTATATATTTTTTTGCTAAACTAGAATATGCCCCAATGAGTACAGGAGCATCAGCTGACAGCCAGGTTTGATTATGACATACGATTGACTATTACCCGTTTCAGACAGAGGGGAAATTAAGTTATTTTAAAATACGTTAAGGAAATGTGAGCAGATTAATTTACAGAATGGCTCTCAAAATGTCATCTCAAACTTGTTGGCTGGCAAGTTAACTGACTGGCTAATCACGTTCGTTGTTAGGATAGTTGGAGGAGTTGACCAAACGGTTTGTGAAAGGGTACAGATGCTTCAGAAACAACACTTTCTCTGAAAGGTTACGTTTGGAATGATCAATACAGTTATCGAAGCACAATTGAAAAGGGTACACGACACACTCTGACAGTGACAAAGACATTCTATCGTCATCGGAGTGCTCCAAACGGTATGCGTCGTGGGTTATTAGACCTATGGACTAATAGCACGGTTGTCCTGGTCCCTTTTCCCCAGTGTTGACTCAGTGTGCAGGTGTTTCTCCCTCCCCTTGCATGACGAGGAACCGTGAAGAATCTGAGTGGAGAGAGGTTGCTCTGGGGTGGCATGGGGGTCGGTATTGTCCCCCATGAGCCATACAGCTGACGTCATGGTGGTTGTCTCTCCTGGAGAGAGAACACGTCAATGCCACTGTCACCCCAGGCAGGCTGTGTCGAGGCCGTTGTTGAGGCTGTGTTGAGGATGCGTTGTGTGTCTCAGACGTGGGGAAGCCCCGCTTTAGACAGGCTATGCAACGCTATCCTGAGGAAGACCGGGTGCGGTGGAAACACGTTGCGCGCTGCGTCGTGCGTAATTGTGTTACAGGAGCCGTAATGAGTTCTGCTGCTGTACGTAGCTGAGTCAAAGTTACTTCCCTTGTCTCTCTTTTAGACAGGTTGCACAAACACGAGTGATTGATATGAGTGTTGGTGAGAAAATCTCATATAAGATATATGAAAAAGATGTGTACTTTCGTGTAGATGAGATCTTGAAGGGAGGGATGAGTTCTCACATCTTCGTTTCCCAGAGCCTAGCCCCAAAGGGCTCACCTTGGCTCATACAGATATGAGCTCTGGAGCAGTGGAGGCTGATGGAGGCAGAAATCACATGTTTGATACCATTCCTCTTTCCATTCCATTACAATGAGACCGTCCTCCGTTGTTTCGACATACAGCAGCAGAATGTATTATGGCTTTCTACCTCCACCAGCTTCCCCCGCTGTGGATGTATATGTGTAATACAGTATGTTTCCATACAGTAGATCATATATGTATATATGTTGCTTTGTTGAAGTTACACAAAAGATTAATCTCTTGTGAGAGGTTTATTGTGGTTTATAGTGAAAGATTCTATGCCTCTGTAAAATATACCAGTACCAGTGATTGTGTATTGAAGAGGAGTGTGTGTGTGTGTGTGTGTGTGTGTGTGTGTGTGTGTGTGTGTGTGTGTGTGTATGTGTGTGTGTGTGTGCGTGTGTGCGTGCGCTTGTGCATGTCTGTGTGTCCTTTATTTCGGGGGGTTGCCGCTGGGAACCGGATGTTGGCATGGAAACCTCTCCCAGACCGCAGCCATCGCTGTTTGATGAAGTTGTCTCCCTCACAGACCCTCTCATTGCGGCCCCCCAACAGGGGAACACACTAATCCTGTGTTGGAGGGATGTATAATGATATCTCAGGGCGCTATGGATGTTCCCCGCCGTATGGTGCCAGTTTCCGGCCGCCGGGACAACCCCTCTTCCCCCCTCTGCTCCTAGCCCTCGTCCCAACGACAGCCCAAGGCGAGCAGCAGGCTTTTAGGGCCCAGCCTCGTCACTTCCCACCAAAGAACACACTAAGCACTGACACAAAGAGCAATTTCTTCGGCATCTCTTGTCATTGCGCTAATTGAGAGAGGAGGGTGTGTGTGTGTGTGTGTGTGGGGGGGGGGGGGGGGTGAAGGATGAGAAATGCTGGGCAATGGGGCGGGGGGTGAAGGGTGGGTGGGTGAATTGGGTGGGGTGGGGGGGTTGATGCTCTCTCCTTGATTGGTGGCAGCCAGGCGGGAGGCACTTGTGCGCTGCTAATCCAGGAGAATCTCCCGTCCTTTGAAGGAGAACAGATGTAGATTTACATATGTGCAGGTCCCCGGCCTCTGATGAGATTAGCTTGGTGGGTTCTTCATGACGACTGGAAGGTGCATATTTAATAAACGCCTCAAGCTAGGCTGGGCACGCGGGCCAGGCCCTCTGAGAGGGGTGGTGGGACAAAGGCACCAGAGGCCCCATGTCAGCCCAGCCCAGACAGAAACAGGGCCGCCAACAGATTGCGTTGGCCTTTGAGTGGAGCCCGGGACAAGGGTTTAAGGGTTTACATACAGGCAGGGGAGTGTTTGGGGAGCCACTTCGGCTGCCTCTCCACCCTGAGAGTTAATAAAGGGATTTAGGGCTTGTAGCACCTCATCTGCGCATTTGTTTGTTTGCGCGCATCGCCTTTTTATGCCTCTCCATGCTTTGTGTATGTGTGTGTGTGTGTGTGTGTGTGTGTGTGTGTGTGTGTGTGTGTGAATGACAAGAGAGCGTGTGTGTGTTTGTGTGTGTGTGTGTGTGTGTGTGTGTGTGCGTGTGTATGTGTGTGTGTGTGTGTGTGTGTGTGTGTGGGTGTGAATGACAAGAGAGCGTGTGTGTGTTTGTGTGTGTGTGTGTGTGTGTGTGTGTGTGTGTGTGTGCGTGCATGCGTGTCTGTGTGTGTGGGGACAGAGCTTTGGTGACATCACTCTGGAGCTCAGTGAATGATATTGAGATGATATTGAGAAGGAAGAATGAAGGATTCTGCTCACACTCTCAGGGGTTGATGTCAGTGTCACCAAAGCAGCTGCCAATGTCTCTGTATAATTAATAATCAGTTGTTATCATTGAAAGGTTACCTCACTCCCAAATCTATGCAATTTCAATGATAAAATCCTAATAGTAAAGTGCTCTAAAAAAATGAATCAAACCCATATGAATTTAATGATTTCAACCTGCTAGAGATGTGCTAATGTATAGTTTTGTCTTACAGTACATGACCTCGGTAGGCCACCGTAGGCCTCAGTAGCCTACTACTACTACTACTACTACTACTGCTGTGCAGTCGTGAGGACTCTGTGCGTGGACTCTGTGTTGTTGTGTCCCTGGCTCCAACCCCCCTTCGAATGTTACAAACCTCCCGATTCTGGGGTAATATAGCTTTTAACATACAGTATGGCCTACATCAGAGGCTGGTGAAGGCAGAAACCGGAGGACGGGCTCATTTTAATGCATGGAACAGAATGAGGAATGGTATCAAACACCAGTTCATTCCTTATTCCATTCCATGCATTACAATGACCCCATCCTCCAATTTCTATCTCCATCAGCCTCCCCTGATGGTCTAGTAACCTGGAACAATGATAGGACAGTGATTTAGAGCTGACGGGTTACCCACAGTACAACTGTTGGTGTTTCCTTAAGTTACTGTTGTTGAAGAACTTTGCTTACATACAATTTCAAGTGTAGCCATTTTCACAAGTGTATCACAAGTGTAATCTTTTTACATACAAGTAAGTGGACAACAGAAAACTTAGAGTTGACTTTATCTAACCCCCTTTGTTACAGTATATTTCCTCTGATGCTGAGGTTGTAAGATTGATTTTTTGACTTCAAGGAGAGCATAACACAGATGAGAGTCGAACCGCTCTGCCAGTACTTAGTCAGTCTCCATAACATATTCCCTGTTCTGGTGAGAAACTCCACACTTTTATAACCATGGGATCAGAATAAAACAGAAAGGAGGAGTGGGTTGTCTCTCTCTTTCTCTCTCTCTCTCTCTTTCTCTCTCACTCTCTCTTCCTGGGCTCTCTCTAGAGCCGTGCTGCAGGTTGGAGCGAGTGTGTCCACTCTGCATGGTTTGATCAGCTCTGCCTCAGAGGGAGGAGGCAGGAGAGAGAATGAGAGCATTGAGGTATGAGAGAGAGAAGAGAAGAGAAAAAAGGAGGATGGACTTCTTCCCTGCGGTATAGCCAGCACCGGCTCGGCCCGGCATAATTCAAACATTTGTCTAAATATGTAGCGTTTTCCCTCACAAAGGCAGTCGCCCGGGGTAAAGCCGCGTGCTGCTTGCGGCGCCCTGGCTTGTTTACCCCGTGGTGGAGGCGAGCTGGGAACTGTTCTCTCCGAGCCCCTGCATCTGGAGAAACATTAGCAAGAACAAACACACAGCAACCAGGGGAGAAAGGCAGCAACATGGGACCTGATTACAGAAGAAGAAGAGGAGGAGGAGGAGGAGGAGGAGAGGAGAGGAGAAGAAGAAACGAGGGAGGGGAGGGAGAGGGACAGAGAAGAAGAATTCAAGAGAGAATAAGAGGGGAGGCAGGCTGGGAGGAGAGATGTGGAGGAGAAAGGGTGGAACAGAGGGAGAGAATGAAGGGGAGGGGAAAGAGAGATGGAGAGAAAGGGAGGGAGGGATAGAAGGAGATGGAGGGGGTGGGGGGTGGGGGGGGGGGGGTGGCCCCGACGTTCTCTGTGGAAATAGAAGGCCTCTGTGGAGTTCTCTACACAGACACCTCCTCCTAATGAATCAGACCTGGCTCCTGCTCCAGTAATACAGTCTTAGGAACTCTCTCCGCATCTCTCTCTCCGCGCCCCCCACAACAAAGCATGCCGCCATTAATATTTTAGTGTTCTTTTTATCCCAAATGTTAAAGCCGCTCAACATGGTTTTTGTTAGGAGACAGGGGGAGAGAGAGAGAGAGACAGAGTGGGTGCACTTGTGTTCCGAGGGTTTTTGTCTTATCTATCTATTAGTCCCACTGCTGGAGAAGTAGTATCTGTGTGCAAGCCCAGCTGGAGATAAAAGGCCCAAACCCCTGCCTGTGTCCACCACACAAGCCCCTGTCAGCATGACGCCATTATGGCCAGACAGACCAGTACCTGACCTCATTTCAGTTAGTGACATATTGTGTTGTTACATAGACCTACAGTATGAGTACTTTGTGTAGTATCTTATTAATTATACCTGTGAGTACTTTGTGTCATTGGCATTTGTTTTGTGTGTGTTTGTCTTTTATCTTATGACAGGATTGCGTCATTGAAGTGAGCCTCCATTGGACCGTCTTCATAGCAGAGTTGTCAGTTGTCAAGACCAAGGAGCCTCTGGAACGCTCGCCATAGACTGCTCTTATATTGTCGGGATGCTGCTCTCAGATTCCTCTGTTATATTTTCCGAGAGCTGATCTGAGGTTCCAGCTCATGTTTTGCTCCGTCTTTCCTGGTATCCCTCTGAGACGAGTCGGCCGAGAGTGTTTGGAACATTCCGGAGTCTCTTCCCACACGCTCACTTTGCTCTGAGGCAAGAGAAGGTAGCTGGAAGCCTCCCATCTGGCCTCTCCTAGATGGTAACCACACCAACATCCCATAATTGCCTTTCTAATTGAATTATCACAGCGTGCTCCTCAGGGATAGGACGCCGTACTCTTACAGTCAAGCGAGGTAATCCGTAAGAAAGTATAAGGAACGGCCAAGGAGACATTTAGCCATGCCTATTAGTGCCATAGACATTTAATACACTTAATCTAGAATTAAATGAAATGTATTATTTTTTACTCATCCCCAGGGAGCCTCTGTAATCACCTCATAGGTAGCATTACAAAAAAAAAAGTAATTAGAATTCGACATGTATTCCACATATTACAGTAATTATGTGGTAACAATGGGCCGCGGCTGTTCCGGCACGGCTCGACAGAGAAGATCCACTCTCACAATGGAGAGGCGTCCAACGCCTTGTCCCAGAAACACACATTAATTGCTTCTTTGTACACCGAGATGGGGAGCGGAGCGTTACCTGTGTGTTGTTGGCAGGGGAGGAAGGAGCACCCCCCCCCCCCACCACCACCACCACCCCCATGAGGAGGGGGCCAAGTTTGGCCTGTTTCGGGGTGTCGGACAGGGGCGGCGGGGGAGGGAGGGAGGGAGGGGGGGGGGAGATCCCGGGGCGTACGGGCGTGGGCACTCGGCTGTGAAAAGCCATTCAGAGTGAAAACGCCTGGCATCCTTTATTTATTTGCATCTGAAATATTTATCTGTCACGCGGGCCGTTTATAATGGGGCTGTCAGTCTCCTCTGCCCACTCAAGGGTGCGGACATGTTGCCCTCGGCGCCCGCTGCGGATCTCCCGTGAATAATTGCTGGAATTCCACTTTTGGGAACGTTGCTCTCTGACCCTAAAGCTTGTTGTTTTTCTGCATCAAAAGAAAGGTAGAATACTCTAAAGTATTTACCTTCCTTAGGGTTTTCAGGCACACACACACACACACACACACACACACACACACACACACACACACACACACACACACACACACACACACACACAACACAACCCTGAAAAAGATAAATTATTCATCTCTTTATTCCAAGATGAAAACCCAATCAACCTGAAAATCCCTGTCTTGCTGCACCTCTGAGCTGATGGTGCTCTTGGTTAATGTGATGCTCAGTGTTCTAATGCTGCGTCGTGTCGACACTCAAAGCGGGCCCCATTTGAGGGAGCATGCACTCGTGAACATTAATGGGAATTTTAATCTGGTGTAATCTTCTAAATGAAAGCCTACTTGTGTTTTGCATTGAGACGTAATGCCGACTGAATGGAGAGAGAGAGAGCGAGAGCCTCCATCTTTAATTGTTTCATCACCACTGTCTCTTCTGGGAGCCGGCTTGAGTTTGAAGTGTTGTCATGCGGATAAACAGACTAAGAAAACAACAACAGTGGAGGAGGAATGTTTGCGGAGGAGAGTGCGCAACACAAGTTGGCTCTGACGAGGGGAGGGTCAGGTGGGAACCATTTATGTCTGGGCGCATCTTGTCTTCAAACCGAGGATCCGCTTACCCAGCGTCAGCACCGCGTACCTCAGGCTTACTGCTTACTGCACACACCACACACCTTCATTCATGTAACCTGCCATATGTACAGTACAGAACAATGCCTTTTATCTTCAAACTGAAGGTGTGTTTCAAGATGGGTTTTTGCACTGTATATCGCAGGTTCTATCATACAGATGCTCCCTGTTTTGCGAGCGTACACACACACACACACACACACACACACACACACACACACACACAGCTAATACACACATACACACCTAACACACACACACACACACACACACGCACACAAACACACACAATGAAATGCACTGCCTGTAGTCTAAGCATGCATAATTAAGGTGTACCTTGTTTGGAGAGAGTGCATGTCGCCTCTCGATGCGCACGCCACATCCCCCAGAAAGAAGCTTTGAATAATGAAGAGTGTCACCTATGCAAAATGCAGGAGATGAGAAGGCCTGCCTTAGAATGTGTGTGTGTGTACGTCTGTCTGTGTGTCTGTGTGTGTGTGTGTGTGTGTGTGTGTGTGTGTGTGTGTGTGTGTGATCGTGTACAGTAGGAAAGGTGTGTGTGTGTGTGTGTGCATGTGTGAGCAGGAGGAGGAGAGCTCTCTGTCATTTAACGCAGTGCTGCTAGGACACCTGGCCATATGTGAGTACGGAGAGAGCTGACAGCTGAGCCCCGTGTTCCCCCCCCCCACCCCCCCCTCGCTCCTCTGACTGACGGCTCCTGTCCCAGGGAGCGGGGCGAAAACAGAGACATGGTCCGGGGCGTCTGTCTTCATCCCAGCCTTTGTGCAGTAGCTCTGGAGGGGTTGGTTGGCCTGACGAGACCTGATCCCACTGCTCTCCCCTCACCGGGACGAGGAGCTTAGCTCACCCTTCACTAGGAATAAGGGAGCAACTTTGAATGGAACTAGTGAATTTCGACCGCACAGTGCTAGGCAGGGGAGGCCATTGGAGGTACAAATCGGAGGACGGGCTCATTGTAATGCATGGAATGGAATGAGGAATGATATCAAACACAAAATGTTGAGGCACGAAAAATCTAATATATATCATCAAATATACCTGGATAATGGTAGCTACTTTCATTGGGTTCCTCTGAGATGAGGGAAATATGCTTTTTAGCACCATCCATTGCAGTGCCTCATATGTCCACATGGCGTCGCAGGCTTCAAAATCTCTCCACAGCAATGCACGAATGGTGACTACGCTAGTTAAGTCCATGGCACCAGGCACAGATATCATTAATTAAGTACAACGCTAGCTAGCTACAATGTTTTCACGAAACACCCAATGCTGATGGGTTCCTAGCTACTAAGTTTGGAGGCTACATCAGCTGTACTGTAGCCTATTCACCAGCCCTAAACATGATAATCATCATCATCACCAGATCATGTTCATAACAGGGCAAAACATTTAAATCATTACACGTACTCGTAATTCCCCTGACTCTCAGTAACGTATCTTGCAATTCACGTAACTATCTTTAGTATCTTTAGTTTTTGACGTATCTTACAGCACCACACGTGGTCAACGCTGGTATAGGCAGATAATACGTGCACACAGAACGTATCCTTTGGTCTACAGAAGTGATCCCCCTGAACGTATTCCGTTGGACACTATGTTGCTAGGCATCTCCACAGCCCCGACAGTTCCACTGTGTGTTCCCCTGAATGTTCCTTCATCGCACGCAGTGACCAAACTAATTCTAAATACAGTACCAGGTCAACACCCCCACTACAGCCCAATGTCATCCTCTTGGTTGTAGGGGATAGAGAAACCAAAACAAAGAAAGTAAATACTTTCTCTGGGCTTTATTCAAAGTCCACCAATTTGACAATAATCAATCTGGAATTTCCGGAATTACCAAATGTATGGGGAATTTTCTTCCAGGACGGGACGTGGTTTGAAAAATAAATGTTATCTCTGTGGTCTCTATTCTGGTTGAGTGAATTCTATGTAATACTGTACACCATTAGTTAGCTAGATAGCAAGGGGGACTGCTAAACAACAAGGATCAACAGGAAGGAGCACAGACTAAGGGAGGACAGTAGTAACAGTAAAACAGAACATGTTGTCCTCCATTTCCCCTCTATAGCAAACCAAAGCCCTCGTCTTCCCAGGCAGTGTGTCTGTCTGAGCATATGCAATATTTGAAGGCACACTGTCTGGCTCTGAGAGATTAGACAAGATGTCACCAGTCGTTTCCCTTGTCCGTGCAGCTTATCCCTCCTCCCAGGGGCCCAGGCTATCCAAACGACTGAATTATAAATCACAGACTAGTGCTCGTCACAAGCTGGACACAATAGCCTTCCGTCCCAGGTAGACAGATACAGGAGATTAATTATTTACGCCACAAACTAAGATTAAACAAAATCCTTGCAAACGAAAGGAACCTCGCCACTGCTGAGCCCTCTTGACACCACACAGGGACCCTGATGCTGTAATTGGCTTTTTGGGGGTGTAGCTCTAGAGGGCCTACGGTGCAGCAACGGGCCCCCAGGTGCAGTACTGCAGGACTGGCGTCCTTGTTTTTGGAGTGGGCCCCCTAATGGAGGAGTGGGCCTTGCGGTGCAGGAGTGGGTCCTGTGGTGCAGCAAGGGGAGTGGGACCTAGTTGAGTTTGGAGAGGACCTGTATCTGAAGAACACAATAGAGAAGGGGGGGTTGGCGGTTGGGGGGGACATGCACTAGGGGATGTATATGGACCTGGTGGCCTCTGCGGGGGTAGGTTGGCCATAAATAAGTAAAGTGTGAAAAGTAGCTAATGGTGTTCAGGAGTGGAGAGAACAGGCGTTGAGCACTGAGCCAGGTAAGAGCCAGGATTGACTCCATTTGGGTCATACAGCAGCAGCACAGTCAGAAAGACACCGTCCTACTGGTATACACAGCCCTGGGGTGTCCCTGGCTGGTGGAGGTAGAAAGGACAGGCTCATTGTATTGCATGGAATGGAATGAGGAATGGTATCAAACACATGTGACACCATTGGTGATACCAGTCCTTATTCTGTTCCATATATTATAGTGAGCCCGTCCTCCGATGTCTACCTCCACCATCCTCCCCTGTAATAAACACAGTCCGACATCTTCAACAGCAAGACCTACTGTAGCATGCAGTGTCTAGTGAAGCTTTTTGCTATTTGTCTAATTTGAAACCAGTTCCATCTGGTTAAGGTATACATTGGACGTGTTTAAAGCCTGTTTGTAATGTGTTAGTGACACCAACATCATTCCAAAAGCACATAAATATCGGTGAATATGAAAGCAGACTTAGTCAGTATAAATATTACACATATCCTTTGGTCTCTATGTACATCACAGAGAACAGTGTTTGTTTGTGTTTCTCTTAGTGGTGGTGCTAACCCGTAGGGTGTTTACCACCTCTTTAATCAAAACCATTTACTGAGAGAGAGAGGCTCTCAGCTGCCCAGAGGGGCTTGTTGATGAAAATGGTGGATAAATGTTTCTTTTTCTTAACTCTGCCACCAGGGAGTGGTAATAATCCTAATTAGACCTAAGAGCAAACAAGGAAGTTGAAGCAAAGCTAATGATCCAGTGCTCCCACTTCCTGCTGTTTAATGAAACCAACCTGAGTCATTGTCCTCGTCCGGAGAGAGAGAGAGAGGAGAAAGAGCGAGAGTGGGGTGAGAGAAAGCCATAGGAAAGTGTAAGTATTAGCATCACATTAGCATTGTGTCGAGTGTTAGCCTTGCTGCGAAACATAGAAGCTTAGGGTTCAGTGTGTCAGGTGTTTACCTGCCTTAGCACAGAGGTGAATACCCCATATTTTTCTGCCCTCTCCCTGCCCCCGCGTTGTTCTATTTTAGAATTGGTACTAGTCATCCATTAGGGGAAACACCCCCGCCCCCCCCCCCAAAAAAAAAAAAACCAACCCCCCCTCCCCAGGCCTGCATGTGGCGAATATCTTATCTAATTAAGTTTAGACCTGCATTTTCATTTGTTAATCACTTAAGTGGTTCCAGGATAACCTGATATCCAAAGGTCTGGTCCCAGTAGCCTCAAATGTCAAAATGCAATTATATGCATGATTAGCTTGACCTGTTTTCAGAGCCCCCTTCGCCTCCTCTCATAGAAGCTGACAACTGCTGGCATGTTTATTTTGATGAGATTAGGTGCGGAGGAGGTCTGGCCGTGTGCAGCAGGGCACGGCACCCCCATCTGGCCAACGACGGAACTAACAACTAACCGCCGGGCGCGGGATCCGAGCGAGCACAGGTGGAGGGGAGGCAATCTCTCAATTCAGCCTCCGGAGTGGCAAAAAAAAAAAAAGAAAAAAAAAGAAAGAAAGAGGAAAATAAATAAATAAGAATAAAACAATTTATGCTGCTTAAAGGATAATATGATCAGGAGTTATTAATCAAATCATCTTGATCCGGGGCAGGCTTTACTTTGTGGTGCTTAGCGGAGCAGCAATCCTTTCTAATCTGATTGTGAAGAGATAAGACGGCTTTAGCCCCTCCATTGTGCTGCGCTGATTAAGGGGGGCACAGCCTCACTGCTCTACGGGCACTGTGGCACTCAAAGCCAGCCCAGCCAGCTACACACACACACACACACACACACACACACACACACACACACACACACACACACACACACACACACAAATTTAATATGTTTTTTTGAGTAGATTTTATACATTTTTATCACATTAAATACATGATTATAACAAATGACTGAGAACAAACAAGAAACGTCAAATCGGAAGTGAAGTGTTCGTCTGTGAGGCGTATGTCAGCCATCAATCAGATGGCCTTGGTTATTAATATCTATTTTAGACTTCACTTTTTAAGCTTTTGCCTGAGAATTATTGATGGAAAAACTACCTCAGTACTGTGTCTTTGTCCTTTTCTTTATCCAGTCCTTCGGTTGTGTGTTTGGAACAGTTATGTAAAGTGGGTAAAGTAACTCCCTCAGCAGAGATGTGCAAATGCAGTCTGTCAGACAGGAATCTGGCCCTGCTGTTAAGTGCTACTGCTTTGGTTGTGTGTGGGATGGTCTGGTTATAGAGGCGATACTGAAATAAAGGTTTACTGACACACACACACACATGCACACACATGCACACACACACACACACACACACACACACACACACACACACACACACACACACACACACACACACACACACATCCATGAAAGAAAACTTTCCTATCACTGCTGTCTTATACAGTACAATTCCTATGAAGTTGGTCTGGTTATCCTAATTGGTGCGGATCTGTGTTTGGAGTTAATGGAATTGAAAAAGAATATCTGAGGAAGTGTGCATTTTGACAAAGGCTGAAGCTGGGATGTATGGAGCCTATGGCTCTCCAGAGACAGGCGTCAGGTCCCAGGGTATCCCATTAGAGACTCACCGCCCCCCCCACCCTCCCCCGCCCTACTGTACTCTTCTCCATGATGGTCGAGACTTTCATGCTGGGTATTCATGCTACTGTGAGATCCCCCCCTCTACGCACACACACACACATGCACACACGCACACACATACGAATGCAGGCTGCACGCACAGAAGGGCGGGGCGGCGAAGGGCGGGGCGGCGAAGGGCTAGGCATCATTGACCAAAGCCAGCCTGGGATTGAACAGATCAAGGTTTTAAGTGGGGATTGTTCGGGCCTACTTTCTATGAGGCATGTATAATACATTTTAACTCATTATAGGCGTATAATGTTATGTCTGTCTGTAACACTTTTGTTTGTGTCAACTGACAGAAAATGCCGTCGCTCAGGGTCATTATGAGATGATATAAGACATTATAATGTAGTCATACCTGCTCATAACAAGACGTACAATATACTATGAACACATTATAACTATGCGCTAAGTATAGTGTTACCATGGCCTCTCCCACACAGGAAAGACTTTCAAAGACAAACAGACGTTTTACAGTGCCAGAGCAACGAGGGAGAGGGGCACTTGACCTTTGACTGGAGCCATTTACACGTCTTCACAGAGGGGACCACCTGGAAAAGCATAGCCCCTCAGAGAGAGACCTCTCACCAAGACTGAGCCTCTTCCCTCCCCCACCCCTCTGCTCAGGGGAGGCTGGTGGAGGTAGAAATCGGAGGACGGGCTCATTCATGCCTCCACCAGCCTCCCCTGACTCTGCCTCATTCACTCCCCCTCTCAACCCCTTTGGGCAGAGGATACACTCCACCCATGCCAGACAAGTACAATGTAGAAAAGAGGGGAGGCTGGTAGAGGTAGAAATCGGAGGACAGGCTCATTGTAATGCATGGAATGGAATGAGGAATGGTATCAAACGTGTGTTTAATACCATCATTTTTTATTCCATTCCATGCATTACAATGAGCTTGTCCTCCGATTTCTACATCCACCAGCCTCCACTGATAGAAAATGAGTAATGCTGCCCTAAAGATAGTCCACTCTGATATGACATACCATACCTGGATCTGCTATGCAGCTGCAAGACCAATTTCCCAATAACATGGGTTAATAAAGTCTAAATTTGAATCTCTGTTTAGTTTGTCGAAAACTTTACTGCATCTGGGGTGAAACAGCGACCTTCCCTGTGTGGAGTCTATATATGGTAGAGTCATTACTTCTCCCTGGCATCGTGTGGCGACTGACGTTCATTGGCCTCACAGTGGCAGTGACTCCAACATGAGATGGCATGGGTTTGCTCGGTGACCTCATGTTCCATTCTGTCTTAAAGCTGTGCGTCTGGTCTCTGCGCCAGGGCTGACACTTCACTGTGACGGGGACAACTGCTGTGGGACAGCGAACATCTGTACAGCAGCCTCTGACTTCCTCAGATGTCTCTACACAGCCAAACATGGTCCTCAGCACTCTGGGCACTGTGTGTGTGTGTGTGTGTGTGTGTGTGTGTGTGTGTGTGTGTGTGTGTGTGTGTGTGTGTGTGTGTGTGTGTGTGTGTTTGTGTTTGTGTTTGTGTGAGAGAGAGAGAGAGAGAGTGTGTGTGTTCGTATTTGTGTTTGTGTTTGTGTGAGACTATGTGTGTGTGTGTGTGTGTGTCTACCTTACTTCACTCTTGCCCCACACAGCTTGTATATACAGGTATGCCTCTATGGACACTCCCCTGTGCCATTTCAACATCTCTATAGCAGAACAGCTTCCCTACCCTAGTCTCCTTCTCCAGCCTCGCCTTGCTAGAGGTAGATTATCCCCACAGCATGACAAACTCAACTAGCCACAGATGCTAGTTAGCGCCCGGCGGTGCTAGAGGTAGGTCATACCCACAGCATGACAAACTCAACTGGATATTTGCCACACTTTTCTATCACTATTGACTCAACAGTTGATTTTCTTTTTCATTTTTTTTTCTTTTTGTTGTGTTGTGAGAGGAAAAAAAAAAGCAAAAAACCTTTGTACTGAATTCAGTGGAAAAATGTTTTATTAATTGCCATATGTTTATTGACTTCTCTTTCATGTTAGTTCTTTTGTTCTTTCTTTGTAGTGGCAAAAGATCTCTGCGCATCATCGTTTGTGAGCCATCCGAGATGTCAAAGGTGTCCTTTTGATGTAGCGTAGAGACCTCATGCGAGGCTGCACCTGTGCTGCTCTCGGAGTGCGTTAGTGCATGCGTGTGTGTGTGTCTGTGGTGTGTGTGTGTTTGTGTGTGTCTGTGTGTATGTGCCACGTGTGTCTGTGTGTGTGTGTATGTGCCATGTGTGTGTGTGTGTGTGTGTGTGTGTGTGTGTGTGTGTGTATGTGCCACGTGTGTGTGTGTGTGTGTGTGTGT
>NC_139673.1:7198537-7205734 GCF_951799395.1 Argentina silus | reverse complement strand
CCCCTGTGAGGTAGAGTAGACACTTCCTCATGTTTAGAGGGGGTTTGTCTGTGGAGAAACAACAACAAACAGTCCTTCCATAACAAAGACATGACTATTCTTGCAGTTGAAGTGAAAGTTTCCTTAATTGGGATTATTATCATCTTTGGTAGAGACGCTGCGAGTTACAAAACTCCCTGTCCTCATTAAAAAGTACAACCCTACTTTTGAACACTGAGTTACAGAATTGATTAGAAAGCTAACGCCCAGTGTGCTATCCATTTCTTTCATTGTTTTCTCCGAGGCTGAAATAAGACAGACATTTTCACTGTGCATTCCAATTACCACAGCACAGATCAAGAAAGGTGGAAGATTAACTAGAGAAACCATGCTAACACAAAGAGAATTCCTAACTTAACAAGATGTCATTTTTCATTGATAACTCACCATCAAAATGTTTCCGAGGCTCTCCTTTCTGAATAATTATGAGGGCTGAATTTGAATATATACACACAGACTTCAGGAGTAGTGGTTAGATACAGTATGCAATGCCGTGTTTAATATTTAAGATAGATTTTTTTTTTTTTTATCATCATACATATTTGTAATGTTTTTTTTAGTATATGTACTTTCTTTTCAGGGTGTTGATCAGAAGCATACAAGTATTCCCAGATTCATTAGGTTACTGACCCGTTCCATGCAATGACATTCATGAAGTGTTAATAATCAGTTGGAAAAAGAAAAAGGATGCTTGTTATTGTCCGTCATAGATTCAGATACACACACACACACACACACACACACACACACACACACACACACACACACACACACACACACACACACACACACACACACACACACACACACACACACACACACACAATTAAGCCTATGTTGGTGCCTATCTTGATCATAGAGATTAGTGTCTGACATTACACTCTGATATAATGAAGGTTGGTTTTCACTAAATTGAGGGCAGTGCTGTTACAGTATATGGTCATTTATAATGTGTATGGTGTTATAATGAGTGGTTCTAGTCCTCCATGAACATGGACAAGAGACACTACGGAGAGTTCAGCCTCTTAATGGGCATCAAGGGTCTATCGATGCATACATCTAGAATAATATACATTGTTAGCATTGCAAGGCTTGTTGCACACTTCTGCATAGTAGATCTGAGAGACAGAAAAACTCCACTAGTGTACATTTGCTATAATAGCACATCAGTTCTCTTGCTCAGTGGGTTTCAAATGGGGGTATTTAGGCTTGAGCAGCCCCATTGAAACCACCATGAGGGCTCTCATGATAATGACCATTACCCTTAGCCTGTATGCTAATTGACATTGCATTTTTTTTTTGTTCTCAATTTGAAGATTTGAAATAAATTAGCTTCCCAAGTAATGCCTCCTAGTAATGGAGGGTCTTCAGAAGGAGGGCATGTACTGAAGAAAAACACACACCATGCTATTATCACACTCCAGGGGAAGTCTTATTAATCTTTTGAGGATTTTTTTTTTCTTCTTCTTCTTCCTCATTCCGAGGCAGCTCATGAACAATTCAGCCCTTTCCCTCCTAATGGTGTTTCACAGGGCTCAGTGGGATATCTTTTATACATCAATAAGGCCAATTATCTGTTTAAGTGAGAAAGCAGTGTCGCCAGCTCAGCTCTGTGCTGCCCTCGCCCTGCTCCACTCCAGCCTACACAGTATGTCTCTGCTTGATCTGCTGGGCTGATTATTGGATGGATTGGACCCATGGCACTAGAGGGCGCTCCAGCCACACTGACCCCCTGGGGGATAACATCCCCCCCCCACCCCCCACTGCCACCCCCACATACCCCCCACCCACCCCCCCACCACCCGCCCTTGCCCTGCTGGGATTGGTGGGGCAGAGGGCAGCAATGCACAGCTGGCAGCTTTAGAGGCCTAACCCCTGATGGTGATGGCGGGTGCGGCGCGGGCACACTGAGCCGGCCGGCAGGGGCTGTTCAAGGCTGGGATTAGTGGGCAACATGGGCCGCTGAAGGATCCCATCAATCCAGAGACGTGATCTTGCCAACGGGGTAATCCTTCAAGCCAATCACTGTCGGAAGGCAATCTGACCTGACCGACATGGATGTCTTCTGTCTATTATTTTAAATTAGAAACATTTTGCTGATGGGTTACTTGGTCATCAGCAGTGGAACTCGTAAGTATGATAATGTCATGAGAATTGAAACTTGGGATAATGCAGGTTCAATCATGGGACACAATGTTTTATTTGAAGAAGGAAGCACACAGCCATCCTTGCTTATGTGATCCCTCCAAATGTACTTGCCACTGCCACTATCAGTGTACCAGAATTTCTCATTCCAAGTGAAGCTGACCACAGCACCATCTCTCCCTGCCTCTCTCTGCCAGCCTCTTTCCATTCCTTTCCTCTCCTCTCGTTCTTTGGCCAGTCCTCCTCCTCCTAAGGGAACGTCACCAGCTGCCGAGGCAACATGGCCGCCGTGAAGCTCAGCCTGCTCAGCCGGTCCACCGAGGCCCACAGCCTTTGTGCTGGGTTCCCACACTAGCTCCAAACCTCTGTTTATGAACAAGAGGGATCAGACAGGGGCTTATATTTATAACCGCACCGCCATGACCACTGGGCCAGCATCAGGGTAATCACCAGTGTGCATTGAGGCTGAGTAGAGCAGACGTTTGGCCCACTCCAGATGGGTCCAAGCCAAGTTGGCCCCTTAGCACGGGGCTGAAATCATAGAAAGGCACAGCCCCTGCCAATGCTGGGACTGGCAACCAGTTGTTCTGACAAGGGGGGGTGGAGGGGGGGGGGGGGGGTCTGCATCATGACTGTATTTCAGCTTAATTATTTGAAAGGTCAGCTTTGCTTTGTTCCATTGTGTTTTGTACCGTGATGTGTCCCATTGTAGGACAAATACATGGCTTTGGAGAGAAAGATATCTGTGTCGTACTGTTGGGCCGAATCCATGTTACTGTAGATGAAACTGATGAACTTAAGGTATTTTATAAGAAATGGTGTGGTCCTCTGTGGCTCAGTTGGTAGAACGTGGCGCTAACAACGCTTAGGTTGTGGGTTTGATTCCTGCTGGGACCATATATACTGAAATGTATGCACTCACTACAATCTAAGTTGTTTTGAATAAAAGTGTCCGCTAAATGGCATGTAATATTATATTTATATGTATAAGAAATACAGTAGCAAGCACACAGTCACTGTGTCAAGTCAAGTTTCCAAAATCTCTGTCAAAAGTTTATTATTTCAATGGACTGAAATGCCCTCATGAAGAAGTCTCAAGCTTTTGGATGAACATTTAGCATATATCCATTTTCCCATGCTGACCCCCTTAGAACATGCAATTGTGGTGTCGGGGAAGCAGTGTGGACTGGTCTACCCACACGGCTCACCACAACAAGTTGACAATGCTGTTTTCCACACTGGCAATGATGTCCCAGACACATATGATGGAGCGGAAGATCAGCAAACACATCCCTGAAATTCTGTCTCTGCTTGTAGAGGTTGGCTTCGGACGGACTAGAGTGGAGGAAAATACACTATATGGTGCCAGTTTAAACTTAGCCCACACTGACATGCCGATTTGGGGTTTTAGGTCGACTTTCAATGGTTTTCTGCGGAGGGAGCCGTTCCCTAAAAAAACCCATAGGGAGAATTAATATGAGCTTTGCCGATACCACAGAGCCGCAAGTAGGTGAGCGGCAGGCAGAGCTTCCAGACGGGGCATGTCACTCAAGCAGCTGGGGAAGGCTAATGCTCGCCTGGCTAGTTAGCAAGCTAGCGCACACTGGCTTTGGCAGTCCGAGCTGAACCCGGACAAGATGAGAGTTGTTCACTCCCGGCCCAGGCCATGGGAAAGAGGCAGGGAGCACAACGTCTTTTGTCCAGACTGTGAGTTCACAGTGATGTCATTTTATGGGGCCCCAGCTTTGATTATACATGGCTTTAAAGCCACCAGTGATCTCACAAGAATTATCAATACTTAACCTTTCATTTAGTCATAATGGAGTTTTGTTCTATTGCTGGATTGGAGCGTAAAAGTATTTTAAAGAGTGCTCGGTGGGTGTGAAAATGAACCCTGCGGAGGATTAGATTGATGTGCCCAAAGCTGAGAGTAAATCCAGAGGACTCAGTAGAATCAGCCAGAATGTGTATCTGACCTTCTGGATGCTCTGAAACAGAATAGACGTTTGACATGTGTCTGTGGGACAGGTGGCACCTTGATGGCTATCCCTGCGCATTGTTGAGCATATGGCTCTTTACCACCATAATCCTATCTCATTCTATTTCCATACCATTCTCTACCCATCTCATATGCATGCACTCCACAGACAATGTGTGTGCATATGTGTGTGTGTGTGTGTGTGTGTGTGTGTGTGTGTATGTGTGCGTGTGTGTGCGTCCGTGTGTGTCTGTAGGCTTTATCAATGGCTGTCTGGGTTTGAGGGGGGCATGTGCACATATGCAGCTGAAGGCCCTGTTCTGGGATCTGTGTCGAGGAGAATGAGATCAGGTTACGCCAGGGATAATCCCCCCCAAAGCCGTTTTGTTCTGGCCTAAATCGGTGGATATTACTCTATCCATAAGTGATTTTAATTGGTTGTCTCATGTAACACACACACGCCCGCCTGTCGCTAATTCTGCCCCGTAATTGGCTGCGAGCCGTCTGTGCACGTTAAATTCAGATGACAATAATGGTTTAGGTGGTGGGCAGGCGGACGGCGGGGGGGCGTGCCAGTGTGCTGGTCAGTATGTGGAGATGGCCAGGGCTCAGCGCGTGATGGTGGAACCTAAACCAGTCCCAACAATGTCTGGCTCTGGGGCTGTTTTTGTCACTTTTGGGGGGTGGGTTGAATGTCATTGTCTCAGATATGGCTTGTCTGTCTGTCTGTCAGCGTAGGCCTGAGATAGAATTGAGCCTCTCCCAACTCTTTAATTGAACACTTCACCCTCAACACCACCCCACCCCCAACACGACCCCACCTCACCCCCAACAACACCCCACCCGCAACACCACCCCACCACCAACACCCCCCCACCCCACCGGATGACTATATCCCTGGGTTACCATTGTAATCATGGGGGCTTTGATTACCACGCATGCTTGTAATGCCATCTCCTGCAGGGGCTCCATGGACCAGCTCTGCCCAGCACCTGGGACCCTGCCTGCCTGCCTGCCTGCCTGTGAGGCCTGTTGGCTGGGTGAGGCAGCCATACTGATGCCACTGCCTTGGCACCTCCAAGGGGCTTGACACAGTATAGGGCCGACTCAAACCATACTATGCTGGCTTGAATGTGTTCCTTTCGCACTGTCCTTTCCAGCCCTGTTTCAGCAAATTATAGTGGATGCCAAACAAAGCTAGCCCAGTACAGCTCAGCTCGGTTCGGCTCTGTAGAGTGAATTAGGAGTAGGGTAAACACTCTGAGGCTTTGATTCTCGCTTGTTGGAGACAAACCAGTCGAATATCACTGGTCTGGTCTGGTTTATTGCACTCACTGGAACAGCGGCACTTTCGCGGTTACATGTAATCAAAGACTTTGGTGATATCTAATGGGTCGATTAGCAATAATGTTCATCAGGTGGTATATTGACACACCACGGCTGCGTAGGATGGCGATAACGACACCATGCATTGTCTGTGATTCCTCTGATACTTCCCCTATCATTTCATTGACGTTGATGAAGTTATGAAGCCCCAACATCAACACCAGACAGTGGGCTCCTCCCCAGTGTCCCTCAACCATCCCTCTCTCCTGGCGTCTGTTCCAGGGCTTGACGAAGCCTCCCCTTTAAGAGAGACAGATGATTTATTTCAGCCAGGCCCCATGCCCCAGACAGTGCGCACTAACAGGGTGGATTGTGTGTTTGAGCTCTCACACACGCCACTCAGCCCGCAGCACACAGGTGGTTGTGTATGGGACTTGACCTTGGGAGCAGTGCAAAGCTTGTCCTTATGAGGTCCTGAGACATGGCATGTGTGGCATTTAACCCTATCATCTCTTTGCCCCCTCCCTTTCTCCCCCTCCTCTTTCTGTTTCTCTCTATCCCTCTCTCCAGAGTCAAGGGACTGTGGGCTGTTTCCTATGCGATCCCATCCTGTCATAGTCTTCAGCACTTTGACCCTGCAGGTAAACACCCATTGTCCGTGAGGAGAGAGAGCCGGACAGCCACAGACTGTGTAAATCACAGAGATCCCCCCTCATGCTGGGTCCGGCTTTGTTGAGTAAGGGGGCTCTTGACAAGGTCAGTGAGCTTTGTAGTTCATAATTACCCAGTCTGGGCCTTCAGCAGACATGTCCAGGCAGCTGGGGGTTGGGGTGTGGGGGGAGGGCTAACACAGCCTGGTGTGTAGTAGGAGTATTGTACTGTGAACCTGTAGGCCAACACAGTTGGGTTCACTCAATGGGATTACTGTACTTATCTTTGAGCCCTGATAGTGAAACCACTTCACTCAGCATACCTCTGTGATCATGGATGTTCGTGAGAGCTTGCATTCAGAGCTATACAAGAGTCTGGACCGCACATGTCAGTCATTATAAACATCTCAATGAAATTGCTAGTGTCAGAGATATACTGAACTGTACTGTTCATTCAAGCAGATCTCTTGTCTTTCGCTGTAGAGCAGCTGGTCTTTGTCATGAACTGTGTGTTCTGGGTGGTGCGTTGATTGAATTTGGTGTTGCAGGTATCACATGAAAAGACAGAGATCCAGTCCAAAGGAATGAGAACTGGAGGGGAACTAGGACAATTCTCAGTTTGGCAGAGGTTGGGCTCTCCGTGGTGGAGGTGCTACACTAGACATTAGGGATGCAGGATCTTGTTGTTGCTTATCTCTCATGGTTGGGCGTCCTCTGTGGATTTCCCCCAGAAACAGAACGATTTTTCACCTGATGTTAAAATGGTGTAAGCCACATGGGGGCTCATTACCATGGTAAACACATACCCCACTATTCCATTTTTTCTGTGGCATGTCGGGGGTAAGGGAGGAAAGGGAGGTACAGATACTGGCAAGGGGAGGGGAGGTTAGGGTGTGTAGGGGGTCCAAATCCACTGGGGCAGATCCTCTCCTCCCCTCCGCTTTCCCTCCCCAAGGAGTCCCAATAATGCAGTAATGCATGCCACCCCCCCCCCCCCACACACACACACACACACATACACACGTGCACACAAACACACACACACACCCTCCAGAGTCC
>NC_139673.1:7188537-7193537 GCF_951799395.1 Argentina silus | reverse complement strand
CTGTTAAGCTACGTGACATCACCGCCTAACTATTTGTTTTTCCCCTTGCAATTTTCTACTTATAGTCTGCTAGGCTAACCCGCGCGCCCCGCCTCTCCCATCTCCTCCCTGGCTGTTAAAATAAACTGTCAGTGGAACCGGAGTGGAACAGTCTGATTAAGCTTGTTTACGACTCGCCAGGTTTGGATACACACATATGTTTGTGTTTTCAGCAGGAAAACTAACCGGTGATGAGGCCCGAGCTTCAGCCAATCGGAACAGAGCTAGGGTCGGACCGCGAGCTAGGCCATGGGATTTGTTTTATTTGCGTTTGCCAAATGACCCTGTTTGTTTAATTTCAACGTTAACACATCTCCCCAAACAACATCATCTGAGGGAGGAAGTGGGAGTACGATGGTGTTTTTTATCCCAACCACCGAAATGCAACCACGGCATCATGTTTGTAACAAGAGGATACCAAAGTAAACTTCACTGACCCAGTCACAGTACTTTAATGAAAGCCTTTCAACATCATTTTAGTATTAAACCTATATATCTTTACAAACTGAAAAGCTGCCTTTTTAGATAACTGGACTTGGATACCAATTATAATCTCCATTGTCTCTCACTCCGTATTCCCAGACCACAAATTATTGATTATGGTTTATAGTTGTGCCACTGACCACAACTATGTTGTCATGGTCTGTTCATAATAGATTAGCAGCAAGTATTGAACCGTACTGTACCCGCAGCAAAACACATTTGGCAACAGAAAGACATTCAGGGCACATAGCGTGCCCATGAGTGGCGTGTGTATGTGCACTTTTCCAAGTATCGGTCTGTGTTTGTATATGTATCCCTGAGGCTGCCCTATATTGAAGAGTAGTCTTCTGTCTAGGTCTCTTCTGCTGGAAGTGTTCAGAGCTTTCCTAATTCACATAGGCCTGCTCACACACACACACACACACACACACACACACACACACACACACACACACACACACACACACACACACACCCCACACGGCTCTATCTCCTCTATCCCGTTTCCCAACCTTCAGACAGGGCAGGTAGCACACACACACACACACACACACACACACACACATGTTATTCCATCACAGGTGACTCAGGGGATCGGATGCCAGACGTACATGGCCTCCATCACCTGTGTGTACACAAATGCTCCTCAGAAACAACAGAGTGAGGGAGATCAGACTGATGTAGGTAGGATAGGGACATCAGTGGGGAGAGATGTCCTGAGGCAGATGAGACAGTGGCTTCTGGAAGGACTAGAACAGCCCTCAGGTGAAGGGCAACACATGGATGATAACGCATGAACGCACGCACGCACGCACGCATGCACACACACACACACACACACACACACACACACACACACACACACACACACACACACACTCACACACTCACACACACACACACACTCACACACTCACACACACTCACACCCACACACTCAGATGTATAATAACACAACAACAACATTGCTTCAGAATGTTGATTTTCTTTTGGTTTCACAATTCGTCAATTTTGTCTTCATGGCATTTTTTTTTCAGAAACGTCATTATCGTAGTAGAGGTAAGACAACTAATATTGAAATGAAGTCTAGACGACAGCATGTTTCATTGAATATTTAAGTCTTATGTATCTTAATACATAAGAATGTATACTCAAGCTGACAGCTTTCCCCATCAAATTATGCACTTGTGCCACATTCGGTGGCTGTATGTGAATGTCACTCTCCAAATAGCAACAAATCAAGTTCAGCGCAAGTACACACAAAGGCAGGGGCCCACTTCAAACCCAGGCACCGGAGTCGTGATGAAAGCACGGCATCGCCAGCAACAACTTTAATTCATGTAGCATGAGCGCTGACAGATCTATCAGTCAACAATATCTATATCTGAGTCCGGAGAGACGGGTGTAGGGAGGGAGAGAGAGAGAGAGAGAGAGAGAGAGGTAGCTCCCGACTCATTTGTACGGATCGCTCTGTGTGTGTGCTTTCTCTTCATTATAACATGGCGTACGGGCCTGCATCCGTCAACGCTTCTCTAACAGCTGTCAGATGTGGCCGTAAAAATTGAGCTGCAGATTTCCCCCCATCAGAACTGTCATCAGGCTCCTCTGTACACACACACACACACACACACACAAACATACGCACACACACACACATACGCATGCATACACACACACGCATACACACATGCATACACACACGCGCGCACACAGACACACACACACACACACACACACACACACACACACACACACACAGGCTAGAAATAGAGTTGGAGAGAGGCAGTGCAAAGGCTTGTAGATTGAACAACTGCCTGTGATTCATTAGGTCACCAAGGAGAACTACATAGCACCACCAATCAGTCCTTTTTAATTGTCTGATTACCATACAAAGCGGACGAGGTCATGAAACGAGGACCGGATACTGCATGTCAAACAAATCCACCTGTGTATCAGCACTGCATAAGCATAAGTGAAACATACAGTAGTCAAAGAAAGAAACAAGCAAACATATCGAAAGAATGAATTGAAAACTGCCTGGCTAGTGCAGATGCTGCCTAGCTACAGCTAAGTAGCTGTGGAGGCTGGTGGGGGTAGAAATCAGAGGCCGTGCTCATTGTAATACATGGAATGGAATGAGGAATAGTATCAAATACGTGTGCATTACGATAAACCATCCTCCTACCTCCACCAGCCTCCCCTTGTGCTAATCACACATTATGTTTTGGTATATTTGGTATATTGCAAGAGTGAAGTGAACAGTGCTCTGGCCCGTCCAGCGACCGCCTCGCTCCAGTAGATGCATCCAGGAGTATTGTAGGTGCATCTCGTTCCTGTTATCTCTGGACAAGTTTACACTGATTGTTTCATGTTTCTGGGCCTGTCCTCCTGACGTCAGGCCTTCTTTTGAACTCGGGCCCTGTTGTGTCCACGGACGGCCCTTTTGTTCTAGATAAAACAGACTATGTATGGTCAGGCCAACCTCCATGTACAACACACTCTCACCCAAGGCCGCTGCCAGGCAGGGGGGGGAGAGAGGGGGTACCTCTGTGTCGACGCAGCACGCCGCATCCTACAAACGCAAGCTCAATTACCGTGGAGACATCAGAATTAAAGTTTCACAGCTTTCTGTAACATTCTGCCCTCTACGCTCTGCACTTCTAAAGAGTGTTGTTCTCTTTCCTTTCAGAGAATACATCACAGCGTTTGTTGAAGTTTACTTTTGTTTTGGAAAAGAAGTGTTATAAAGGCTGTTTCTTTCCGGACACAGATCTAGCTATCTAATCTTAGATTATATCCAAAGGGAGATTTGGTCCTGGGTTTGGCTTAATCTGTGTCCAGGAAAGAAGCCTGTAGCGTTACGCAGTAGGTGGACACTGCAAACAGCTGCTGTTGTTTAGCAAATAATGCTAAACCATTCATCATAGATAATCTGTTCATTAAAGGAGTGCTTTACTTAGAAATCATTGTCTAGTCTATTTCCCATCAGTGCACCATTGATATGGTTCCATAATATCAACTGTTTGCATATCTTGCATAGATATCCTAATGACAAGGTGTGTATTTACTTCCTGGTAAAGTGACACAAAACACATAACCATCTCACTTTTCCAGCAAGTAAATATAAGCTTGATAACAGGATATCTCTGAAGGACAAAATAATATGTATAAAAAAAGTGCAGTACTCCTTTAACAAAGCACACTTTAAGAAAGAGAACAGGTGGTGAGTTACTGTGTTTTCCTAAAAAGCATGGAGACATGGAAATGTGGAGGAGCTGTGTAGCCATGGTGGTTGTGGTGATGGTGAGAGAGGAGAGGAGGGAAGAGAGAGGTTCTGTGTGGCAGCGCGAGGCCCAGGGGAAGCCTTCCTTTGACACGGTGCTACACACACATCACTACACACACAGCGACATGCAGGACCCGTCTCAGCCACCTTCCCATGGTGCACCTGGGCCTGTGCCTTGGCCTCCCCTCACAGACGGGCTCTAGTCTCAGATCTTCACACGGAGGAGGAGTGTTAGCTGCACACACACACACACACACACACACACACACACACACACACACACACACACACACACACACACACACACACACACACACACACACACACACACACACCCCACACGGCTCTATCTCCTCTATCCCGTTTCCCAACCTTCAGACAGGGCAGGTAGCTAGAGACAGGCAGAGCTGTGTGAACTCTTTCAGCACACATCCCGGCTCTCATCTCTCACTCACTCCAACACACTCCAACACATCATGGCTCCTCTCACACCCTCCCCATGTTGCCTTATCAACTACACACTACAGTGGAGGGAGACATCGGAGGACAGAGGACAGGCTCAATGTAATGCATGGAATGATATCAAACACATATGCTCATTGTAATGCGTGGGACAAATCAAACATGATACCATTCCTCATTCCATTCCGTGCATTACAATGAGCCCGTCCTCCGATTTCTACCTCCACCAGCCTCCCCCCCGTGGTACACTTCTATACCTGAGAATGTCAAGTGTTCATGTGGGATGGTTTCTATGTAGAATTATATATTTATATGGATAAAATCAGAATCAAATCTATCAAATAAGAATCAAATCTATTTCAATATGCTATCTAGCTGTATGATTCGGTTTTTGTTAGGACGAGTTTGGATACGGTACAATTTTGGGTCGTTTTTGTTGTATACTAATGGAGCACGGGATAACAAATCCAAAATCTTCAACATACATTCTTGGATTTGTTTGAGAGAAAGAAAAAAAAAACGAAAGGAGACAGAAGAGGAATGAATTTTCTCTTGCAATTGATGGGTGCATATGAAAAAGTAAATGAGCATCCTAATATCAGGACTTCTTAATTTTTCAGAGGACGTGATGAAGTGAATTTTGACTGATGTTTCCTGAAAGCGGCAACATGTGTCCCCTCTTACCCGGCTGGCGCGAGCCGCTGTCTACAGATGTGTCGCTTGATGTGCC
>NC_139673.1:7173537-7183537 GCF_951799395.1 Argentina silus | reverse complement strand
CGTTATGCAAATCAGAAAAGACGGGAGATTATCTCCTTGGGACCCTGAAAGGGATTCGTCAGTTCTCATTCCAATAGCCCTGGAAAATAGCCCAGACACCAGAGAGCCAAAATATGGCAGGGCGTGACGGAGCCTGTGTCAATGAAAGAGGGGCCATGAGAAAAGCAAAAGTGTTCACCATTAAAAATCAATTTAGCCCAGCGAAGAGGACCAAACAGTGGATGCATCCAGGCAGGTACAGGGGGCATCCAGGCAGGTACAGGGGGCATCCAGGCAGGTACAGGGGGGGGGGTAGCTCCGTCTGAGGGGTCCTGAAGGAGAGAACCGCTCGTCAGGGCAGAGGTGATAACTACCTGTAAAGAGAGGAGACTGCAGACCGGTATTCTTGGCTAAATATCATCATTTACTGGATCAAACAAACCAGCGTTTTGGTGAACTGACTTCTGTCAGGGTTTACAAGGTCAAAATAACCCACATCAGACAGAGGGAGGGGGGTGGGGGCGTGGGGTGCGGTGGGGTGGGGTGGGGTGAAGACCGCCTTGAATGGTCCCACCCACCATGCCTGCTTTATCTCTCCAAGCCACAGTTACGTGGAGATAGTTGGACAGAGCATGACCGTGACACGGACGATTCTCTGTTCACCCCGCCTGGTTCTCATCTTTGTGTAAGTTCACCGCTGGCACGAAGCCCTGTATACCAGTGGCAGTGGGTTTACAGGGTGAGAGATGGGTGAGAGAGAGAGAGGGAGAGGGAGAGGGAGAGAGAGAGAGAGAGAGAGAGAGAGAGAGAGAGAGAGAGAGAGAAAGAGAGAGAGCTGCTCACTCTCTAGTCTTTCTCTGGTGATTTTGGGGGGCTTTCAATTAGTGCTGTTTTCTCTGGGGCCCCGTAGGCAAGTGCGTGTCAGAGGAGTGCCTCCCCCTTCCCTCCCTCTCTCCACCCTCCTCCTACTCCCCCCTCCTCCCCTCTCACTGCAGGGCAAGAGCAAGCGCCACGCTCGCAAAACAGCCAAACTCAATATTGTGTTAGGGACACAGCCATCCATTATTGAGCAAACAAAGTCCTGTCTGTCTCCACTGCTTTGGGCCAACAATTAAAGACATCACACAGGCACAGGGGCATTGGAGAGGCACAGCCTGCCTTATGTGAGGGAAAGCATGAAATATTGATGAATCTAATTGAGGTTTTAGGCTCTACAGAGCTCCTGAAGTGTATATGTCTGTATGGGAAAGTATAGAGTTGATGTAGAGACAGTCAGCGAAGAGCTGTCTCCGGTGTAAATGGCATGTCTCATACGGTAACTGCAGGCAATTGCATGTTATGGTCACAGACAAAAAAAAAAAAAAGGCTAAATCTCCACAATGAATATGAGGTGTACACACTGGTAGTGTAAACATGACACTTCCTGGTTTGTTTTATACACTTTTTAATAAGCCTTTTTAAGAAGCCTTTTTAATATATGTAATAAATATATTAGTTTGTATTATACCAGTCATCATTAGCAGAATATACATTTTGCATCTGTCGTCCCCGCCTTGTGTCTCGTCTGTGGCGGCAAACAGAGAATGGCAGCTTTAATTTGGAGCAAAACAACAGGAGAATATTGATTATAAAAGTCCTCGTCTCGCCAAAACACTACCATGTGGAAACCTGCAGCCTTCAATTAAGCCGGGCTTGTAGGTGTGTGTGTTTTCATTTGGGCACCGTGCACTCTCGAAATGATACATTAAAGGCTGTGTTTTACTTCAATCAGACTACGAAAATATACACACAGACCCGAGTGTCTCCTGAAGGGCTTTTCTGCTGGCAGGCAGGCACACACACACACACACACACACACACACACACACACACACACAAAACACACACACCGCCATAGTGCTGTAGCAGACAGATGGGCGGTATTTATCTTAGAATTATAACCATGTTCCCTTTGCTCCGAATAGGAAAACACAGCGTTCCCACTTCTGAAGATGACACGTCCTGTATGAAATCCCGTCCTGGAATTCCTGTCTGTATTCAGACTCCTCTCTCCCTCCTCCTCCTCCTCCACCTGCTTTTATTACCTGCAGACGCCTCGTTCACCACACCTCTCTCTCCCTCAACACGGTGACGTGTGAAACCAAGGCCCCGTTGCCGGTCTCTACCACCATGGAACTAGCCGTGTTCTATGTATTTGGCCTCTCAATAAAACCTTTAGCGATACACAGGGTCTTGTTTGGTGAATAGCCCACGCCCGTGGTGAGGCTGATCCCCTTAATGCCTGGCCTGTTCGGGCCCCTGATCTCAGGCTTAGGCCGACAGAGCCGCGTAGATACATGGGGACTGGGGACTCGGAGAGCTCTCTTGTAACGCTCCATCCCAGAGGCTTTGGAAGTCATCCCTGGTAATGCAGACATTACTAAAGCTCACCATCATCCTAGCAGAAATGACACTGCACGGCTCCCAGACTTAGCTCTTACAAAAAGCTTAACTATCTTAGATGTGTTATGTATAATGGAGGTTGCTTTATGTATAATATGATGTATAATGGAGGTTCCCTTGCTGCTAGCGGCTGTGCGCAGCAAAAGCATGTTAGCTAGCTAGCTGGCTGGGTCTCCATCTCTCTCCATCTCATGTCACAGAGCCGTGTCATTGGTAAGGGGTTGGTGTGGATGAATGGTTTATGGGTAGTTGGGGCAGCAATGGCATCATGGAGATGGAGCAACTTCTCCTCTTTTATGAAAATAAATTATGTATCGTACATATTGTTGTTGTTGTTATTGACCTTGCAGTACATCTTCTCTGCAATTTGTTTTACAGATTCATTTATTCCTCCTGTGTGCACTGTGTACCGCATGTGTCTATATTTGTTAGCAGACTATTTTCTCTGCGGGTGCAGAGACAGTGTGCTGGAGAAAGGGGGTTGAAAGCTCCCCTAGTGGCGCCTCTGGGGAACTGCGTGGAGAGTGTTGTTGCTTTGCAGCCATGACTCAAAACAGTTCCTTTTAATTTCATGCACAATTTAAAAGACACCCACACAATGTTTGGCAGCGTTTTAGACTCTGTGTCGTACACATTGTCAACAGGCCAGGCGAGAGCGAGAGAGAGAGAAAGAGAGAGAGAGAGAGAGAGACACACACACACACACACACACACACACACCCAGCGTCCTCATAAACACAGTGGTGTGTATTAAAGCTTCGTTACTGTCACGTGTAGATAGGCCGCGGTCGTGGGCGCTGGAGGAGTGAGCGTTCTTCGCTGTTTATCAGCGTGTCCAGAGACAGTGAACCAGGAAGACGGATCCTCTCTCAGACCTGTGTGTGTGACGAGGGCGGAGAGCCCCCCATTCAGCCTGTCACTGACGCTGAGGGACAGCCCGTATTAGACGCTGTTAATGGGGCCAGGGCTGGACACATGGGTGTTCCATCATATCAACCCCTGCCCCCCCCCCCCCCCCCCCCCCCATGTCCCCCCCGACCCCCCCACCAATCCCCTATCAGCATTATGAGCTACACAGGAAATGAATAGTCTCTCCGGTGGGTGGACATGCTGATAAGGTCATGATGACATGTTATCTGGCACGCTACCTTGCATTTGTTTTGATCTTTAAGTCTTTTCTTTAACAGGGTGGGGGGGGACAGGCGGGGGGTGGGGGGGACAGGCGGCGGGTGGGGGGTGGGGGGGGGACAGGCGGGGGGTGAGGTGGTGGGGGTTGGGCGGGGGGGGGGGACAGGCGGGGGTGGGGGGTGGGCTGGCAAGGGGGGGGGGGGCTATCCTGATGAGCTGGCTCTAAATTGATTACCTGTTTTCCTGAACGCGCCGCCGGCCCGGCGGATTGTATCAGGAAGCTGTCACGACTGCCGCTGTTTCAATTGGGTTGGCTTTAACAACGGAGGGGAAGGAGAGGTGTGCGCATTACCGCCTCCCTACAATCACATTTGTCAGCATGATCCTTTTTAAGTGCATTTCAATTAGGAGGGTGATTCTCTGATTTTATTACGCCCCGGCCCAGCCGCTCTTCGCTCGCCGCTGCTTGTGCGAGCCACGTCTAATGTACACAATTTCATTTCCTTAATTGAGCTAACGCGCTTTTCATATCCTAATTCCTGGAATAATCTTGAATTCCTGCAGCCGCGGCGGGCAGGGCTTTTAATGAAAGAGGGCAGCCCCGAAAAACATCTGTTACAACCGTGATTAAATCATCCGCATAACATCTGCATTTATGAGGGTGTTAGCAAGGCAGCCTGGGCCCTTTATCTACTTTGGCCAATTATCTTCAGTAGCGGTGGAAATAAAACGTGTTCATATAGATGTGTTTGTGCAGCCACCCTCATTTCCACTGGCGACAATCATGTGGCTTTGTTTAAATAGAGGGCTTCAGCTATTGATACAATAATTTGCCAGAAGTCTTCTTTAAATAAATGAGAGGCCTATACGGTTTATCCTTTGTTTAGGCTGCCTGTATACAGTGTAAGCTATTGGTGCACGATCCCTTTCTGAAGGTGTCAAGAAAAGCCTGTTTCCTCTGTGGCAAGTGGAGGGTAATTGATTATGCTGTTATATATGTACACACACACACACACACACACACACACACACACACACACACACACACACACACACACACGTACAGACATGCACGCACACACACAGAGGGCTTCCAGGGGTGCCATGCTCACATTAGCCCCGCTGTTATCTGGGGAAACACATAAAACGGGGTATCAAATGAAAGCCCTCTCTCTTCTTCCCTCCCTTCCTCCTTCCCCCTCCTTACCGCCTTCCCTCTCCCCCCCCTCCCTCCCTGTCACAGCGGTCATCTGTCCGTATTGAGGGAGTGAGACAGTCACCTGCCGTTTGGCCCCTCATCGAATGACACACGGTGGCACCGAGTGGCTGTCATCGCCTCTACCTTCCACAGATCAGGTGACCCTATGATCTCCGCCCTGCCAGCTTGTATTTCCAACACGCTCGTCTGCACGTGGAAAACAGGTCTGACACAAACAGGACATAAGGCTAGCAGATTCAACAACATGTGGATAGGAGGGAGGGAGGTCAATGTCATGTCCGTCTGCAGGTCATCAGTTCACTCCATAAAGGGCTCTTTGGATTCGGCTGTTCCTGTGGGAGAACCCTTTTAAGCTCAACCTCATGGGTTTCCATGTAGAAAACACTTGTGGGTTCTATTTTAGAAAAATGGATTCTTGCAAAAGGGTTCTTCAAAAAGATTCTACCACAGGGACAGCCGAAGAACTCTTTATGGTTCTAGCTAGCACCTTTTTAAGAGTGTACGGATACCGTGTAGTTTGGGTGTAGATGTTTGGAGCTGAATCGTCTTCCACGCACATGTTTGTCTCAGAGCAGATCTACCCTCTAAGAGTTCACAAGGTCACTCAAAGGGAGGGTGTCCTCCGAGGTCAGGCAGATGTTGTTTATTTGATTGTGTCATAGCGATGTCATTCATTATGAGTCTCTGTGGTTGTGTACAGATGAGTGTCTCTGTAGCCGGGCCTCGCCCAATGGGTTTGGCTAATTGCTGCTGTGTTGCCATTGTCTTAAAGGGCCCTGCTTGTGGCTTCCACCGCTAACTGGCAAAGCAACGAGTGGCACATGGATGCACATTGGCACTGGCATTCATGTGGCAGCAGTAAGCTTTGTTTCCGATTACGAGACATGATTTTGTTTTTTCCTCTCTTCTTCTTTTTTTTTCTCCCTCTCCCTCTCCCTCTCCCTCTCTCTCTCTCTCTCCCTCTCTCTCTCTCTCTCTCTCTCTCTCTCTCTCTCTCTCTCTCCCTCTCTCTCTCTCTCCCTCTCTCTCTTTCTCTCTCTCTCTGTTTCTCGTTGTGCCTCCTCTGTTTAAAGGGCATGTGTTTGTTGGTTTTCCACAGGCGGTGCTGTGCTCTAATGCAGACAGGGAGTTTGGGTTTGCTTCAGTGGTGCCCACATTGGGGGAAAGAAACATTCCCCTAACCACTGAACCCTCCCAGAACCCTCCTCCCCCAGTCTCTGTTTCCCCTCGAGTGTGTGACCTCTTTCCAGGGTGCGCACATAAGCTTACAACCCAACCCCATTACAGGGCAAGTTGAATCTCAACGATTAGGTCTAGTTTAGCACTGAAACAACACTTCAAGGTAATGTGATTGACATGTTTAATGAACACAATGTTATTCAAAGGCTTTCTATTTTTATGGCTGTATGTTTGGGTATGTGTGGTTTGGTTAGCATAGCGAAGGGGAATCATCTATTCCGTCTGCTCTGTGTTTGAAGGAGGCCTTAGTTATTCCCTGGGGCCAAAGCAACGAGGAATTCTAGTCTAGACATTCCTCGCTACTTTAATGCGTAAAATGTTTTCTGGCAGCCACTTGCTTAAAGTCCGGTGCCATCACCCACCCACCCACCCACATCCCCCCTAGCCCTCCCCCTCCACCAACCCACACCCCCCCTACCCTTCCCCTGTCCCCTCTCCAACCACTACACAAATCTCAGACGCTGTTTTGGAGAGGGGGACACTTGAATCCTTGACCTCTCGTCATTTTGACCTCGACCGGTGGGGGGGGGTGGAGGAGTGGAGTGTGGTAATGTCACCAGCAAGCTCCTCACAGACATGCTCAAGTCCCTCTCTGTTGTGCTATTATCAGCTTGAGTGTTATTACCCCTCTTTGCACAGGAAAATATGCCCTGATTTCCATCGACCCGTCCCGAATCAATGCTTTTAAAAATCTTAGACACCTTTTACTTAAGAGCAAAAGCATGCATTTTATGTTTTGACATGGTTGTATTGATTTGGCGGAGGGGAGAGGGACAGGGAAGGGGGTGGGGGGGGACGAGGGGGACCTGGGTGACCTCTCTCCCTCTTTTTACTCTCCCATCCTCTCGATCCATCTCTTCCTCTCTCTTAAGCCCTCTGCCTCTCTCTCTCTCTCTCTCTCTCTCTCTCTCTCTCTCTCTCTCTCTCTGTCCTCGTCTGCCAGTGTCTGGTAACACTGCCATCCTTAATGGCTTTCTCGTGCTCCATCTGCCCTCCCCTCCTCCCTATCCCCCCTATCCCCCCTATCCCCCCATTCCTCTCTCTCTCTCTCTCTCTCTGCGGAGGCCTCCCTCGCCTCTGTGCACTTTTTCACACTAATCAATACTCTCTGTGCTCCCTGTCCACACCCCCGTCACTCACATTTGGCCCGCTGATAAATTATGGATGGGGCCCTCTCACATCACATCTAAAATGTCTATTGTGTTTGTCAATGGCTGATCGATACTTCACATTTTCTCATCCTCAAAGACTCACCCGGCCTCTCGTCTGCTTTCATCCTAGCCTTCTCTCCCGGTTTTTTGTTTGTTTATGATTTTTTGGGGTTTCTTCTAATGGAAGTGTTTCTGTCTGGAGGGCCTCCTGGGTTCTGGGAACGCAGCGAAGCTCTAGCAGACAACAGAGACCTGTAATCTTCAAATAAGAGTTACCCGCCTTTGCCCCCCCCCCACCCTCCCTCCCTCCCTCCCTCCTCCCTTGCTCTTCTCCTCCGCCCTTCTTCTTCTTCTTCTTCTTCTTCTTCTTCTTCTTCTTCCTCTTCTTGCCTCTCTCCCTCTCTTTCTTCTCACCTACGTGTCGTTAACATGTGTAGACATTGGTTGCGGACAAAATGTTGGGGTTTGAAATCTGTGGTTTGTTGCCGGGTGAGGAGGAGGAGGAGGAGGAGGAGGAGGATGAGGAGGAGTCCCGTTTGACACCACCACAAAGGCCTTCATCCCTGTAGGCAACAGCTCCGTCCGATAGAAGCTGTTAGCCCAAAGAAACACAAACAGAAGATGAGAATGAAAGGAAGTTAAAAAAAAAAAAAGAGGAGAGGAAGAGTATAAACAGGTAAACCTGCTTTTAGCTGCTTAAGATGACTGGGATGCATTTAGCACTGGGCTCTTTCTCACACACACACACACACACACACACACACACACACACACACACACACACACACACACATGCACACTTACACACACACACACACACTCACACACACATGCACACTTACACACACACACACACACACACACACACACACACACACACACACACACACTTATACACACACACCCAAACACACACACACACACACACACTTACACACACACACATACACACACTCAGAGGGTCAGACTGGTGTCGGTAATGTAATTGAAGTGGCGTTGGGCTTATCGCAGTCTTAGGCTCAGCTGTGAGCTCTGGCTTGGAGCTCTCGCTGCCTCTCACGCCAGCCCCTCACCTCTCAGCTGCTGACGAGAGAAACAATGTTGCCCAATAAGTTCAGCGCCGTCTCTCCCTCTTTTCCATTACCACTTAACCCCTGACACCACGCTCTAAGTGAGGGCCTGGAATGTGTCTGCCAGCCTCCTAAAGCACCAGGCCTGCCTCTCTCTCTGTGTCATTACCTAAAGTAACCAGTCAGAGTCAGCAGGAGGAGAGAGGGAGAGAGAAAACAAGCTCTCAGCCCCTAGAAGAGAGGGGGGAATTAAGTCGGCCATTTTGACATGCTTCTCTTAGTAATGGTAGTGAATCTGCTGGTCTGAGGTGTAGGTGTAATTGTAAGTGTGTTTGGTGATGCTTATAGCTTCTCTCTGTTGAACTTGCTTGAAAATGCTCCAGGTTACTTTTTAATACACTTTAGTAGAATCCTGTGTGGATTTGTATATTTTTGTTTGCGTCTGGACGGGTTGTGTGTGCGTGCGCGTATGTGTTTGTGTGTGTGTGTGTGTGTGTGATCTGCTCCTTGTCTGTCTGCACCTCCACGGCCCCCCACATCAGCGACAGGGCGACCCCTCACCGTCTTTCTGGCACCCCCCCAGTCCCAGGGTGAGAATCCTCTGGCGGTCTCTCAGCTGCCAAGCACCCTGAAGCCACGTCGCACTGCTTTAGCTCAGGACTGGGGGGGTTGACGCCCACCCCTCTGAAAGACAAGCCACTGACGGACACCTCAGGACTGTGGAGAATCTCCTCGGCCGGGTCACCACCCCTTATCAATGTCTGACCTCAGGATAGGCCACAACTTCAGAGGAGTAGAACAAAGAGATAGTCTGCACTTCCTTTCAGTTGCAATAATACATGGAAGAGTTTCTTCTTCTATATCAGGACACGACAACTTGAGAGGAGTCTTGCGACTCAAAGAGAGATAATGGTGAATGAATATATCATTTCCACTTAGTTGTTGAATTCAATTTAAGGCAACATAGTCTCCAAATTATAACAATTAGCTCCCAGAAAAAAATGGTGTGCCAAACTAGCAACATTCAGGTTACAAGTCAGGTGGTTTCTGCCTCTGCCACCCTGTCACCTCCTTATGTGATGTTCTGCCTTCCGTATTTACCTGCCAGTACAGGTAGATAATATTATAATATATGCCATTTAGCTGACACTTTTATCCAAAGCGACTTACATTGCAGTGAGTGCATACATTTCAGTAGGTATGATCCTAGCAGGAATCAAACCCACAACCTAAGCGTTGTTAGTGCCATGCTCTACCCACTGAGCCACAGATAACACGACCACACAGAACGTATCCTTTGGTCTTCAGAAAGGATCCCCCAGAATGTAATAATTTGGAGACTGGGTTGACATACTTTTCATAAGGGCTTTTTAAGGCTGGCGGAGTAATCTGTTATGAGAATAATCGAGGCTCTAGGATCACATAGTAATGATGTTTCTAAAAAGGCTTTAAAGCTTGTTCCACAAAAAGCCTACTGACATCTCCCTCGCACCTTAGGGGACCCTATGTGTGTGTACACTGAGTCAGCGTACATTTTCGAACTTTGAAATGCACGTCTTTGATTCGTTCGCTGTGATTCTCCCCCACTCAAACATTTTCTGACGTTGTTTGACCTCTCTCGCTCAGGGTCGCGTGTCTCTCTATGTCTCTCTGTGTCTCTCTGTCGCCGTCTCTTATTGGCTAAGTCCTGCTGAAGAAGTGGTGTCATCCCCCACTCTCATCCGTCCGTTTGGATTTGCAAGCGAGCGTGTCGAGACGACGCCTGATTTGTG
>NC_139673.1:7128537-7168537 GCF_951799395.1 Argentina silus | reverse complement strand
TCCCAGTGTTGTAGGCCCCCCCTCGGGTGCTCAGGTGAGGCTCAGTGATCAATCACTCACGCTTTGCGTCAGGTGAGATTCCCCCGCCAGTCAGTCATGGCTCCAGGTGGTGGGTGATAGGTGCTCAGGCCGTGAGATCAGGACTAGCAGGCACATGTGGAACTACAATGATCCCACACACAGGTGGAGATTTGTCAAGGGCTCATGTTAAAGAGCTCATCTTTTGAATATATATGTGTGTGTGTGTGTGTGTGTGTGTGTGTGTGTGTGTGTGCGTGTGTGCGTGTGTGCGTGTCTGCGTGCGTGCGTGCGTGCATGCGTCTGTGTGTGTCTGTGTCTGTGTCTGTGTGTGTGTGTGTGTGTGTGTGTGTGTGTGTGTGTGTGTGTCTGTGTGGGGATGTTTGCATTGTGAGAGTGTGCGTGTGTATGTATTAACGACGCTCACGCAATCCTGACACCGGAATCCCCAAAACACTCAGACAGCTTCTTTCTCTCTGCTCAAGGAGAACAAACTCCCCAACGCTACACAATCAAAAGCAAATGTCTGTCTGCCTGGAGGGACTCTTTAAATGAGCGTCCTAGGAGATTTATGGTGAGTTTAGAACTTAATTTGTGTGGGTTTGTTATTGGAAAAAGACAGGTGTGGACTTAGTGGAGGCATGTTTTATCAATTTGGCTACATGTTTCTTTATGTATGTGAGATATTGTGTAATAAAAGGCCTGTAATTCCACTTATGATTTAGAAGTGTCTGTCTCTGGCAGGGTTGTAAATGCTCCCCTCCAGTCTGGCTGTGAGTGTGTGTGTGTGTGTGTGTGTGTGTGTGTGTGTGTGTGTGTGTGTGGCTGATGGGCGGTACTGTACTGGTGTGAACCTGGGGTAAGAGCCTGGTTTTAACAGGGTCTCTCAGACAGCACTTTGTCAGTGGGTGGAGTGGTGTACTAAGGTAAGAGGCTGCTGAACAAACCAGGCCAAACCGGGCCAAAACGGGCCAAACCAGGCCAAAACGGGCCAAACCAGGCCAAAACGGGCCAAACTGGGCTATGCCAGGCCTTGCACCACGTTCAGAGGGTAGACGGGCACCAGACCATGGCAAAATCCATATTTAAACTGCTTTCAAAAACGTTGAGAGTTGTGTCTGCATTGCAAGCGTCTTTTGCCTGACAAGTTCAAATCAAGCACAACCTTCAGTTGTTAAAATATTTGAAACCATTATCAAATGCATATTTTGCCCAGGTCTGACTGGCACTTAGAGGATAGACTGGCATCACTCAGGCCCACCAGCTCACCCCCGGGGTCACACCAAAGCTGCCACTTAGAGCTCTAACATGCAGGCAGCACACACATTATCCAGCTAATGACGGAATTACAGCTCTGAGTCACCATGTAGCTACATGTAAGCGTTGCAGCAGTGTGAGGGCGGCGATAGATTATCGTCTGAGAAAAGAGGCACTTTCCCAGGAAAAGCAGCTGTCATTGGAGGGGGGGGGGAAAGAAGGAGAGAGAGAGAGAGAGAAGAGAGAGAGAAGGAGAGAGAGAGAGAGGGAGAGAGAAAGAATATAAACTCCTGAGAAGGGAGGTTTAGATGAATGTAATTATGTCTCTCTATAAAACACTCAATACTGTCATTATCATTGAGTCATGTGTCCATGCTGGTGAATGGCCCTATGTTTAAAGCCATGTGTCATTGGAGTCTGAGGGAAGGACAGGAGGAGCTTACTGTTTACAGGATGAGCACGGACGCACTGTACTTTCACTTTAAGTAGAGTCAATAAACACTCAGAAGCTGTTAGTGGAGGACCCAACATAGAGAGAGAGAGAGAGAGTGTGTGTGTGTGTGTGTGTGTGTGTGTGTGTGTGTTTGTACGTACGTGCGTGCATGTGTTTACCCATGGGTGCATGAATGCGTGCCTGTGTGTGTGTGTGTGTGTGTGTGTGTGTGTGTATGTGTGTGTGTTTGCCCATGAGTGCATGAATGCGTGCCTGTGTGTGTGTGTGCGTGTGTGCGTGCATGCGTGTTTGCCCATATGTGCGTGTGTGTGTGTGCTTGCATGCGTGCATGTGTGTGTGTGTGTGTGTGTGTGTGTATGTGTGGTAAACAATGTCCTGGTACAGTGCCTGGGGTTCTAATGCTGAGGGGCTGTAAGTGGGAGCCTGGTGACTGCAGGCCTCGCTGTTGCGGTGGCTCTGTGTAAACTCTGTGGTCGCTCTGTTTTCCTACTCCAGTTTCAGAGCAAACTGTCTGAAAAGTTCATATTTTTAATGGCAACTCAGAGAAAGCCATAAATTCACAGGGCCGTATTTTTATCCGCTTAAAACATAATGAAAGTTCCAGAGGACACAAAGCCCCAGAGAAGGGGGGTGGGTGTTGGTTTGTGGACATAGGAGAAGGGCGCAGCTCCATTGGACATGTATCCATTTGGGAAAAGCTACTCCGAGAGGAGTTCTCGGGCGCCCAAGCCCTCTTCTTGAAAACGAGGCTTAGCGCAAACAAACGCACAGGATATCTCCAGGCTTTTCCGAGTGAAACCCAACCGAGCCGCCGTCTGAATCTTCTCCGGCGAATTGGCTCCAAGTTCAATTACACATTACAAGGCGCATGACAGTTTCCATTGTGCAATGCTCACTCTAACAAGACTGGGCTAAATCACCCAGGCACCCCCGTTCACACTGGAGTCAGTGTGCCGGGACAGGGGACAGGGGGAGGTGGGGGGCCCCCGACAAGAGGCCCTCTTAACCATTCTATTATGGTAACACATACCTGCAGAGCAGCCAGACACCTGAGATCCTCAGAGCCTCAGAGCCAGGGGCGCTGCCGAGGCTCCCCCTTCACTGCAAACCTCTTGTACTTGACTGTTGTCAAACTGTTGTGGCTCTATTGCCTTTGTGTTGATTGTGGGAGCCAGAGCCAAGGGGAGATTATCCGATGGGTTTATAGCCATGGGGTTGGGCATGTAATGGATACAAAAAGTTCTGGCTTTTATCTCTGGTTGGAGGGGACAACACGTCATTACCGATGATCTAGTACCTTTCATTTATATGTAAATATTGAATATTGTGATTGACTGAGCGCAGGTTTGGAGTAAGTGTTTAAAACCGGTTTTAGGCAGGTTCTCACCGGGTGTGATACACAGCTCTTCCCAGGCTTCCTCCTTCTCCCTTCAGTGGCAGAGAGAGAGGAAGAGAGAAGCCCCTCTTTACTGAGATGGTTGCGGTGGTGGGAAAGCTGGAACCAACCCTGTTAAAACATGAAAACGTTCCCTCTTCAAACCACCATGACTGAGTCGATTAGGTCCCATCCACAGGAAAACAATCTTATTTCCCGAAGATATTCTGGGCGTTTAATTCTGAAACAATGCCGTGCTGGCGCTTAGAGACTCCTTTATTGCATGGCTTTTTATTGCTATTCTAGGAGCCATTCAAATAAAGTAAATGAATGGTTCAGTGAAACGTGTTAAGATGCACACCAAATAGATTTACGCCTGGCTTAATTATTCCCGCAGATGTTTCTTTTCTTGTGTCTACACCCATTAAAGTCAAGGGAGTAGAGCTCAAGCCCTGAGAAACATACGTGTTGCTGTGTGTGTGTGTGTGTGTGTGTGTGTGTGTGTGTGTGTCTGTGTGTGTCTGTGTGTGTCTGTGTGTGTCTGTGTGTGTGTGTGTGTGTGTGTGTGTGTGTGTGTGTGTGTGTGTGTGTGTGTGTGTAGCTGTAGCCTTTGTGGAAGCCATGTCGTTCATTGACATAGCTATATACATATTTCATTGGGACATACATATTTTACACGGTAATCCTCGGTGTGCCACTGCTTTGTTCACGGAGAGCGGCGGATGGAGCTTGAGAGGAAGAAGCTGTCTTAGTGTGGTGCTGCGGCATACAGTAGCAGCTAGCTACCGGACGGATCTACATGCTTTCTGACAGAAGGAACGGCCATAGAGAAAGCCCTTTGATGGTCGTAGAGAAGCCTGCTGAGAAGCTGGGGTTTTCAGAGGAGATATCACATGACCATGCTGGCACGCTGTAGGTAGCGTCATGCTCTTTGTCATTGCTGCTCTGAACAGAGGCGTTATCTGTGGTAGACTCATTCTGGATAACCGTAGTCATTGTGCCATTATTTACCATAGATGTCACAGGTACCAAAAACGTCTGATCTGATTATGTTGGTTTTGGAGATGTGTTGGTGTTGTCATGTGATGATTTACAGACACAGTAGAGTTGTTTTTGGGAGGGGGGGGGGGGGGGGGTTGACAGATTCAATATGGCTTCATTACAGTACAGCCCATTCACACTTTTCACACGTGTTTGATACCATTCGTCATTCTGTTCCATGCATTAGGGGCCATGAATGAGGCCATCCTCCGATTTCTACCTCCACCAGCCTCCACTGGTTGAAACGCAACAGCAGTCCACAAGAAAATCATCATTTGCCGAGTTAGTTAGTAGTCCATACAAGGCCTAGCCTGAATCCGCTCGCGCAGCAAACATGATTGTACGTGGTAATTTCCTGTAAGAAAACCCTCCCTATTTCTGTCTGGATGGCATTGTGGTTCAACAGCTGATTATACCGTGCCAAAGACATTCTCATGTCTGTGTTTACATGAGACATAACATCCAGATGCAATTACAATCACAAACAAGTGACAGCCAGCCAGTGTTTGTGTTAATAACTAGGTTTGGGGGAGAGACGAAGCCTCATACTAACACGTCTCGACTGTACTGCTGGATAGAGAGATGGGGGGGTGGGGGGGTGAGGGTGAAAGCAGTCTGGAGAGTGGCGTTCAGCCGAAAAAGGGAGGGGAGAGATGATGCGATGGCCGCAGACTCTCTGGCTAACTACCTGGTGTTTCTGTCGTACAATTCCCCCATCAAAAAACTCAAGTGGCTCCCTTCCAGACCATTCCAGAGCTCACCTCAACAGTAAACCGGCCGTGAGTCGCGGTGCGGTTCAGAAGAACAGCTTCAACCGTATCACTCACATCTAATAGCCCTTGTGTGCTCAGGCTACCGGTGTTTGATCACTCTGCGGTGTAAGGTGCTCCTGGCTGATTTCTAGAGCTTGTATTGGGTTTACCCATAAACACTGCTTCCAAGAGATGGAATTCACTCAAACTTTGACCCGCCCCTTGGTCAGAAATATCTGCGGCCAGCGTTGGTTCAGGTGAGGGGGAGGGGGTCGATATTCTAAACAAATTAATACATGAACATAAGCAGTGACACCGCGTTCAGAGAAGTTGAGATGATCAAATAACAACTTGTTTTTGATCCTTAACACTTAAAAGGGAGCCTTTTAAAAACATATTAAAACGTGTTTACAATGTTAATGCATGCATTCCTTCACAAATCTCTCTCTTTACTAGGCCACTGGTGGTAGTACTAATCTTGTGTACACAGTAGAGCAGGTCTTTAACACCACCTCATTGACCAGCGTCAAGGTTTACTAATGAAGCAGGGAATTCACATTCTATCTGATGTTTTCTCTATTGATCGCAGGCCAATGCCTCTTAATAGGTCCCCAGCACCTGTGTCTAACACAGGTAGGGTGATTGATCAGTGCTAAGTGCACACATGCACCCACACACGCATACACACACACACACACACACACACACTCACACACTCACACACACACACACACAAATGTGCACGTACACACACACACACACACACACACACATGCGCAAGTACACACACACACACACACACACACACAAGCAGAATGGCACAATCTCAGAAATGTGTCATAAAGGTAGAGACCAGAGCGAGAACAAGAAATAGATAAATAGAAAGAATGAGAGACAATCACATTGGATGAAAGGTAAAGAGATATTGAGACGTTTACAGTGTGTTCTCTTGTACATCATCCACGGGCGTCCTGTTGAGGAGCACAGATGTTCAGGCTAAACGCGGGTATCTCATTGCCTTCCGTTCAAAATGTGACACAACAAGAATAAAAAAAAAAACAGATCCCTTTCTCTTTAAACACTATTGCTCATTCATTCACGGAGATCACAGATATCAGGTTACACCGTTGCCAAAACACAAAATATGTCTCAAACCATTCCAAGATTCTAGCCTTAGATAGCTCTGCTTATCCGTCTGTCAACGTACACACAGGCCTATCTATTCTGTATGAGTCACTCACAGTCAAAGGCTGATCTCAAGTGTGTGTGTGTCACATCCAGACGCAGCGTAACACTCCAAATGAGGCTGTCTGAAGAGCAGGAATGTGCAGGCAGAATGCCCAGTCAAGACCTATCCTCTCCTCCAAGCATCACCCTGTCTGCCTCTCTGCCTGCCCAACTTCCTGACTGCCTGCACACATTACATTTGACTTCATTGAATATTAATTATTCTGACAGCTAGACTTATTAATTATGCCTCAAGCAACATATCTTACCAGGCCACACAAAGGCTTCTTTTGAATGTTACCAAGTGATTTGTGGTGTGATGCATCTATATATTAAAGATATGCATGTTTAAGAAGAAGGAGGAGGAGGAGGAGGTGATGGTGGTGGGGGGGGGGGGGGGGGGGTTTGTGTGTGTGTGTGTGTGTGTGTGTGTGTGTGTGTGTGTGTGTGTGTGTGTGTGTGTGTGTGTGTGTGTGTGTGTGTGTGTGTGTGTGTGTGTGTGTGTGTGTGTGTGTGTGTGTGTGTGTGTGTGTGTGTGTGTGTGTGTGTGTGTGTGTGTGTGTGTGTGTGTGTGTGTGTGTGTTTTGTTGTATCACAAAGCTGTACAGACTGATTATGAACTTTATAGACTCCCCAGGGATCTTTCCAGACTCGGGTAAGAGTTTTTAGTGATCGTGTGTCTGTGTGTGTGAGGAGCTTTATTTAAATTGATTTCTCTTCTTTTTTTAACATTGTGTGTTTGATACCATTCCTCATTCCGTTCCATGCATTAGGCAGGGCTATACCCATCACGAGAGCGTGATTCCAAATAACCTATGCTACATACGCAATAGTTTTCCTGTTTTTTTTCTAGGACAATTTGAGTTTCCCAACTACAAGCTTGGTGCACGATGAAGTTCGAGGCCCATCTCTCTCTGTCTGTACCCCCGTCTTGCCCCTCATTAAGAAACATACTTCATAGATCTGAGCATCTCCCCAAAAGTCCAGTGTATTTACCATGATTTAAACTATCTGATGTGTCAGTTCATCCTCTCTGCAGTCTACAGTACAATACAGTACACCACTCTTTTAACACAACATTATGATTTGGGAGCACTGTTTAAACCTCATTATCTGTCATGGTGTCATTCAGATGTAAGTGTGGGCTAAAGTACTGTCAAGAAAGAAAGGGTACAACCTCATACGGTATATCAATACTCCCCAGGGCTTTAATTCTGCACCAAGCAAAACAACAACAGTTGTCGACTTCAAACGGTCTTCGTCATAGGACTGTACCTGAGTGTGAGAGAGATGAGCTGTTGTGGTGGCCATGTTTGTCCCCTTCCTTTGTCCCAGAGCATCAGTGTGTGTCCTCTCAGTGTCAGCTGGCTGGAGAAAGAGCTCCTTCGAAGAAGGTCAAAACATTTCTCTGTTGGATCGATGGCCAGTGACCTACAAATCATATGTATTGATCATTGTAATCATCGCGTGGAATGTCTGGCAGACAGTAAAATCATATGCACTTAGGCTTAATAGCCACATTAAAGCAATTATGCGCACAAACTAGGACTGTCAAACAGTATGCATATTATGCAGCCAAATACATATTTTTTTCATTTTTTCATCCGTGCAAAAGACTGTAAATCAAGGCTTTAGTTGCTATCGACTGGTGCAGGTGGAGGGCCAGTGGAACTGCTGTAATTGGACACGCACACGCACGCACACACACATACACACACACACACACACACGCACACACACACACACGCACACACACACACACACACACACACACACACACACACACACACACACACAAAGTGAGACTGTGAGACTGAAACCTGTGTGGCCCTGTGGGTAAAAACTGCTCTATGACATAATGCGCCTGTGGTTTTTATATGTGTGTGTCGATACTTGATGTATTTACTAATGAAGGTGTGAGCGTGCGGGCGACCTGCTAATGAACACAGCGCGTTTGTGAGAGTCAGTCAACGGGTCAAGGACTGGAGGAGAGCTATCATCCCCTCAGTGGTAATAAATGTGTTTGGCTGTACTCACAGTCCCATGTGACCTCACCAGTTGAGAGTTTTAGCTCTCTTTTGGTGTGTTCTCTGTGACACACCCACTCGGTGTGTGTGTGTGTGTGCGTGCGTGCGTGCGTGCGTGCGTGCGTGCGTGCGTGCGTGCGTGCATGCGTGCCTGTGTGTGTGTGTGTGTGTGTGTGTGTGTGTGTGTGTGCAGCATGTTGAATACCTTTGTCATTGTTGTCAGTGCTTTATATAACATCAACTTGGACAAAGTCATTTCACAGAAGAGACGGTACTGTGTCTTTTTAGAAGAGTAGATTCTGTGGGACTCTTTGCAGTAACAGAGGTAAACATGAACATGACAGTCAGTGGTGCTGGTATTGTGTATGACCCGACACACCGTCACACACACCCCATCCCCTACAGTGCTCAGTATATTAGGACTGCTGTGTATGGTAAATTATATGTAAATAATGCTGAATTACATTATTTAGTTATTACAATTCCACACGGACCTAGAGACAACTTGCATATTATCATTCCAGAAGGAACTGGATTTTAAGATATTTTGAGAGGAAGGATATTTTATGTAAAAAAAAATATTGACTGTTTCTATAAGCGTTGCATATTCAGGACTCTTCCTCTAATTTCCTCTACGAAATAATTAGAAAGCACATTTTCAGTCATAGGTTCAACGCAAGTAATATCTGGGAGGTGGAGGAGACTGCAAGGTTTACAGTTCTGACGGATCCCACCCGACAGGCTCCAAGTCTAATAAGCAGTGTAACCACAGTCGTTGGAGAATTGAAATGGATCGAGGAACAAAACACCCGCTTAGAAAGTTCATTTTCAACGCTATATCTCAGTCTGATGATTCAATCTTTTGTTTAATACCCACTTTTCCCTTCTCCCTTTTGATCCAGATTAAAATGAGACATTCTCATGAAAGATTTATCTGAGATTATCTACATATGCTGATTGGGTTGCTGTCTCTGGTTGGAGTCGAGGAATGGAAGCAATATCAGGCCTCAGAGACAGAATCTCAATTTCTCCTTTTGACAAATGAATTTCATCCTCTCAGTCTCTCTCCCTGTGAATGAGGTTATCACGATCAAGACAACCCCGCCTTTCTCCCTTCCATCCACTCCGTCAAATGGAAAGCAAATGAATATTTAAAGAACTGTAAGTGGTAACATTTAATGTTAAGCACATGCCAGCCAGAGCACCGTTGTGTTAAGAGTGCCTCCGACAGTAATTGTGAAGAGTTTATGGTTCATCTTGCCCTAAAGATTGTTTTTAATATGGCTACACTTTTACTGTGTCATATATACTGTATGCTATAACACACAGCACTCTTTAGTATAATCTTGCATGTGTGGCGAAAGTATGTCATCCTAAAGAGAGCTTCTTTCTATGAATTTCTTATGTCATCAAGCTTGCTCATTATCTAATGTTACATCCCATGTGATCTACATACCATACAGCACTGGCTATAATTGCTTTTATCAATTTTATTGTGTGAACAAAACCCTTTGATGTATTTAAAGGACCAACCTAATGAATCAGTGAATGCAGAAACAGCCTATCGGGGGAGCCATGCTCCAATGGGGGCATGGGAGGGTGGGTGTGGGGGGGGGGGGTGTGTGGGGTGGGGGGGGGGGTGTGCAACAATGCATTCTTTAGTTGCCGGCGATGGTGAACAAGTGAGGACTTAATCAAGCACAATTGCCCAAAGAGCAGAGGGGAGAAAGGCAGAGGGAGCAATCAAGTGTAAACAACTATACAATGTTGAACAGAGATGCATGGCTTGAGAGTTATGGGAGCAGGATGGAGGGGGGGGTGGGGCTTATTTAGCAAATATGTAGAAGTGCTTTTGACCCCATGGCGACTGCTCTTCTCACTGCCTCCTCCTCTTCCTCCTCCTCCTCCTCTCCTCTCCACCCCCTCCCCATCAGTCGTTAATCATCATTTGGAGTGAGAGCGGGGCCCTGTGTGAACAGAATAATGGCATATTTCTACACTACCCCTTTCATTTCACAACATGCCATTTGTTTCCTCAATAGTTCGTGTTCATGTTGATTTTTAATTAATTCATTGCTGTTTTTGTTTGCTAGCTGCCTTTCTCTCTCTCTCTCTCTCTCTCTTTTTTTTTCAGGGCGATGAAGAGGGAGGGAGGGGGTATGTGTGTGTGTGTGGGGGGGGGGGGAGTTGTTGGATCTGGTTACTGCTGGCTTTTCCCACAAAGTGATCAGAGACTGAAAGTTGAGAGCATGTGTCCCTTGCAGCGGGTTTACTCCTGTTTCCAGTTTAACCTCTTATTAAACTGTCCTTTGTGCTCCCACTCTGCTGGCCTGTCCCCGGCTCCATTCACATACCCGTCAGGTCAGCCAGGTTAAGGGGTAAAGGGGGGCCAGGCAGGCAACACTATCCAATCCCCCTCGCCTCTCTGTCGCTCCATATCTTTGAGACACATCGGCAAGAAAAAAAGGAAGAAGTATATACTACAACAGTTTGATGAGCAGCGGGGCAATAAATTCATTAATCATCATTTTATGCCTCATCAAACTCTTTGCCAGCCCCCTCACAGGGACTTACACAAATTAGCCACTGAAAAAGCAGTAATTTTAGTTCAGCTAGGTAAGTGCTTTTTGATTGCCTTCTTGAACAATGCTTCCCTTGACAAGCTAATAAATCAGATCTCTGCTAAACCTGGAGTGCAGCTAGTGTGAACAACAGCACCAATTTCAGCCCCCCAAAACAAAGGGAGAGTGTGTGTGGGACAACGTCTTTTACCTCAGCCGAAGCTCTTTCACAGACTTGTTTTGGATTCATTTTCTTTATCCTCCGACAAAGGGGCAGGGGTACAAAGCGGTTGAATGTAGATTATGTCTCCCCAGGTAGGATTGACTTTGATTGGATCAAAATAGTGTCACTTTTGATCGGGATTAGAGTCTAAACATGTAGAAAGCAGATTGTGCAAAAAGAGTCTTGATTTCATCTCGAGTGCTAGTTTGTACTAGCTTCAGTCAGTCTTCAGTCAGTAACTTAGCTTCAGTCAGTCACAGATGTTAGGATTAAGATAAATCACTGCCTACACACCCCCTAGCCCTAGGGGGCAGTGTTGCTCAGATGTGACTTCCTGTCAGAGGTACCTCCGGCCTGAAGGTTACCAAAGGGAAGGGTGTGATCCCTTGCTCTGTATTTGGTGCAGCCTGGACACAAACAAGGTTAGTTTGGCGAACATAGACTCCTAATTAAATGATCTGCCTATACACGTTCCACGTTGAGTATTTGCTTGCCAGTATGGCTACAGCGTCAACCAGGACACGCAATATTGGGAAGCAAGCTAATTTTAGGGCTAACTGTTAGCAGCCTTGCAACAAAACCATTGACAACAGTACAACCTCCGAGCTTTAGCCTGTGGGAGTTGGGCTGTGGGGTAATGCATGCATATGGCACTCTACGTATGCACATTCATTCAGATGGCTGTTTTATTTGAGGCCAATAAATCATCCACAGTGCTTTTATTGAAAATTAGGTCAGTCGATTATTTGAGCTTGATCTGTTGCTCGTCATGTCTGCCTGTTCCAGGTAGGTATAAACATGTTTGAATGAGGCAGTGTTGGCTGGGAGAGGGGACAGTCTGCGGTGGGGGGGGGTCTTTATCTGTTTAAAACCCTGCTCTGATGAGATTACCTATTGGGGTTGGCTGTAAACCACCCCGTTAATCAGAGAGCTCCAGCCAACCCTCTCCCGTTGGCACAGAGCCACCGCTTGATTTTGGGAGGCAAGAAAAAAAAAAAAAAAAAAAGTACAAGCATGTTAGCATCGGTAATCGTCTGCTAATGTCTGAAGCATTCAGGTGTCAAGCGTGCAACACGAGCAAGCACAGGCAGGAACAGAACCTGATTTGCGTTTCAATTTCATTCCCTCGCTCAGTTCATCTGTTGAATGACGACATCCGATCGCTACCTGTGTCTAAAACAGTGGTCGCAGTGGGTTCTTCTCTCTGCTGTTTGATTGGATGACTCCTGGGTTGCATCATTGAGGAGCACTCTTCTTAATTGGCATGGAGGCAGTGTCACACATGGGGCCCTTCCTCCCTCCCTTCCTCCCCCGTCTTTGTGTTTTGTCTGGACCAGAGTTCTGACTGGATACAGCCGCATCTCCTCTCCCCTCCTCATTAACGGTCTCTACACACAGCTGAATTGAACGTAGACGCTCAAAATAACTTGGCAAAAAAAGCAAGGCCCCCCCCCATTTATCTCCATCTTGGGAGCTGATCCAATTAAGTAAGTGCCTATTTGCATCCATCAGGCTACACCAAACTGGGGGGAAAGTGGTCGGCTTCAAGCAAACAATACGCGAGAGGAAGCGGAGGTCCATGTTTTTGTGTGTGTGCAAGGTGTTGGTGTGAGGGTAGAGTCTCCTAGGTGAGTGGTAGATAATGGCACTGCCTCTGTGTGTGTGGGTGTGTGTGTGGGTGTGTGTGTGGGTGTGTGTGTGTGTGTGGGTGTGTGTGTGGGTGTGTGTGTGTGTGTGTGTGGAGAGGAGACAGGCATCAGAGCGGTCATTAGGACAGATATCTGTGAGTGTAATGTGGAGCAGATGTTGGGAAGAAAAGGATCATTTAAAAAGGGCAAATGTAAATAAACAGTCAGGCAGCTTGGTGGTACCCTCACCCCCCCCACACCCTCCCCCCACCCCCCTCCCACACACACACCAGCCCCCCCCACCCCCTTCCTGGACCGTCTGAAGTCACTGAAAGAAAACAGTTCATCAATCTTCATCAGGGCCATTAAGAATGTTCAAATAAAGGGCCTTATCTTCTAGGTGCTGCTGTACTGTATTGTGAACGTGTGTTCATGTATCACTATTGTAAGACTTCTTGCCTATGTCTATCTGTCCAGCCCTTTTGAAATGTACCTGTGCTTATACACCTCCCCCTCAATATGTTTTATGGCATGTAATATCCAGGTATTAGGCCTTTTCTTAATGTGATGTACCGTACACCACACTTTTAACATGCTATGAGCACATCTTAAACAATAGTTCTCGTTGTAATACTTCTGCTATGAGGCACATCCTGTGGTTCTGGTGTGTCACTAAAAGTAGACGGTATGAAACATTTCAGCGCTGGTGTTGAACTATTCAATGGCGTAGCCACACGGGGGGGGCCTAGGTACACGGACCAGATGAGCCAAGACCTGCTGGCGTCTCCTCCTCCACACTGTGCTGCTCCACTCAGTGCTCTGTGATCAGTGCTTAGCTGAGGGGCTGGCTTGGATACTTCCCTCCTCTGCCCCCTTGTGTGTGTGTGTGTGTGTGTGTGTGTGTGTGTGTGTGCGTGTACAGAGCCAGGGTCTCTCTCACCTCGCGTGCGTGCGTGTGTGTGTACAAAGCCAGGGTCTCTCTCACCTCCTCCAGGGCAGGGCAGGAGCCCAGCGTGAGGACCGGTGAGCCCTTACACGGCCACTGAACAGAGGCCTTTTCCCGTCACAGGGTCAGGAGCCCAGACCACTCGGCTGTCAGAGCAGAATGGTCAATGAGCAGTCCCTAAAGGAGTCAAGGTGCTTTAGAGTGGAGCTCAATACGTATTTGAGTTAGAAATAAAGTTTGTGTCTGTGTGTGTGCAACAAGCATTTTTTTCACCCTCTACAAATATATATATATATATATATATATATATATATATATATATATATATATATAATATATATATATATATATATATATATATATATATAATGAACTATAATAATAATAATAATAATAATAATAGTAGTAATAATAATAATAATAATAACGTGTATTCATAATATTTCTATCATAATAATAATAATAACGATGATGATAATAAAGATAAAATATATTGTTTGTTGATATAATTGTAACAAATATTACCTTAAAAGGCATTTGTTTTGAGTGAAATAGTCCTTTCCATTTATCAAAAACACATGTTGAATTATGTATTTCTAGTTTATAACAGTTTCATTGCAATCCCAATTTACTCCAACACATCATTTTAGGCCTACAGTGTGTGGTTTGTATAAAATGCCGCCTAGGTGAACGAAACGTAGTTGAAAGTTCTTTAAAAAACATTAGATGTTAATGATGGGTTTTGCAGATTCTGCAGTGGCGTTAACAAGGTAATTCGTGGTTTATGTGGTCTGAAGTTCACACCCAATAAATACCGAAATTCTTCATATTGAAGTGAAACATTTTGAAGTGAGCCTCACATTCGCCATATTGAGCTGTTGTTATTATTTCCCACATGCCGATTGAAAATGTATAAATCCAAAAGTAGCTTAAATCCCCCTCTCCGAGTAACTCACAGTTAATCATTCTTCGTTAATGTTTTTTCCTTCATAGAAATGTTTTATTTATGTATGGGGGTTTCACTTAAAACATCAGACAGCTGAAAATTACACGTGTAATCTCTCCCCCGAGAGCTCCATGTGAAACAGAAAAACAGTCCGCGAGGTTCAGGGTAAAGTGGGGGTAAATAGCTGTAAATCATCCTGCGTCACCTCATCTGGGTCGGTTTACAATGTGTGCAGGCCCATTTTAAAACTCCATCTAACATGAACGGTTTAGAAGTGGCATAAGCACATTGCAGAGTCGCATTACCTCCACTTGTGCATTGCGTCGAGCTCCTCAAAGGAGCCGAAGTCAGACAAACCCTGACACCGATTCTGTTTTAGGGGGGAAAAAATTGGGTAATTTGTGATAATTATGGCGCGAGCAGCGTCACAGCCCTTTGCCTCTGCACGCCAGCCACAGATAGAACGCAGCGGGCACAGAAACAGCTGGGCTGAATTCTTTAGCGCCCATAATTAATGAAGAGCCTCCGCACTGATATGATTAAATAAGGCGAGGGCGGTATTCCCAGAGTGCTCCACTGAAAGGCCACTCCACTTCAGCTTTGTTTGCAAGAGTTAGAGGGTGATGATGACGTCTTTTGACGGGAGAGCTGATCAGTAATTCTTTTCTGAGAGACAAATGCCTCGATATTGCTTTTTTTGTACATTCACAAAAGCACCATTCTCCACCTCCTTTTCTGCAACAGCCAGATTCTTCTCTTCTTTCACCCCCTTTCTTATACCAACAAACGGGGGAAATCAACCGACATATTGTTCACTTCAAGAAATAATAAAAAAAACGGTTCTGTTTTTGGCAACACTTGCTCTGTTTGGTGATCACAGATGTCCCTGCGAATAATCTAGACAGGTCAAATAGAGGGGTGTCTTTTTACATGTTTGTGCTGAATTTGAGACTCTTGTCGTGTCAGATGTGTTGAATCGTGTAGACAGTCGTTTTACCAGGTAGGCTGTTTATGGAGACTAAAATCCCATGAGGAACATTGAGTACATTTTAATGACGATTGGGAATTTGTTCATCAACAGTTTGGGTTTCCACGATCCGAGATATTGACATTGAGAAGGGTCCGCGCGACCCGTTCAACTATCGCAGCGTCAGGTGGGTTCTTGTATTTGGTAGCTTAGTTGTGCCAATGGTTCCCCCAGTTGTAAAGTGAAATTACAAACCATACCCATTTAATCAGGCTAATATTACCAGTGTATAACACTTTGGCCTATTTGTGTTATTGACAGGTGGGAACACATTTCATTTGAGACTCTGAACTTCAAGTATAGGCCCACTTTTCTGTTCTTCAAAAGCAACGTATCCACCATCATGAAACAATTTAATGTATTATTTAGCCAACTTCACATTGACACTTTCTTTTCAGTATAGTCCATGAGTATACATTTCACATTATCTCATATTTGCATACACTACTGCTAATACAGTGCGTTCATAGTCTCATAGCCATAATAAAGACGGCCAAAACAGTCTGAAAACCATATATCCAACGTCCTGCATTTCTAATTACGTCAACATGTTACAGTTTATACGTAAGTAACAGTGATGTATGTAAATGCACTGTGAAGACACTGGAAACCTCACGGCAGTAAGCAGGGAGGCCTACACCACAAACCTTCCACAGAGCATCATAGAGCCTTCTCTACCCTCGAGTGGCTCAGTGTGTGAGTGATGTATGATATAGCAAGTTATGTAAATGCATACGCCATATGCACAGAGATGTGTTTATTGAACTGTAGCCTAATTCTTCGATATTTTTAGTTACAGTTTGTCATATAATTAGGCTTAGAAAATGACTGTAACGTCTTTTATTTCCGTGACAGCATAAATGAGCATATAATTTACCTGCCTAGTCTTCACATAGCTGAGGTAAAATGTTAAGATTTATGTGTAGGCTTCATATTATTTGCATTTATGTCGCCACTGAGTTTGGCATTCTGATGCTATATTTAATAGCTCAATAGAATTAATGCATAGTTGTCTCAGAATGCTATAATGTCTGTACTGTGCAAACGCCAAATGGGATGCTCTATTGCAAAACACCTGTCACCTGGCCAATTATTTATCAAGTGATGATTAGATTTTGAATTATTACCTGAAATGATTAATTATGTATTTTCTTCGTCCATATTTCATTCGTTGTGTAAAGGTATTTGACCTCCTGTAGTTGTACAGTGGTACATTGAAAACAAGATGTTTCGAGTTCGAAAATCGAAATCCATCTAGACTTGTGGTATTCTTACGGCATGTAACGAATGCATGTATACTTCTAATGTCTTTCGATGTCGGAACGATGTATTCGTCATCTAAAAGACTTAACGATGTAAATACAGACTGAAAGTTGATATAATCCATCTTTCAGATATCAAGATAGGAGATTGCTTCAACCCAGACATGTCTTCGAACGACGGCGCGCAACAGCTCGTTTATTTCTTATTCTTCGATTGCCTTCGTTTTTTCTCCTCAACACGTGGGAACTGTTTCACCCTCACTTAGCATTCTCACATTGTATCCACGCATCACTTCCGAACAATGAGCCAGCGAGCTATTCAACTGGAAGAGAGACGAGAGAAAGAAGTTGAAAAAAAAGTTGCGCTAGATCATGCTGAGTTCTCCATACCATGCATTCAGAACTGACAAAAGGTTGGACAGATTCAGTGGTCTCACTCTCGATAGCACATTGCATTCGTAGATCACATTACAACGCCAGAAAACAGTATACAATGTGTACAAAATACAAGCAGAGTAATTGTGGAAAGTCCTCTCCTTTTTTATATGGTTGTGATCTGTATCCCATAAGTAGCCCATTTATTTGTGCCATCCTTACAACCTAAAAGTAATAATAATAATAATAATAATAATAATAATAATAATAATAATAATGTTTTAAAACGCAATACGTTATAGAAGACTCCATCAATAGGCGCTTATTCTTACTCCCCCTGGGCGTGATTGAAATAATAAGCTGTTGGAGGAGAAGTAGGCGAACAGCACATACTAAACAGCACATCTTAGGAACAACACAAAAACAACTCTGTCTAAAAATGATAACACACAAATGTGGTCAATTGTTTTGGGCTATTTCGACAGGCAAATAGACAAACATGACAAGCATGTTTTATCACTCCGCGCCCCTGGGCTATGCAGCCTCTTTTCAGTATCCAATTTAGCACTTACATGATAATTTTCGAAACATTTGGTTTATATTCCTTGAACTAGAGCTATTTGAAATTGCATTACCAGAATGCTCGCATTTGTGCTCGCCTTAAACACCCCCTATCCCCCCCCCCCCCCCCCCTTGTACATTTGACAAGTAAACCATTCAATATTTACCTAGCTGAATATAGATGATTTACGTCTCTGAAACAGTATCTATTGGCCCCCTGGAACATCAATTCTTCCATTTAAAAACTCAATTTCAAATAAAACTATAATGCCCTCTTAGGGGACATTGCATCGAACACTTCAATTCCTAGAGGGATCAGCAAAGAAAAACATAATTATGCTATTTAGCCGGCTGATGTGTTGCAATCACTGCTCGAGCACACTCTGTCAGATTAAAATAGAAGCCCCACTCGCCCGTGTGACTCCGAATAGAGGACATTAGGGCTAAGGGAATTATATAAAGCCCAAGGGAGTTTTCAACTCTACTGCGGAAAGTAAACTATAGAGATTAATGGTAGCTGTAAACAAGAGCAAGCTGGCCTACTTCAGTGGCTTATTATCATTATCATTATTATTGTTACTATTATTATTAATAATAATAATCACCATAATAATAATAATATGATGGTATTATTATTAATGATTATTATCATAATCACTAGCCGATTATTAGGCTACTATTGTTATTATTAAGGTTGAAGGTTGTTTTAAATTAATCTTTAATTCTGTAAATCTTAAAATAAAACCTGTTTTAATATGTGTAGCTTCAAATGGAATAATCTAAAACAATAAAATCAAACAAACCCTAGGATTTCAGATATCAAATGGTGGAGTAATATCATGTAGTGTGGTCAGAGAACGTTCTAATGCTGGCAATATAATGATAGGCCGACCCTTCTATTAATAATGATAATAATAATGATAATAATAATAATCATCATCATCGTCATCATCATCAAAATCTAAATAATAATATACCATTTTAATTTCTTTCTTGTTTTCCCTTCCAAAAGGCAAGAAACATTTCACAACATTTGTGTCATAGCTGTGCTTTCCTCAATGCTCGCAACTTACAGTATCATCAAATCAACTTTTTAAATTCAAAGATGATTTAACATTTTTGTTGGAACAAAAATCGACCAATATGTTATGTGTCTCTGAAAAGGGATGGATTTGTCACAAGCTAGGCAATTGTCAGATGCACGTTGTCCCACTTGACAGCATTGGTAAACATGTAATAACTGTGACCATTTGAAGAGCCTCACTACCTCAAGACTTTGCTTCTTTTAACTAGGCCATTCGATCAGGGACGGTTTTCCGTGACGGATTAAGAATGAACCCTTGAAATTAGGAGCAAGTGTGACACCTACCTGCGGAAGTGGGAAGAGTTTGAGGACAGTGCATGGCTATTGGCTATACATAGAAACTATGTGGCCTTCACTGGGTGCATGACACGCTATCCACATTCTCCAAATCATGAGTGTTTCACATCCAACGCGCCATTAAGGAGCCTCCGACATTAATGATATAACCGGGCAGTATGCTCTGAAGCCATAAATGCATGGTTGCGTCCTTTAACAGCTTTGCCACGCCTTGGAAATAGTAATGAGGTCTAAATTTGGCATAAAATCGAACTCATTACCGGAGTTCGCCACCTGATTGCTTTGCATAAAACACGATGCGGTTGGGGAGTAATTGGGTTAAATGACTGCGCCTTGGTTATACCGTTGTTATCATATCAATATTCACCGACAGAACAATTGTCCTATATGCAGGTAGAAAGGAAATAGGAACCCCCGAAGAGACAGAAATATACTCAATAAACTACACACATTTGTAAATTCCTGAACAAATAAACAAGAATAGCTATATCTGGAAAGACTTGAAAGATTGTTCGTTTCGAGGACTTCAAACATTTAAACATACACATTCTCTGTTATAAAGTTAAGTACTGAATGCTTTTTAATTGAAAATCGAAATGCTTACACCTGTCATGGTGCGAAATTATTCCATCGGTGAATAGGCCTACCTTTTAGCCTAATAGGCTATCGGCCTATGAGTTGTTTTTGTTTTTTTCACGGTCCAGATAGCACTTTTGACACATGAAACAAAAACAGTCCCCCCCCCACCCCCCCGCCCCCGCCCCCCACCACCCCGGAATAATCGCTGCACACGTGTCATTTTTTTCCATAATTTACTTCAAAGATAGTGTATTGTCCATTTTAAATACAAAATGCTACATTAAATATACATATTAGTCTTTAATACAAATAGACTCAGGCGGCTGCAGCGATTAAGACCATTCTTGTTACATCTCTTTAGGATTAACCATTCAGAAACTAAGATTTGATAATAAGCATTTACTCAGAAAATAATTGTTTTCAGAAATTGCTTTATCATTATTATTTTTCTTATTTAATGCAACCACAAATAATAAATAAAAGTCCGATTGATTGGAAAGGAATCAGGTATTAAATGTTTGACATACCTTTCTTTAGTTCATAAGGGGAGTCTTTACAAAGATCTACCTGCGTTTGGCCTCTGACTTTCTGGCTTTCTCTTACCAAAGCTTCTGCTCTATTTAACACAGTCTGGTTTAATCCATTGAAATGTGCCGTAGACCCCGTGCCGGAGCCGTGATTGCTGTGAAGATGTCCAAAACTGCCATAGTTCGTGTAGCCCGGATAAAAGGGGGACGTGTAGTAAATAGGCCGTGATAGGACCGTGCTGTTCGGGAGAGGGCACTGGGGGGACGACCTTGATGGTGACGCTGCGTTGGTGGCGATTACAGTGCTGTGACCCATCCCCGGGGCCTGCAGCACCTCACTGCTGCCCTTACACCTGTCTGAGGACGTGGCGATCTCTGCGAGAGACCAGAGTTTCGGTTTAGGGGCCGATGGGGGCGAATGAATAACAGACGTCACGTTGCTGTTTACTGTGCCCGGCGCCTGGCCCATTTCTGACGGCTTCTCTTGCGCAACGAGCTCGTTTCCCCGAGGCACGGCCGATGGAGACGAGGTGGTGGGTTTTGCAGACTCTGGCAGTAACTCTGTCCGCTCCTCTTGGTCTTTTAATTCCGAGTCGCTCAGAAGGGGATCCATTTCTTTGCCATGATTCTCCTCTTTAAATCTGTCGCACGGTATGTCCCCCGGGTTCAGCAATTTATGATCTACAGCGAGAGACAAGCAAGAGTTAAGTTACTGCGAAGATATGTGGCATAACAATGTGGCATAGACATATGTTGGCGATTAAAATGTACAAATATGTATTTGTGAAATTACATATTGCCATGATAATATTTATGACCATGTGTAGCCTAGTAGGCCTACCACCATCCACCACAACTAAAAGCCATGATATTAATGATAATGTCATAACGGTAATAACTATCATTATCAGAATACACAGTGCAATACACCAGCTGCATCCCTATTATGCAGTTAAAGATAAATTGACTGTTAAACACTGTACGTCATCAGCAATTTCCGCCCATGAGGAGTCAAATGAGGGGAGTTCAAGGTGATTATTATTTAAAGCAATTGTCCCATTATAAATAATATACCACCATTAACCAGCAATCAATTTTGCACCCTGAGTGGAAACGACTGCGATGAAAAATTGATGATTTTTCTACAGACCTGACTCTGTGTCTGTCGAGTCTCCCTTGTCTGTCGGCTTGTGAGGCTCATCGTCGTCGTTCTTTTCCAGATCAATGTTCTCATCTTCCTCCTCGTCCTCGCTCCGGTTCCGGGGAGTCCAGGTCATCTTGTTCTCCTTCTTTAGCCTCCTCCTGGCGTTGGCGAACCAGGTGGACACTTGGGTGAGGGTCATTTTGGTGATGATGGCCAGCATGATTTTCTCCCCCTTGGTGGGGTAAGGGTTTTTACGGTGCTCGTTGAGCCAGGCTTTGAGAGTGGCAGTGGCATCCCGGGTAGCATTTTTTCGGTATGCTGGGTCACCGTAAGGATATGAGCCCAAGTGCGCTCCATAGGGATGATATCCTATAGAACCAGCCATTCCCGTGCTATGGTCATATGGAGAGCCCTAAAAATAAAGGCCGCGGGGGAAAATAATTAAAATAGTTTCGGCAATAGTCAACGATCACTCAAAACAGTTACAAAAGAGTCACAACAACGGCAGGACATCAAAACACACTCTCTCACACGCACACACACACACCTGAAAATTAGGCTGATTGCATTAAATCAAAAATGCGTCAGTAATGCGAACAGATGGACGTTGGCAGTGTTCTTGTTCTTCACTTTGTGTTTTGTACTTAGGATAGGCTACGTGTTTCTTGATTTTTTTTTTGCTGACAGTAGGATCCCATCACGAAGTCAGTATTTATGTTGAAAAATACCGAAACATATACAAATTGGGTAAAACAGCATCATGCATGATAGGCCTATAGCCTACCGTGCCTTTTTCTTCGCATTTAATTAGACTGTTAGACGGTATTGTAGGCCTATTACCATTAGGCCTAATTACAGCTACCCTGGCTGCTTCATCTGTGTTCTCACTGCGTGTTCGCCCCTCTTTCAGATTCAGTGCATGTGAAACATTTTGAGCTACATGCTCTTCCAACGAACATTTGGTCGATGTCCTTCAGGAATAAACAGTTTGCCATTTCAAAGCGAGTAATAAATAAACACCAGCTAGTTGAGACAGATATTGCCATATAATGTGTGTATTATGTCGACACTGAGCGATTTTCCCATGAGTTGTTATTGTGCGACAACTGATTTGGTACGACATTGTTAACTCATTCCTTTGAGAAGGCCTATAGTAGAACAAAAGAATGCTAATTAGTCTAAGTAGGCCTAGTTATTTTACGCAATTTCAGCTTTGCATGGACACAGATTGGCCCTTCTACAACTAACTTTATCTAGGCTACTTAAATGTTATCGCCAACAGCAAAATAAGCACCTTTACGCTAAACCAAAAATACATTTCACATAATTTGCACGGGGCTAGAATGCAAAACATACATAATAACGATTAATGGGAAGATGTCACATATTTTTGTGTGCTCAACAATTCCGATTGTATCCACTCACCACGTACGAAGAGAAGGTGGCAGCCGCCGCCGCGTCTGCACTGTACGGGAGATGGGAGTTGTAGCCAGGCGAAGCGCTGGTGAACGCGGTAGATCCGGCATAAGGTGCAAAAGCGGAGCCTGACGAGGATCTCCCAAGTTCCTCGGTCCTGGGTCCCGAAATAACACTCGTACTGTACGCCGGGCACGAATACAGCGCCAAAGAGGCGGACGGCTGATACAAGTAGCCCTGTGGATACGCCATGGTGAAGCCCCCAAAAAGTAAGCCACTTACTTGCGCACTTTTCCCTTATTTTCTCATGCACTGTCCGATTTCAGTCATAGAGTCTCGAATCAACAGACCGCTGTCTGTCCCCCTCTAAATGAATGTAAAAAGTCACAATATCAATGAATACATAAGACTTAGATATGGATTTGTTCTGGTCGCTCTCAACTACAACTGGCTGTTGTATTTGCTAGCGCTCTCTTTTTCTATCACTCCCTTTCCCTCTCTCTCACTTGTTCCCTCTCTCTCATGCCGTGCAGAAGAAGTTTTTTTGCCGTCGGATGGGGGCTTTGCTTGGGAAAATGTCCTACCAAGATGCTAAGTTGGAAATTGAGGATTCTGACGCCTACTACGTTCTTCACGCTCCTCCTCTCAGGGTGTAGTCATCGAAGGAAAAGGCAAGCTTATGCTGGGTTACCACAGCCCTGCCTAAATCGATTCTCTCTCTCTCTCTCTCTCTCTCTCTCTCTCTCCCTCTCTCCCTCTCTCTCTCTCCATGTTTTATTTTTTCTGCCCCTCATCTCTCCCCCTTCTCTCTGACTAACAATCCTTCTCCCGCTATTTCTCTCTATTTTTTTTCTCTAACAAGGCTCGTTGCAGCTAGACTCAAGTGCGCCAGCCCCTGGATGGCGATACTAGCGAGCCTGTAGATCAGCTCCAACTTTCTTCTTTTTCTAAATACACGACGCCGTCACTTTCACACTTGATCAATATCAAATGGGCTGTTGTCTGCTAGGAAAGGCTTGCCAGATACGAAAGGAATAGCGCTCGATGTTCGGCACGTTGCTCCTTTTCTTTCTCCGTGGCTTATTGTTTCTTTGAGCACAAAACTTGAGTGTTTTTGAATATATGCCTCAAAACAGCATAAATGACTCTCGGTGAGTTAAAATCGGCTCCGGGAGCTAAAAGGGTGACGGTTTTCAATTGGATTTATATTATGCACATTGACATTCTTAGGTTACGCCAGGCGCTTTTTTTCTTTCTTTTTTTTTACGTTGTTAGGGATATGGTAAGATAATAGAAGATGGCGCTAATATACGCATAAACATATTCCAATTAATTTAGATTTGCATACATGCTTATTGCCATAACAGTAATTTTGTAATATTTGCCTAAATCTATAGGCTACTTTGACACTCATGAAAATACCCATATTTGTAACCTATGACAGCTGTGAACTGAGGCGGCTGTTGAATAGTTTTATGCCATAGATCCAAGAATAAACCAGCCAGATACACTCTCCCCGAAAGTCATAAAAGCCCCAAGCGAGAGCAGATTAGTACCATATGAAATACAGCAAATCCGCTACGACCAATGGATGTAATCTCCATTGATTCCTCCAAACACATTTAACTGCTGAGATATAGGATAGGCCGACATATTTGATTTTGTGTTGGTCATTATGTTATCCCGTTTTTATTATTCCAGCATAATGGTGTTTTAGGCACCTGCGGAAAATCAACAAAGCAAAAGGCCTAGTTTTATTTATGCTTATGATATTACATTGAACTGGCCTACTACGAATAATGACGAATAATAATAATAATAATAATAATTATTATTATTATAATAATGAGATAACAATAATAACAATAACACAAACAATAATATTAATTATTATTATTATTATTAGAACAATACTACATAATAATTGACTTATTAACTGGGTTATTTTGACCCTTATAATCGTAGGGGCAATTATACGAATCTGGTCTGTCTAACAATATTTTTTTCTCCAGAATACAGACATCCACAGTCCACAGTCACACTGTCGATGGTGTGGCTTTATAGTTCAAATCTCCGATAAACCGAAAGGGATCGCTGTAGGCGCTGCTAAAAAGTGTGTGCACAGTGTCACGTGTTGTTACGCTCTGAAAACCTCTCGAGAGCAAAGAATGATGACGCTGGTACAGTGTGGGCCAATGCAGAGTTGGGAAAAATGCAAGAACGATAGATACATGAAGAAAGAATAATGATGATGACAATGGCACTATAAGACCTACTTTTACAACCACCCGCAGTGTTACGACAACTAATTATCATTCGGCCTATACCCCTGTAGGCCTACTTTTTCTTATTGCTACATCTCTTGCAGCAAATAATAGCGCTACACAACATTAATATAAGGCTAATGATACTAATGAACTAATAGTTACACTGGCATCCATACTATTAGTCAGCCTATGCACATACTATTTGTATTATAGGTAATAGACTTTGGTGACCTATATCAGAAGGTCACTAGCTTATTAAACGATGAACGCTAAATAAACTGAGCTTTACATTATAAAAATATAAAAACGTAATTTCAGTCAATTGTTTTTTTTTCTTCACTTTAGATAAGGCTGCATAATAGCAGACCGTTTATTAAAACATGTTTTTTTCTTCAAAACAAAGAACAATTCAAATTAATTTAATCATTTTATGCAGAAGTATCCTGGAATTACAATAAAATACCGTCCTACAGTGTTATTTCACGTTTCCTGAATAGTCCTCGAGGGTGTCTGCTTTAACCCACATTCATTGCATTATTGGCCAATTATATTCACTGTTCTCGCATGAAGGACGTAATGAATGGCCAATGCTCAGTCACATTTGAATAGCACACCGGTTACCGGGGATACCGAGAGAGGAGAGAGGATTTGAATGACGTCAATATTCATTGATACTCTATTATCGACAATAATGACTTCTTAGGCTCCAAACGCGGTTGGAGGTGTCTTCCGAAGTAGGAGGGGGAACTCTGAGATCACATGGAGCGGGAAAACAAGCAGCAGCAACTGTTCGCGCTTACACTGACGGGAAAGGTAGGCAACTGTAGTTTTTTTCAGCAATTTGTAAAGGCGCGTGTCACTTTATTTCTGGGATGACGATTTAGAAAATATATAATTACTACTATAAGTGGATTGAAATAGTCAGGGCGCAGAATGCTGTGGCTATCATAAATCCTGAACCTTGCACTTTGAAGCGGTGTATAATGTTATCGTGATACCTACTGTTATTATGCACTTGTTAAACGTAAATATGGAATTTATATTTCTGCTATAGGCCTTTAGTTGTCGCTTCTCAAAATATGCATTTGATAAGATCCTGACATGAATTACCATCCATTTAAACCCATGCAAAATGCCTTACGCGCACACACTGCTGGACCGGACGCCTTTGACAAGAAGCTGCATGCACATGTGTCACACATACTATACTTTTTAAGGACAATACGGCGTTTGTAATTTAGGGAAGTATATATTTAGCCGACACACTGAACAAGTAAGAGCTAAATAGAGCCCAGCGGTATAGCAACCATGTGAAGGATGATGCATCGCACTCGAAATGCCTAAGGGAGTAGGCGTAATCTAATTTGGATTTAGAGACTATTATTAGAAAGCATTAACTATTGTAGCAGACTAATTGCCTCTCGCGTTCACACAGAGGATGGTTAAGTTAACAAAGTTGGTTAACGTCAAGCGGTTGACAGGCTTTCCTCGTTTGCACAAGGTCAGGTATGCTACTCGAAAGCAGTGGCCAGTTAGTAGGCTACAAGGGAACGCTTGAAGTATTCATAAGGATTTTAGCCATTCTAAATCTGTGTCCTAAACCGATTAGTTGACACCAATTTTTCTTTGATGTATTAGCTAAGGGCTTTTGCCACTTGGAAGCCAATTGAAATTCAAAACAGTCTTGCTCTCAATGCTTTGGGGAGATCTGCTGCAAATAATGGATGTAATTTGTTTTTGACCTTGCATTTTTTTTATTAAATGATTAAACATAAGTGCACTGCGCCCCTCAACTAAACAACTCGACCCGAGTTTGCTCCTCGCTTGTACAACTATAATATCAAATGTAGTATAACAATTAATGTCTTAGAAATAATACATATAGTCTATGATCGAATATTCACACTTTTATTTTTTTTTGTGAATGATGATCATGTATTTTTGACACCCTATGTCATGTCATTGCCATGCAAATTGTTGTATTATTGATTGGAAATGTATTAAAAGTCAAGAAAAGACGACTAATTTGGCTGTTTGTGTTGTTTGTGTTGTTTATTTGTCTATTCAATGTTACATTTATTCACCCATTTAAGTCAGTAAATCCCAAGCAACTAGTATACTAATTGAACTGGTGGTCAATTCAGAAATGTGTATCATGGTTGTGTTGTGTTATGTCATGAGATCATGCTCCTACAGTATCCAGATGATGGAGTTACCAAAAGGCCAACATACGGAGGCATGTAGTCTACAACCACAGTATATTTTAGGGAAAACTCTTCTAATTTCAAATATGCATTTCAAAGTTATTATTATATCATTTTGAAATGAAATATCACACAACAAAGAATAATATATGCTCCTGACACCACGTCCATTAACTGAAGTCTGATATGTAACTGAATGACAAATGTTCAATCCATAAGAGGCAACAATGACAGTACAGCGGTATTGAAATGTCCCATGAGAGCTGTACCCTATATCTGGAGGGCTCCTCCATATTGTTTATGTGTGTATGGTTTTATCTTTCTGTTATTGAAGTTAATCTACTTAACTGACTATACAAACCTAAAATACTGATGCAATAAAACCATTTTTTTTGTTTGTTTTGTTTTGTTTTAAATGTTGGTACTAGTTTGGGCATTCTCAACTCACTGCCAACCGCTACTTAGGCAGCATAAGCATTCTGATTGAGTCCACAACAGATATATTTATTTTCACATCACTTCCATCTCTGTCAGTCTGAATGAAGACGTATGGCGAGAGAATGAGACGACTCGTATTATGAGAAGTGATTCCAAAATGAGAGATATCAGACAAAGATTGCGGCCCTTTCCTCCATTTCCACACTCTCTCTTGCATCCCACTGCCAGCTGTGCAGATGATGATTGATCAGCTTGAGATGGATTGCAGGAAGCACAGATTGATTTTTCAATGTCTTATCAAAAAATATATTTACAGTTGTATCCATGGGCCGTCAGTTTTTCCTCCTTTCTTTTTTCTGAAAGGGGGGAGGCGGGGTAAAGGGATAACACACCCGACTCCATGACAAGACAAATTACCTGTAATTTTATTTTTGAAATGAGTCAATAGCCTCAGTGACTAAACGAATATTGATTGAGCATAATGAAGCCCGAGTAATGTGAAAATGAGCTCTTTTGAGGCACCCATCAGCACCTTCAATGTTAACACCATCACTGCTTCTGGGTGAAATGATACACATTATAGACTGTGATCCACTTGCCAGTTGTGTTGATATACTGTGTCTTAAAGATCACAGATGGCCTGTCCATGTGAGAAGTACCATACCTTCCCCATAGTACTATACCTCCTCTATGCCTCTCTCTCACTAGTGTAGGTAACTGATTCATGATCACGGGGACTCAGTGCCTGTCCTACCAGCAGTACGAAAACATAGCATGGATGACTTGTTATCATACTCCAGTGGACTAGACACCATATGGTTAACCCGCGCTGAGAACATGGAGCCCTTAAGGTGTTTGATGTAATAATAGGAAAATACCTTGATTAAGGCGCCGTACAGACACGACATTATATAGTAGAAATGAACGAGTCGTGGAAGGATTTACACCGTGTGGGAGTTGTATCATTGACTAATCCATCTGAAATGTGTATGACTCAGTTGGGGCAGGTTACTGTAGATGTGCTGCCTGCTTTACGTATGTGATGAGTAATAGAACTTGATAAGGTTAATGATAGATCACAGCCCAGGTACTGTAAACACATTAACCCCTCAGGGTTTGTGTATACGAGACCCCCCCCACCCACCCACCCACCCCCCCAACCCGCATCCTCCCTCACCACCCTATGCCCCCCCCGCCCCCGCCCGCCCCACTCCCCTACCCCCATCCACCCCACCGTCGCTCATCACTAAATGCGTTAGTGGAGCACAAACCAGCAGCAGCCAGAATCTGTCAACATGCCCTTTAATTGGTTCGGAGAAAAAAACAACACGTGCTTCCAGTTGTGCGATTTCCGAAGTGCGAGATGTCAAAGAAACACAGGAGTTCATGAGGAAAACGATCCCGTGGGAGAATTGTGCATAATTAAAAGTATCTTTTAATAGGCTTGTAATGCTGAACCCCAGGCTTGTTGCCTTAAGTAGAGGGCAAGCTCTGTGGCTGGAGATGGACGTGGGGGTGTTTTTGCTGAGGGAGCTTGTAAACGATATGTTGCCTGACCGTCATCAGACATGCAGTCTCGGCCTCGTCCACCGCATACAGTACAGGACACCACTAACACTATCTCCCTCTCTCTCTCTCTCCCACACACACACACCTCCGTCCCCACCATAGCTGTTGTTCCCCAAATGAGGTATTTTTTTCATTCAGGACACCAACTTCTCCTCATTCAACCCTAGTCTGCTTGGGGCCACTTGGACCAAACTCTGGTTCACTACACCAGAGAAAAGAGCTGCAAGGGCTTGATTTGGGGCCTTGCACACTGTAATCAAAACGAGTCTGCATGGTTAGGGGAGAAGAAGAGAGAGAGGAGTATTATGTTCTGCTGTGCATTCCAATGCAACGATGTTGCCCTTTTTGTTTTTTAAGGGGGGGCCTTTGATGCCATATCCCCTTACCTTTATAGTCCCAGCAGCCATGTTTCATAAACACGAGAGTGGAAAACATTTCCTCAACATTTGAAATTTAGATTGCTCTCCCTCCTGCCACTCCACATTCCGCACGTGCCCAGTCACATTCTCCTTCTCCCAGTGCTGAGGTATTGAGTTTCTCCCTCCCAATGCCTTTGATACATTTAAACGTCTTCACAATCAATGCCCTTTATTCTGTGTGTCATGTATAATCTGCAAGAACAACAATGGCGACATGGCTTTATTTTCCTTTCTCTCTTTCTCTCTCTCTCTGTAATGAAGAGAGCTGTATTTTAGTGCACTGTGGCACTTTAGTGTTCAATATTGATCGATACTCTGTGCTGTTTTCATCCCTCATCAATAAAAATCCATGCAGACAAAATATTGGTTTGCAACATAATGGCAACTAAGCAAAATGACATCTCTATAGAATACAAAATCCTATACTGGCTGAATTCGCCAACTCATAACTAAGTGTTGTGTGCAGTTGTGTGTACACAGATTTTTTACACCGTGGACACGTTTCAGACCTGACTCATAATGTTTTGAGCGGTGCTGTTCTGTACTGAGCGGACCGCCTCAGTAAGGCCAATGGAAGGTTTGAGTAGAGCAGACCATGGTGGAGCAGCCGCTAAGACACTGCCCTGGGTGATTGAACCAGACGCAGAAAGCCCAAACGGAGATACCCTTCCTAATGCCCCACACCTGGTGCAGATTTGAAAGGGATTCCCCCCACAGGTACCGTCTTACCTCCCACTCAATCCCAGAAAGCCCCTCAGGTATTTCTCAACCCCTCTGTCCACATCTGCGTTGGTTTCCTCCCTTTTCCCAGCCGATCCTTTAGGCGGAAGAACCCTTGTGTTGTGCTGTTTAGGAGTGGTCTGGTGTCTAATCCCACGCTCCCTCTCTCTCTCCCTCTCTCTCTCTCTCTCCTTCCCTCCCTCTTTCCCCGGGATGTTTTACAACTGGACACGCTATCTGTGAGACTGCTCACCTTTCAGCTGGCAGGTGGACACATCTGCAGGCCGCAGTGAGATGCCGCCAGCCGCCAACGTAAACACGGCGGCGACATCAAAGGCTGGCAGGTTCGGCCGCGCCACCTGAGTGTGTTGACGGCAGCTCACCGGAGCGTCACATGACCCCGGAATGGATACAGCCTTTGTAGTGGCCATTTTGTGCCTTTCCTTTTTTTTTTTTTTTTTTTTTTTACAGCAGGAAAACGAGCTTCTTTACCACAAATATAGGTTCTATTTATAAATCCCCTTAAATAGTTGTGAAATCCCGAAGCTTATCAAAACGCATTGCTTTTGTTCTAAAAGGAACCATATCAATCGATACTTTGATATAACTTCATGTGTGGTAAATAGGTAGTCTAGAGGATATTGTAACAAACAACACTGTCCATTTTTTGCCAATAAAATCCGACGGAAGGAAAACACTTCTGTCTGTTATTGATGTTTGTGTGTTGACACGTGTCTCTTTCCTTGATGCAAATGAAACCTAGACGTTAGTCGAGGTGAAGGCAAGCGTGACACATAAAGGGCCCGAGCTCCAAACACTTTTAACAGACAACTATCACTAATCACTCCCAGAGCAGCGCTGCGTGTAATTACTCTGCCTAACGTCTGCCTTTCACAGCTTAGCACCGGGAGCCCTGACCTGCACTTCCCTGTCTTTCGTCACTACTGTGTGTGTGTGTGTGTGTGTGGGGAGGGGAGGGTGTGTGTGTGTGTGTGTGTGTGTGAGGGGGGGCGGGGTTCTTCCCTCTCCTTTATGGCTGGGATGGGAAGCTGAGCCCCCTCTCAATATTTAGAGAAAAGTCCATGCGGGGGAGAGAGAAGGAGGAGGGAAGGAGGAGAGGGCTGAGGTTGGTGCTTCCGGCTTTGTGGGCGCCCAGTTAAACAGGCTTTGAAACCCTAGCCATCCGGAGATCAGAAATAGCCTTATTGACTGGGTCCGGGAGTGGATGAGCTCAAGGGGTCCAGAGAGTCCACCCTGCCGCAGAGCACAGAGGGAAAGCACGCTAGAACACTATAATGGCCACAGGCATTCATTTTACATTAACGATAAAATAGCATTACTCAGCCTATTCTTAGTGTTTTCAACGGCTGCATTTCCACATTATGTTTGTATTGCTCTTAATACATTATAGAGAATACATAATACAGTATCCTGGTATTCCCGTACTGTGTCCCCCCCCCCCACCCCCCCGCCCATCTCTCTCTCTTCTTATTTACTGAGGAGCTTGTCTGTCTGCTGTGTGATCTGTCCTCTCTCTGTGTGAATGCTGATAAGATGACATGATGCAAATGAGGAGTGAAAGGGAGCTGCCTGGAGAGCAGGTAGGGAGTGCAGGGAAGGAGATCCCATAATGACTATTAGCTGGATTTCACGGCTGCCTCTGATCTCCCGCAATGACAGGGGCCTTTATATGAGGCAGGGTGTGCCGAGATCACTGCCTGACTCCCCACTGTCCCGTCTCAGAGCATAATACTGTGCACACTCACACACACACACACACACACACACACACACACACACACACACACGCACACACACATGCATACACACACACACACGCACGCGCATGCACACACACACACACACACACACACACACACACACACACACACACACACACACACATACACGGACATAGCATGGGATGCTAGATACAGTATATACCTTGGTTTCACTTTCCATTTGTACAGTCTGGCTTGTTTAACTGGAGTGTATCATTATATTACCTTTTCATAGGCACCATAATCTCACTTTTGCAATTGTCTGTAGGTTTTGGGGTAAAGTACTAGTAATAGTCAAAGTAGATATTATTTTTTGCTTGCCATATGGCATATCTATTTGAAGGGACACGGTTGTTTAAGCATGTTTAACAATGTATATTATCTATCTTTATCTTGATTTCAAAAGCTCATTTGAATATAGCTTAAAAAGCTCTCTCAGTAACTGTAATAATGTGAAGGCTTTTCAGAAAGCCCTATTTTATTGTTGATGTAGTAATTTCACTTCATCAGTCAGTTGTGACTAAAAATACATCAGGGATTAGTTTCATGGCCAGACTCTCATAAGGCTTTGATAACATAATGGGAGCTGGTTGCTCATGGTTACAATGATCTGATATGGGTTCACAACTCTTAAAAACTACACAAGATACTTCAGGGTTTTAAAATGATAAAATGTGATCACTCTAAAAACTTTTGTCCATGTTAATTCCTTTGTAAGGACTCATTTTGAAAAGATGAAAACACGCTCCCCCATTTTTGCTTTTTCTATTCTACACAAATTAGCGATGGTCCTGCAGGGCAAATGACAAGAGGTTACTGGAAGACTATGTGTTTAATTAATTGAAAAAATGCTCAAATTGCTTTTTTACAGTTGTTATGTGAAGTGAAAAAAAGGAGGAATCCGTGTTGCCAGTACTCTACCATAATTAGCCCCCATGGGAATTAAATATTTAGCATTAGCCGTGTTGCAGCACTTAGGACACAAATTTCTATTTTAGCTATGAAAGCGATGCTGTCGTAAGTGCAGGCGTCTATGAGGACAGCTGTGCAGAGGGGAGCAGCCCGGGGTATTTCAACGAGACACCCCAGTGACGACCGGGGGTCCTCCCACAAAGCACGTGTGTAAGAGATATGGCAGTTGAATTCCCAGGGGTTACGCATTACCCAAAGTATTTAGGTTTCTAATTAGACCGAGGGCCTTGCGTCCATCGCCGGAGTCTCTATGGGAGCCAATAAGAATCGCCTCACTTGGTGTCCGCTCAAAAAAGACAGACAGCAGGGCCGAGGGAGAGAGAGAGAGAGAGAGAGAGAGAGGGAGAGAGAGGGAGAGAGAGGGAGAGAGAGAGAAGGAGAGAGGTAGAGAGAGAGAAAGAGAAACAGAGAGACCTTGTTTATTCCAACTTTAATTACACATTGACTGTAAACGCTTCAGTGGCATGTTATAGAGAGAGGGAGGCTATGGAACCTTAATGATCTGTGCTAGAGGATGGCAGGAGAGCCATTGGAGACGCACAGCCCATTTTAACAGTCCCATTTGGTTTGGGGCTGGAGGCAACGGCTCTACTGGGGTTCATGCTAGGCTGGCTACTGCAGTATCATGGCTGCCTTCTCCTTATCCCCATCCGCCGGCCCCCTGAGCAGGCATCAACAGCTGACCACAGCAACTGCTGGACTTGTCAAAGCGCATCAGGTTACCAACTAATGAGAAGTAATAAGGGTTATACCAACTTCAGAAGACTTTGATCTTTAGGCACAGCAAGGGTTTAGAAATGGAGTCAAAGAAGATACTCTAAGATTGGAAATGGAATTTCAACCTGGGTTCATGTGTGTATAGGGGTGGGTTGAGGAAAGACAATATAGAAGTAATTAAATGGACTAACTTTGGACCCTAAGATGAATGTTTTTAGAGTGTAACATATCTTGGCTCAACAGAAATGGATATCTGGGATTAGTCACCCGGGGGGACGACACAGGAGATTACCACTCTAAATTGTGGATTCTCCAAAATCACTGTGGTCAGATGTATGCTTTGTGCTGACATATAATCCACTGTAATCACCCGGTGTTGTGACACTTTCACCATAAGGTCACCACAGCCTTGATGGATTATTATTATTCAGCCTGTATTTGACTCGCTGAGTAATTGCTTTTGGACACCTGTGGTAGTTCATGTTTATTATATTCAGAACAACAAGTATTCACAACCCATTTGGTTGCGATAGCAGTTCGGAACATTTCCTTTTCTGAAATTCTACTTCTGCTAGCCAGCTGCCCCTCTGTTCCATAAAACAATTTAATCTCAGGATTATTTCAAACTCAAAGAATTAGGGTGGAAAAATTCAAGCGTAAAATTACCGTCCATTCAACTTCAGGCGACATTTCCCTCAAGAGGGAGATATGTTAATTTGGTTCCTAAAGTAGCTCAATCCTCAGGTTATTTAATTTCCCCCAATAGTCTGAGTAGTGATGGAAACCACAGGGATAGAGAATGGTCAAAGAGGGAATGAGAGAATGAGAGAATGAGAGAATGAGGGAATGAGAGAGAGCCAATAGAGTAAAAGGAGGATATCCACGATATGATAGAAGGATTGGAGAGAAAAAAAGAGTCCATTAATGGCCGACACACAGTAAAGTAGAGCATCACGAAAGAAGATTTGGTACAGCAACAGTGAGAAGCACTACTCCGTCATCTGTGAGGGCCCATCTATCATCTCCATGACTGTCATGTCACCTCAATGCTCCTTTGTCTGTTTCCCAGAATCCTTGTTGTTGTTTGTTTTTGTCGCGATCAGTAATTGGCCTGTAGCTCTGTCGTAGCTCGTTCAAATAAACCCGGGCCTGGCAGAGTCCCAGGGTCGACGCATCGCCTTCTAACAGTGGCCTCGTCAGCTCCCCGGGCCCATTGTGGGGAATCATTGACCGTGCTGCACCCCATTCTCCACAAGCCCAGTAAATAATGTGTCAAAAGGAAAAAAAAATAGAAAATGGATAGGGTAGAAAAGAAGAACCAAAGCATGTTGCCTCACTGCTCCAACTTGATGGAACAATGCAAGTGCTAAGCCATCACTTTGAATGCGGCATTGCCACCGAAACGCTGAACACAGACTTTAGAAATATGATTTCTTTTTACTCAGCGTTATTTTGGTTTTTGACCAAAATGAGTTACAACGTCACATTGGAAACAAACAATCGCTGACATTTGTCGAATTCGCCTGCATATTTACCTTTGAAAATTGAACTTATTGTGATGACAGGAACTTTGAAATGTAATACATTTGAATGTGTATTTGGAACATATAGATTTGAATCTCCTACACTGCTGGGGTTTAGCAGCTTCTGGAGGGGGGGGCGGGGGGGGGGGGGATGAGTAGATTTGACAGAAGCTCTCGTCGTCTCTGTTGCTCATCTGGCCCTTAACGTGGCCTGGGTGGGTAATTCTCAAACATGTGAAGAGAAGCCCAGTATATTTACAGAATTAACGACACACTCCATCCGCCACACAACAGCTGCCCGCTGCACTTAGCTGATTGAGACTGGGTCTGCTCCCATTTGTGGAGCGGTGAGATAGGGCAGCTTTATGTGCCGTTTGCTTTCCTGACGCTAGAAATCAACACTAACACTCCCATGCAAAAGCAAACACTTGGTTAGGCAGGTAGGTCGCATGCCAAGAGGCCCGTTTGTTCACTGTTTCACTGTAATGTTGATTAGACCAGTTGTTCAAACTGTAGGGTAGTACGTAGGACCACTCAAGGAACTGCCGTGTTATATATGTGTGAATAGCAGGGGAGGCTGGTGGAGGTGGAAATCCGAGGACGGGCACATTGTAATGCATGGAACGGAATAAGGAATGATACCATTCCTCATTCTGTTCCGTGCATTAAAACGAGCCCATCCTCCGATTTCTACCTCCGCCAGCCTCCACTGGCTCATAGTATTGTGAAGTGTAGCTTTACATTATGTATGATGTTGGTACATGCAGCTGAACTTTATACTTTTAACTGATTCAAGATATGTTTTGCAGTGAAATCTGTGTTTGTTCACTCCAGGCAGAATTCACAGTGTGTTGGAGAGGGGCTCCAGGCTATCCTCCTCTCGGGGCTGGCAAAGTTGTTCCCCTCATTGTGAGTACAAGAACCAAAATGTAAGCCAGTAAATAAACATCATGCATAGACGATACCGTACATGCATAAGGTATGTTCATCATGCACATGAAATATATTCATATTTTTTTAATATCATGCTTGGAATTTATATCACACACTTGTGTCTTGTTCATCACTACATTCACAAACCTATATCAGGATGTCTGTAATTAATATAAAGCCAGACATAAGCTCTGTATCATAACATATAATAGGAATAACGGCCCTTTGATTTGTAGGGTTTTTTTCTCAACACCTGTCACTTTTTGGCAAGGGCACGCCCCAGCACCAGGTTTCCCCTGCTGGAGTTGGGGGAGGCGTGTGTGTGTGTGTGTGTGTGTGTGTGTGTGTGTGTGTGTGTGTGTGTGTATGTGTGTGTGTGTGTGTGTGTGTGTGTGTGTGTGTGTGTGTGTGTGTGTGTGAGAGAGAGAGAGAGAAAGAGAGAGGAAGATGAAACAGCCGTCGAAGAGGCACTGATCACACAGGCAGACGGGGTGAGTGACAGACAATGCCTGCTGTAAAATTCCCTCACATCTGCGCTGATCTGTATTCATAGATCTCGTCTGCTCCGCACCGCAAACTGTACCCCACACCACTGAGCTTTTACGGTGCGCCCGCCCCGCTCACTTCACTCCTCAACTCCTCGCGTGTGTAGCCTCTTTTTTTTTTTCTTCCCAAAATATTTGCAGTCTTTGTTCTCTGTCTAAATGATGTCTCTGATCACAAGCGTTGCTGATAGAAGCTCTCTGACAATATGGACTTTTTTTTTTCTCTTTTTTTTCTTTTTACTCTCCTAATCTCACCTAATTCTGATTCTTCAAATATGAATCTCTTCCATTTAAGTGTGCTCTCAAACACTAATTCCTAGGAGATGCCTGGTCTGTGTGATTTTGTCTTTGTCAAACATTGCAAGGCGCCTTCAAAACTCGATGAGTGAAAAAGTCACTTGGAATGAACATTTAATCCCTATGCACCACATCTATCTGAATACTGCTATACTTACAATGTCCTCAAATAAGTCCCTAGCCTAGCCAATAACATACAGTATTTACTGTGTTCACTCTGCTCTTTCATTGAAAAAATATCTGTAACACTCTTATGGAACATTATATTTGATCTTTGTCAGAGAGATCAGACAGGAGGAATTGAAAAAGAAGTGACCATGTTTTGGTTCTGTACATTTTGTACCCCTATCCAATGACTGACTCCAGTCCTAAAACTTCCTGAAACAGAATCCATGTTACAACTGAAAACATACTTGACAGACATCACTACACAGAGCCTGCTTGACTGGATTAGTTTTGTTGTGGCAGATCTAGGCGCTAGGTTTGACTCGAGTTTGTGTCGTTTAATTTCTTCGGGAATTGTTTTGACAAAACAAGTTAGCGTAAAAGTCGGAAACGTCGGCTAAAACAAAGGAGTGTTTTTTTTTTTCTCGCACCCATGTGAAGCGTGTGTCAATCATTGGTGAGGTGTTGCACTGGAAGTGACATTCGAACCCTGGAGGGCTTGCACTGGGAGAGGAACTTTTTTTGATATCATTTCAGAGAACAGAGGCAAACAGAGAGGAGATGCTTGCACTGCAAGAGTCTCGCTATACAAACAGCAGTGATGAACTTAAAGGTGTGTTGCCGTGCAGAACTGAATCTCTATTGTTCTTTTCCCTGTCACCTATAATGACTGCAGGATTAAAGTATGATGAATTGCGTTGCTAATCAACACTTTATTTGTGATGTGGTTATTATTTTGACATGAACGCAAACAGATGGGAAAAGTGTCTGACTCCCATAATCGTAAATCTAATCTGCTTGCTGAACAAATTTACCGAGCCTGACGTGTGATTGACGTGTTAGAACCAGAACTAGCTGTGGTTGATTCACATTCTCCTCCTCAGGTGGTTTATGCAGGCTGATTGGCTGGGTGGTTCAGAGATAGTTAGATGACCCACCAACCTGATTGGACCTCACTGAACAGACCCAGTGATTGACACTAGGTGGACTGTGCGGACTGCGTGAACAGAGCCCTCCTGATTGGCCAGTGCCGCTGAGCCTGTCTTTAGCCTGGCTTGTGTCTGCCTCTGAGGTGATGAGGCCCACAGCACCCAGAGATTGATGACGGGCAGACACCAGTGAGCTCTGGGCTTTGAAGTCCTCCACATGGAGGGAAATTGATATATCAATTTAAGCCCCAGACCCTATTAAAGGAGGCCCCGTCAGGTTAATGCGATAGCCTCCACATTACCCCCCTCCAACCCCATTCAGGCCAGCCCTGATTTTTGCCCCGCTCGCTGCAATCTCATTTTAGATCTCCATCAGTAATGTTCCTCGTGTGTAAATCACAGGCAGTCAAACACTGGACCATCTCTCTCCGGTGGTGATTTAGGCCCTGGGTCGCTGCGCTAATCGCCAATGCTTGGGATTCTCAAGGCATTAGTGCGTTTTGGGGCCGCCTTTAAAGTGCAACCGCTGGGTCATCGAAGGGGTGTTTCTCCTGGTCTGTCGTTTCTCATACCCCCCCCCCTGTCCCAAATCCCCCTCCCTCTCCATGGGCCTCATACTCCCAACTAGGTCCTGCTGGGTTCAGCCTCGGCTCCCCCCCCCCCCACAGAGGTGACCCCAGAGGTGAGCCCACGTGCACTCATTAATTTTGAAAGGCATGCAGAAATACAGTACATTTACATTAAAAATGTAGAGTGGTGTCTTTTTAATTCAAACACACTGTATCCATTATTAAACCGTTGTCTTTGGGGTCAGATCACTGGATATTGGCTGTCCATCAGAGTCAAATCTGACACCTTGGTCCGACAGTTCATCTCCATGTTTTATATGCTGTCTGAGATTGGCTTTGATTTATTCTCTGTGTCCAAAGTCATAACTAGTCTGCATTAGTTTTAACTATGACATCAAATAGATACACTTTTTACACTGGATGCCATGTTAGAGCTTTTGACAATAATATTTATCCATTGATGATGAATATTTGGATTCTAGCTCAGATTCTAGTTCACATTCTAGTGATTCTGCTTGCAAGCTTTGTTTAAAACTCTGAAATTGCTATTAATTGTGATTCATAGCAATTACATGTTTCATATGGGGAGCTAACATGGCTTCCCTGGAATTATGTAGCGTTTTGTAAATGCATCATAATGCTTCTGGCTGAAACCTGAATGGCCAAACTCTGTATATTTACCTCTGGAAACACCTATTCCCCAGTACTACCATGTGTTCTGGTATGTCTACCGTTACTGGTTGCCTACAGCGGTTGCTGTTTTAACCTGCTTTGTTGATTGCACTGGCCTGTGTGAGTGACAAGGGTCATCTGGTACTCTTAACCTATCAGAGCTATAGGTTCTGATATTCTTAACCTATCAGAGCTATGACCCCTTTTTGGCCATGCTGCAAAGTGAAAATGGCCTGTCTCATCTGAATTGATGAGCAAGTAAATTAGCTATTTAGTCTTTAGGGTTAGGGATATTAAAGAAGCTACACATGATATTTTCACTGTACCACAGCCTTGAAAAATCTGCAGGGATTGTTGAGCCATAGCGTTTAAAAGTAATAGCTCCCCACCAATGTTTCAACTGGCTATGGTATTAGCATATTAATGTCTCCTCAATGGTCTAGATAGCTGATTTTGCGATGGAAGCTAGCTAATACCAATGGCTAGAATTACGTATTAAGACACTGCAATTGCAATTTCGACTTGTGGCAACAGGGGAGCCAGATTTTATGTG
>NC_139673.1:7083537-7123537 GCF_951799395.1 Argentina silus | reverse complement strand
AGGGCAGAAATAGCACCAGGAGCTGGCCTGTCTTCTCTTCTCTTGCCTTCCAATGATTCTACTCATCCTCCCCACCCACCCGCTTGCCCGCCTGCCCGCCTGCCTGCCTGCCTGCCTGCCCGCCTGCCCGCCTGCCTGCCCTGCCTTTGCAGGCATTCCTGCTCAGATCTGATTGCAAAGGCAAACATGGCATCTGACTCGAGATCCCTTTGTAAATGCTTTCTGAAGCAGGCAAACAAAGAGCCTGTGAAAGTCTAATGAGTTAATGATTACAATGCTGAGGACAATCAGAGCAGAGCTCAATCAAGTTAGCAACACTTTATACATCCCAGGTACACTAGGACTCCAGTCTCTTGACTAGAGAACCCTCTATCAATTAGGGCTGATTAACACATGAAACACTATCGAACAATAACACTGGGGAACATGTGCTAAGGTCATCGTCTAGTCTCGAGCTGTCTTCTAAAGGCTGTTTGATGAAAGGGTGCGTGAGAAAGAGGAGAAGAAATGAGTGGATGAATTAATTAATTGAGAAGGCCTGCGCAAGTCTTGATTGCGGTTTTTAATTGTTTGAGATTACAGATTTGACAGTTTAGGACATGGGAAAGTCAGGGATGGAAATGAATAAATTAACTCATGGGTTTATTTCAGGATTGTTCAGGGTTGTGGAAACATCGAGTGGAGGATGCTTTGGTAAACCTATATCGAAACAATGGTTAACCTGTTCGTTCCCAGTTGGTACCCCAAGACAGCCGAGGTTTAATCATTGTCACCTGTCTGAGCGAGTGATGATGTCACAAAGGAGGAAACCCTTTAGAAGTCGGCCCTGGTCAGATCTTTTTTATTGTCATGGCGACATCTGGGTTCACAATGGTGTGGTTTAGAGCGCGGCCGCTGCTTTGGGTTAAAACCTAAAAATAGGCCAGTCTTCAGAAGCTGTGCCACGGGCAGGCAGGAAATGCTTTGATTTCTCTTCCCTTTTTTGATTTTATAAGAATATTCAATAAAGCCCCTGGATCTGGCGAGCAGGTGGCAGGGCTTAGATTCCCCACAGTACTAAGGCAAACTTCCCGTACATATTTTAGCATCACAAAGCCCCGTATCACATGCAAAATGGCGCTGCTCTGTTATTTTTAGAATAGCCTACTCTGCATCTACTCTCCATTCTTTATTTATCTTAACATGAGGACGATGGACACGATGACTATAAAGACACTGACGGTCAAATGCTCTATTTCAGAATTCTGTTTATCTTGATCTCTTTCAGCTTCAGAGCTGCAGTATTAGCTGCAGCGTCAGTCCACGCTACTTAAATAGCCTAGAATGAGAGTTTATGTAGGACTATAGTGTCTGTGACGCACACTCCAGCTCTCACAGTAACCTGAGGCCAGGCTTATGGGCCCACCTGTCTCTGGTTGTGGACAGACACGGGCTGGCTGGCAGCCTCTCCACCACTGATCTCTGATGCTAGCGCTCATGCTAGCAGGAATGCTAACATTAGCTACTGTTCTTGTTGCACTGGGGGCAACCTGATGCTTTCTTTACTCTACAGCCAAATGAGAGAGTGATACATATTTAGAGGAGGTTGTCACCGATGTAATACATTAGCTATCCAAAATAGGTCTATTTACAAGCTAAAGTATTGGTTTCATTACATGTATATGTAACAAGCATTTTATTTCAGTTGTGCTATCATGGTATATTTGCAGTATTTGAAATAACTAAAGATGTGCTAATTGGTTATTACACACGCAAGGACATGCTTGTGTAAGGTAATTCAAACCTTTCCAAGTTCTAGTGAAATTTGAGTTAGTCCCCCTATCAGATGTATAAAGAATAGACACCCAAATAAACATGTTTTTATTTGACTAGAACATATGTTACAACTCATTGCGGGTCTATGGGTATGTTTGAATGTGTTGTTTTCTTCTTGTTTCACTTTTTACTCTTGTAATTACAGCATGTTTTCTTTTGGCAACATGTATCTTGGAATTAGCAAATGAATGTTCTAACCCTTTTGAACTTGAGCTGTGTTTTTCTCTCCCCTCCCCATTACATGGGTTTGGAAATGAGCACAGACGCTAATGACCTTTAACTTCCCTGGCAGGTTTTAAGTGTGATCAGTGGGTATATGTTTAAACGTGTTGTCCTCTGCCCCTGGAGATTACAGTAACGATACCAATTAGCCAAATCTCATTAGCCTGGAAGACTCCACCGAGTCATACATATTAAAGGCTCCTTCTAATCTGACAGTTTAAAAATGGACTTGCGTGTTTGTGTGCTTGCGTGTGAGTGTGTGTGTATGTGTGCATGTGCGTACATGTGTAAGTGTACATTATGTATACCCTGGGTATTGTTCTGTGTGTGTGTTGGTATATATGCCTTGTGTGCGTGTGTGTGCTTGCATGGGTGTGTGTGTGTGCGCCCTGGGTCTGTGTGTGTGTGTGTGTGTGTGTGCGCGCCCTGGGTCTGTGTGTGTGTGTGTGTGTGTGTGTGTGTGTGTGTGTGAGTGTGTGTGTGTGTGTGTGTGTGTGTGTGCCTGGGTCTGTGTGTGCAGGGCTATAAGCTTAATTACTAGTCAGGGATCAGACCTACAGAGCGCCCATGTAACCCAGCTCTGTGTTTTCATCCTCAGAGTCCGCTTACTGTGCACACACACCATCTAACTTTCATGTGTGTTTGGACTTCTTTCCCCCCTGGTGGTTAATTTATGAATTCCTGAGAGATGGGAGCCGTGTTCACTATCTCAGGTTTTAAAGCGTCACGTTTCCCCAATTCCCCCCCTCTCCCTCTCTCTCTCTGTCTCCCCCCCTCTCTATCTCTCTCCCCCCTCTCTCTTTCTCTCCCCCCCTCTCCCTCTCTCTCTGTCTCTCTCTCTCTCTCCCCCCTCCCTCTCTCTCTCTCCCATCTCTCTATCTCTCCACCCCCCCCCCCCCCCCCCTCTCTTTTTCCAGGGCCTAGGTCTGATTAGTGACTATTAAAGATCACAGGGGCGAGGGGGAAGTGGCCCGCTGGGAGGGGTGCTGCGTAGTGTTATCTTTGGGATCGTTCTGACTGTCCCGCTGGCGCTCCACAACACGTTATTATGTCACAGAGTTTATTAGAGCACCGGTGGGACGCGTCGGTTTGCATTGACGTTACGCGGGATAGCTCCATAAATCACTTCCTGCTCAGGCCAAGGAGGAGGAGCTAGTGAGGTTTCAGTTTCCAGAGAAAACAGAGGCCTGCGTGCTCGCTTCCTCCCACTGGCTGGTGGAGGCCTAGAAATGAGTCCCTCAATGGAACACCACATTGACTCCATGGAAAATCTGTGATTTGGGGGATGTTAGTCTTTGTGTCATGTCCTCAGGGTTCATATCAGTGGAGGCTGGTGGAGGCAGAAATCGGAGGACGGGCTCATTTTAATGCATGGAATAGAATCTGATTTCTACCTCCACCAGCCTCCCCTTATACTACCTCCCCCAGCCTCCCCTGGTTTATATGTTGTGTGCACCAGTTTTACAATGACAGATTCTAAAATCTATAAACATAAATCTATAAGCCATAAACATTTGACTGTCTATATCTGATATCGCTTGTTATGTTTTGACATGGACACATCTTTAATTATATAAACAATTCTATTATTGTAGACATGTCCAGAATTAGGAACGTATATGCTTTTCAATTACATTAATTACAGTTTGTATACTGTATTATTTCAATTGTTCAGTCAGATAAATGTAATTTGGATTATGTTTTCAAAACCATCCTTCCTACACCAGCTGCTAAATATGATTTCTGTCCTAGATGTGTTTTATTGCAGGTGGAAACATAGTATTTTAATTAACCCCTTAGAAATAACCACTCCTCTCCTTCATGCTAGGTTTCATTAGGTCGGGATTAACATGGGATTATATTACTGTACTTACTCCCAACCTCCAATATCTCAAGGAGGTTCTCTATAATTTCATTTTGAACGCCATCAACGACTTTAACCAGGCGAGGGTATCTGAGCTCTGGCAGTTAATCAAAGAAAATAACTAGAGGATGGCTTTGATAACAGGGCACTTTTCACTTGCATCCAGTGGAAGCCATGTTTATTTATCGTCCTCTGCAGCAGGAAATTAAAGCTGTCGTCTACACTGTGTTTAGTGTAATTGGTCATTTTATGTTATTCACATATCGTCAAGCTTCTACAGTTTCGCACTACCTGTTATTGTAGAAAATAATTACTTCGAGCTAAGGCGATTTGAGGGATGGCGGATATTATTTCCCCCCCCCCACCACCTCTCTCTCTCTCTCTCTCTCTCTCTCTTTCTCTCTCTCTCTGAATTTTCCAGGCCACATCCAGACGAAGCTGACGAGTGAACATCAAGGTGCAGAACGGGATGTGTGTTTCTTACCGTGTGTGTGTGTGTGTGTGTGTGTGTGTGGGGGGGGGGGGCCTTCACCGGCACACACACCACTTCAAACTGAATTGAAGACGTGTTGCTTAACACACAGGCCATTCGCTCCGAGGGCTTGTGACAATGATGGCATCAAATCCCAGGCTCCCACAGTATGTGGCATCGCTAAGGATATGTGACACGCCGTACACTAACACACACTCAGTACTGACCCTCTCACACAAACTTGAGACTTTGTTTTGAGGAACTCTTTTGTTGTTGTTGTTGTTGTTGTTGTTGTTGCTGCTGTTGCTGTTGCTGTTGCTGTTGCTGTTGCTGTTGTTGTTGTTGCCTTTGCTGTAGTCGAATTTTTTGGGGGAGATGTGAATCCAGAATGAAAGAAAAAAGGAGGTAAAAACCCGGCAACATCCACATAATGTCTCTGATTGATTCCTTCACTGTATCTGTCATCATATTCACAGAGCAGAATCAAAACATTTTGCTTTTGGAATTCACAAACATGCTGCGGAACGTGGAGAAATAAATTGGCATCTTTGGTTTGTTTGTGTGCCTTGTAACTATACCTAACAGCCACAAGGCCAGAACACAACAGAAGAGTGATTTCAGTTACACATCTAAAGTCAAGCAGCAGTGTAACAGTGTCTGCCAAAATGACACTCAAGTAAGCTGTAATGACTACATTGTTTCTCTAGCAGCCGTCTTCCTAGTACCAGGCACAGGTAAGCTAGCGGTAAGACTGTATGCTCTGAGAACTTAAGGAGTTTTGAAAGTTAAAAGAATATGTTTTTTTTTCTCTCCAGGATCCTGTTGTGATGTTTCCTTGCCTGTCTTTTGTGTTGAGCCTGGGTAGACGATGCTATTATGTTCCAGGAGGTAATATGGCAGTGACAGCCTTCAGTACCCATTTGAAAAGCACATTCGGCAGACTTGTGAGAGCAATGCCTTTCTTTAAGAAATGCACTTTTCCCTCACGTGCACTTTCAAGAATCTTGTTAAACACAAAAGGAGCAGCAGCTTCTGTGGGACAAAAAGAAAAAAAAAGAAAAAAAAAAAAACTTTCAAAAATGTTTATTACAGATGAGCATGCCAGGTACACGAACGTCTACTCAGATTTAGTGCAGAGCCTGAAACAGTGCAGTTTAAGGGCTTAAAGGCTGACCTTGAAAAGTCTCCTGTCAGAATCGTGTTAGTAGTCCTGCTACCCGCCTGTCTCCGTATGGTGGAATCACGACATTGTTTATTCACTTTGATTTGTCAAGGATGCATGCAAGAGTATTGACAAAAGATCTTCCCTCTCTCTGTACTCCCCCTGTATATCTCTCTCTCTGGCTGCCGCTGAGTCGAGTGCCACTCGGAGCTGCACTTGTGCTTGCCTATGCATGGCTTGTATTGATGTGCCACCCTAATGATGTAACTCTGCTAGTGGCACTTAGGGAAACATTGATGAAATGTGTTTTTAAGGGTCACCGGCGCCCATTAGAATTACTGGGCGCCCGTGAACCGCTTGTCATGCATGTCACACGGCTCTCCCTCCCAGCTCTCCCCCTGCGTGCTCCATCTGGGGGGGTGGGAGGGTGGATGGGGGCTGGGGGGGGGTGGGGGGCTGTCCATACGGGGCTGTGGTCCCTCTCTCAGTGTGGCACATCAAACCCTATAAAGGGAATCATTTATGTGCCACTCCCCATTACTGAACAGCATGGATACAACTAATGAGGGCCAAGGCAAAAGGAATATTTCCACCACTTTGCTTCTAGACAGACACTGGCAGTGAAAGAAACCAGAGGGTCTGCTGGGAATCATTGTTTTGAAAAAAAGAAAAAGAAAGAACAAAAGCAATGTGTGATTTTTTTTTTTCTCTCTCTCCTTTTTTTTTTTTTTTTTTTTTTTTCCTCTTCCCTTTTTAGCCATTGGTGCTATTCTTCAGTTACGGCAACAGCTTGAGGTGAACAATCTGCAAAACACACACAATTTTGTGTGTGTGTTTGTAAGAGTGAATACATGATGGCCGATGGATATGTGAGATTGTGTGTATACTGTAGGTGCTTGGTTGTGTTTGTCAGGACATATGCATGACCGTGTGTGTCTGTTTGTTTGTTTGTTTGTTGTGTGTGTGTGTGTGTGTGTGTGTGTGTGTGTGTGTGTGTGTGTGTGTGTGTGTGTGTGCGCGCGCCCATGTGTGTGCAAGCATGCATGCATACACACACGTGAGTGTGCATGTGCATGGATGTGTGTGTGTGTGTGTCTGTGTGTGTGTGTGTGTGTGTGTGTGTGTGTGTAGGGGTCTAGTGGTGCTGATAAAAAGGTAGCTGTGACATTTCCAATTTGCCATGCACCAGCCCACTCCATTTTCTTCCCTGCTGCCTCTTACATGCTAGAGTAAGCCTCCAGGATTGACAATAATTACAGCCCGCATAAAATGAAGAGGGTAATATGAACACAGCTTTGCCATAATTGCCTTTTCATTATTTGCTAACAGTGAGCTATTCAGTCATAAGAAAGAGACTGCATAGTAATTGGCTGACAATGGGAAGTGGAGGCTCTCTTCAGACTCTGTGGTAATTTTTGTGTTGCTGTGAAGGTTTTTTGGGGGGCTTTTTATTAAAAATCTCAAGCATTAAACTGTAATTTAAAACTACAATTTCCAGCATGAATGAAAATCTTGGTATTAACATGAGCTCCTATTTAGAGTGGAACATCCTATTAGCAGTATTAGCACTAGTTGGTAAGTTTCCATATGGGCTGCCTGGAAACCCAAATGGGATTTAGACAGCTTTGTTTCTCTTTCATTCAGTCCCTCTCACAACACAACAGTTATTGCGTTTGTGAAACTATCCTGCATGTTGACTGGTGTGTGTTTGTGATAAACCGTGCTGATGCAATAGACTTAACAGAGGTTGAACTCATTGCGTGTGGGGAGGAAAGCGCCGCGCCGCACGTGCACACACACACACACACACATGCACACACGCACGCACACACACACACATACACGCACGCACACACGGACGCACACGGACACACACACACAAGCACGCACTGATGTTTCTTTTAGAACCCTGTTCAGATGTGATTTCATAAAGGGATAACCGGGCTAAAGCAATAACTGCCTCTGTTAATATGAGAGGCACATAGCATTTAGTCGTTGCTGTTGCAACCGTGGCAACACGAGAATAGATAGGCCCTACATCCCATAATGATTACCAAAGCAATCCATCTCGTATATTACATCAGAAAGGGGGTGCGACGCTGCGACGGGAGCCCAATGTTAATTTGTCTAAATAGGATTTTGAGGTTATGGCTGGGGCTCTGGAGATGGATACAATATAATCTCAAGGACAATAGAACAAGAAGATGCGTGCGAGGGCTAGCGTGTGTCTGGCATGCAAGGGCTAGCATGTGTCTGGCGTGCTTGGCTAGGGCTAGCATGTGTCTGGCGTGCTTGGCTCTGGCTAGCATGTGTCTGGCGTGCTTGGCTCGGGCTACGTGTGTCTGGCGTGCTTGGCTCGGGCTAGCATGTGTCTGGCGTGCTTGGCTCGGGCTAGCATGTGTCTGGCGTGCTTGGCTCGGGCTAACATGTGTCTGGCGTGCTTGGCTAGGGCTACGTGTGTCTGGTGTGCTCGGCAAGGGCTACATGTGTCTGGTGTGCTAAGGTTACTGTGTGTCTGGGGCTAGCGTGTGTCTGGCATGCTAGGATTGGGCTACCATGTGTCTGGCATGCTAGGCTTGGGCTAGTTTGTGTCTGGCATGTGTGTTAAGGCTAGTGTGTGTCTGGCATGCTAAGGCTAGCACGTGTCAGGCAGCCACACAGGGGACGTGGGCGCTGATGTTTTTATCCAAATAAAAGCCTTCTCAAGTATCATCATCAGGTCAGCTCTCATCATAGTTCCAGGACCATTCTGATCACCCGTACTGTACATGAGAGATAGAGAGAGAGAGAGAGAGAGAGAGAGAGAGAGGCCCCCAGGCACACTTACATTTTTGGGATTGAAATTCCTGCAAAATGATTGTTTGTGGAAACCCAGGGAAAGGCTGGTGTTTATTTGCAATGGGCCGGTTGGACCGCCGCGACCCGGCAGGTTCCAGTCTCCTCTCCTCCCAGACATCTCCTACAACAGAACATACACACCCCAGCCAGCCAGCCCGCCAGCCCCACTCCCTTCCGCTAACAAAGCGCTTCAATCAATCAATATTTATCTTATGCAGTGCGTGGCACAGAGCTCTTCAGCAGACGCTGGGAATCGTTTAGCGCAAGTGCTTGCATGAGAAAAAAAAAAGAAATAAATTACATTTACAGTGGTATCATTGAGGGCGCTGATGTTTCACCCGGCATTAACATGCGCTTAGAGATGGCAGAACGCACCGGTACATAAAGACAAGACTAGTGGAGATCGATGAGATGAGCAAACAGCAACATCCCTGACAACATCAGTAGCTGCTGTGAGTCAGCCAAGAGACTGATATGAGGCCTGAGGTTGATGATTAGGGTGTAATATCATTGATAAGCCCCCCCCCCCTCCCCTGTGTCAGCCCCACGTCCCCAGAAGCCTATGTACTCCCTGCTTGATGACACCCCCTCCATCACCCCCCACCCCCCACCCCCCACCCCCCGATCATCAGATCCACATTACAGCCAGCCAGGGGGGGCTCTCTCTCTCTCTTCGGAGGTGCACGTCGGTGTCATAATTATCTAACACGGAGCTGCCTCTCTTATTAGTAATTAGCACCACCAAACTGATTGGTATGGCTTCCTCTACTCATCCCTTTTAATGTTTAAACATTTACTTTGTGCTTGAAGGATTTGTTTGTATATATCTTGTGTGTGATGAGCGCTTTTCAAGTAATTGGCTCCTAGGGGACGACACTTTCTAACAGTTAAGGAATAATTACAGGCCTATGAAATGTTAAACTGCCCTTGCTGTCTTCCGAAGGGGCTTAATTGCGTGCAACAAGTAAGGCAGGCTTTTCATTTTGTTCCTTCACAGGATGGACTGAACTTTCATGGAAACACATAGAAATGGTGTAGAGTTGTAAATAGCCTCTCATATGGTAATTTTGTAGGACACCAAAGCAGTTTGAAAGGCAGAGCTCTTATTGAAACCGATGGCGCTAGCTTGTTGTTAGCCTTGTTGTGGCGTGAGGAGCGAGGGCCGGGGTGTCTGTGTGTTTTTATGCTCTAATGGAGTTTTGCATATATTCATTAGAAAGGCGCAAGGAGAGTTCTCTTCAAGGAAAAGAGAAAAAAAGAGACAAACTTACCATAAGACGCCTTCATAGAGGCGCTGCGGTTTCATACTCATTGTCTTTGGATGCAGTTGAAGGGCTGTATTTTTATTTCTTTATGGCTGTTATTTTGAATATGATACCCCTTCGATGCAACGCTGGAAAACAAAGTATTGTTAAGCAGAAGCCTTTGAACTGGCAGCCGCTTGTTGTCCTTCCCCACATTAACTGATGAGACATTTTAATATCAGATATAATAAGAACAATTGAGAAAATTCAATGCAAGCTGAAAAAAATGTGTTGAGTTAATAGAGCAAATTAAGAATTCTCCTGGCTATTTCATAAAACATTCATTATTAAAATGAGAAAAAAAAGCAAATGAACTAATAGGGAAATATCATTTTGGCCTAATTTATTTATGATAGAGGCTGATTGGAATCCTATGAAGTGGTGTCTGGTGTGTGTGTGTGTGTGTGTGTGTGTGTGTGTGTGTGTGGTGTGTGTGTGTGTGTGTGTGTGTGTGTGTGTGTGTGTATGTGTGTCTTGCGTGTGTCTTGCTTGTGTGGGTGGGTGCCTGTGTGTGTGTGTGTGTGTGTGTGTGTGTGTGTGTGTGTGTGTGTGTGTGTGTATATTTCTGTAAACATATGCACATTTATTATCAGCGTGTGCATGCATGTTTGAAAACATTTTTGTTCATGTGCACATGTATGTGTCGGGGCAGATTTGTAGGCTCGCATGTGATTTGAGAATTATTAGTCCGTCTGTTTTTAAGTGTGTTTATCTTTTCACCGCGTCCTCCTTACAGAAACCACCGGTCTGCTCTTCTTCATCCCTCAAGAAATTGTGCAGTCAAGACGTCTTTTCTGCCTTTAATTTAGGCGTTGGAGTGCCGCCCATTTCCAGTTGTTCCTGAGGTTTCTGGAAAAATACAAATATATAAATACAAGTATTTTACTTGTATTTAACTGCTGTTGTTGTTTTTTTTGGACAGTGGCAGTGAAGAGAGACAGAACCAGTGTGATGACAGTGTGTCAAAAGGGCAATGAGCCGGATTAGAACCCCTGCCAACACCAACATATGTGTGCACCAGGGGAGGCTGGTGGAGGCAGAAATCGGAGGACGGGGAATGGTATCAAATGTACACTGGAAGTGTATTTAATTGACCGTTTGAAAGGCAGATCACGCATCCTGAATTTACGCTAGATCATATTTGAGTCTGTAATGTAAACATGTACGGTGTCCCTGTCAGACTGTCACTGAACTGGGGAGACAGTAATGAGATGATACTCAACTAAGGGAGAGATACATATTTCTAACGTATATTAAAACACATTTTCCAGTTATGGGAAATCATGGTATGGCTATATCTCACCAAGCAAATGTAATAGAGTTGTGATATGGCTACAAATATCCGACGCATTCCAAAACCACAAAAATGTAATATTTACAAAATGTTGCCAACTAATTGTGGGGCAACATATAAACAATGGAAACACTGGAGATGTTGGTGGGGAAAATGGTATGTGGTTAATTCATCATAGTGGATTGTGGGTAAACAGGGTGACTCCGACGAGGCCTTAACTGTTTATGGAATCAACCTGCAGCGGTGGTCTTCACACATGCATAAAACTGAGATTATTCACAGGACCTGTCAGTTCGCACAGACAATGAATATTAAATGCTGTTGTGCATTTTCCATGCTTGTGTATTCAGAATATAAATACAGAATAGACTATACACTTTAGGCTCTCGCATATTCTGGGCATACAGTGTACGCTTGTCATCGTTGCATATGATGGCCAAAAGCGTGTTTCCCAGGGTTTGATATGTACACACACATACCTCTGGCCCTCGTATTCTCTGTACTTACATTACAGTCTCCGACATGTCCCGGCCATGTAGACATATTTACTTTTCCATACTGTACACCGCTGTCACTCCACATGCAAATGATTTAATGTTTGGTATGCTTTTTTCTTTTTTTCCTGTCTTTCTCGGAGTGCTGAAATACTGTGTTGTATTGATTTGGATCCAGCAGAGGCCAGGCTAAATGCACCATTGATTTAAGAGGAGTGGATGGGCGTCGCAGTCTGCATACCTCGCATTCCTCCTTGAAATACAGTCTTTCTCTGGGGGTGAGGGGTGGGGGTCGGGGAGAGTTGGGGGGTGGGGGGGGGGGGGGGGGGGGGGGTGGGGGGGGGGCTGGACACAATGTCGGTCTTGCTGTAGACAGATGGAGATGGGGTATGGTGGAGTGTGGTAGGGGTGGGGGGGGATTGACAGACTGGACAGACCCTCAATATGGTCCTCATCATGGATGCTGGTCTTTTCAACTTCACCCCCCCCCCCCACCCTCCCTCTCCGCCAACCCCTTCTCCGCTACATTTTGGGGCAAAGGAATCTGTGCCCTAGTAGTGGATCATCGTCTGAGGTCTCCCCGTCAAGTATGTCAGCTTCTAATAACACAGCATGACTAGCCATCTGACATCTCTCCCTCCCTCTCTCCCTCTCTCTCTCCCTCTCTCTCTCTCTCTCTCTCTCTCCATCCCATTTGGATTGCTGGTTATATAATGCACTCAAGTGAATTGCAGTGGGCTCAGTTTGGCAGCCCTGGCACGCGTTGTGCCCAGTGGGCCCTTTGTAAATAAAATGTTATTACACGCCTGGATATTGCATGCCCTGTGTGCACAGAGGGCTCAGCGGTGCCATACCTCCTCTCCATTACTCCCAGATGTTAATCAGAGATTAACACAGAGCACGGGAGTCAATCAGATGCCATGCTTCCTAACATGCTGATTGAGATGAGAGGCTCTCGAGCAGAACCTTCCAGAAGCATCCTCTCTATGATCTTTTCGGTTTGTAATTATTTTCATATTTAGGAGATGGGTATATGCGTTGATGGCTGCGTAACACTGATGGAGATATGATAGTCAGGAAAAGTGTCATGTTTTGTGAGTGTATGATATATCTGACAATGGATACATTTTGTGTGCATAATGTTCAAGCTAAGTGTTTTGTGACGTTATTGTATTAATGTGCTGAATTTCAATTATATGATAGCTAGGTAAATAAGAAAGGGTCAAACAGACAAACATATGTTATGTCATAAGACAGACAGACAGACAGACAGACAGACAGACAGACAGACACACACACACACACACACACACACACACACACACACACACACACACACACACACACACACACACACACACACACACACAGACAGACAGAACGTTCCTGAGAGGTTGAATAGCCAGTGTGATGCCCAGATGCTTCAGTGACAGAGGATGAGTATTGTGTTACATGTTTTCACACTTGTCTTTGAGTGTGTAGTCCTCCCAAGCGTTCTACAGGATGTCCAGGTGTGGGGTGTGAAGACCCAGACTCCTCCAGGGCTCTGAGAGAATGCTATGACTGATCTGGTCCAGCTGCACCTAGCCTATAAAGACAGACTGCTTAAGCAGACCCAAGTTATACAATAGCACTGAGAAAGCTGTCAACATAAATAGCAGAAATACTGTGTACTCCAACACGCAAACACATGTCATTTTACTTTAAAGTCTTTGTCGGTTTTATTTATCATGCGTTGCCAACAGAATTTTACCCACAAAATGATTTGTTTGCATATTTTCTGTCAGCCCACCATTGATATGCTGGAAAAAAAATCATTAGGCCTACTTTGTTCATACAAACCTCACCGATATCCTAGATACAAACTCAGATATATCCTGTGAATTTTTGAGTAAAAATCTGCTTTAAGTCTCCATTCAACAACATGTCATTCAGTCATACAGCATGTTAAGGCAACAGTACAGTATTTGGGGGTTCTTCTGTGATACAGTAGATATGATGAAATCAGAGATAGTGAGCGCCTAAGAGGCTTGCCTGTGAGATTGAGCCTTGTGATCCGCGGGAAGAGACGCAGCCCATGGCTAAACAAATCCCCCTTTGTTTCAGGGTGTGCTGAGTGATCTCCATTGAGCAGAGGGGACGGGTAAACACTGCTAGCTCTATAGAGATACACATTGTAAACACACAGCGCTCATTAACTATAATGAGATGTTATTGGGAGCCCTTTAGCTCATTGTGTGGCTTCCAGGGGCTAACCTGCCCCGCTATTGTTGTTGTTGTTTATGCAAGGCAAATCATGGCTTTAGGTCGGAAAAAAAACCCCCACTGCATTCTTCCCCTCAGTTCACCTACCGTTCACCAGCGCCTCGGGGTGTCGTTTCTCAAACACCCCGGCCTCTGTTTTTCCTCTCTCCTCTTCTCTCTCTCCATGCCCTGCGTTTGCCCCCTGCCTTTCAAGTGATATTCAGCCTCTTTCTGCAGGTCTGTGGTTTAATCTCTGTTTCTGTGGCCTCTCAGAGGTGGGAGACACTCACCGTAATCCTGTGGGGTGGGCCTGGGCTGCGAGCCACTGCTCTCTGTACAGCTTACACTTTAATGAGTCTGACACCGGCCCCACGCTGGGGTCACTGTGACCTTTTCCCTGGGTTTCAAACATGGCCAGGCGCTCCCGACTGGCTAACTAACTAGCCCTCTAGCGCTAACGCAGGCCTTAAACCGAGCCTGTGTGCGGCTAGCAGCTAGCACCGCCGCGCCGCCTTCCCAGCAGCCTCTCCGCCATGTGTCATTTAAGGCGCATTGTGGTAGCCGCCATGCTGCGCTGCACTGCATTCCGACCCTAATTACGGAACGGGACACAGGATACTCCTAAAGCCGCAGAGTGTACGAGTCGCTGACATGCATGGCTAGTGCAGCCTCTTTGACGACAATGAGTGGCTTCACCTTGGCTGCTAATTGCCCCTCCGCTCGGGTCTCTGGCTCCCTGAGTCTGCCGCCTATTCTGTTCTCTCTCTCTTCCACTGATTGGGAGCGATCTCAATTTGATGACAGTTGGTTGAGATTTCTCAGCCGTATGCGGGGCTGACACCCCTAATTAGATTTCTCCTATTCAGTGGTTTACATTAGACAAACATTTGTGCAGACCCAGGGAAGATGCCGGCATTTGTTTGGAGAGCTCTTCTCACAGAGCGGCGGTGCCTCGCTGCAAAACAGACATGTTTGCTCATTTGCCCGTGTTTCCAGACAACGTGTGTGTCTGTCTAGAAGAGAGAGAGGGTCTCTCTGGGTAAGAGTGGAAATACTGAATTACGAATAATTTCTCTTGAGATAATGAATTTGTGAACCCTTTAAAAGATATTAAGAGATAATGCTCTTATAAGAAATCCTTAAAGTGTATACTTTTTTCAAACCCTTGAAACATATATATATATATATATATATATATATATATATATATATAGATATAGATATAGATATAGATATAGATATAGATATATAGATAGATAGGAATTGGTCCTATGTTTCTATTTATGGTTTATTGCTTTAACCATTCCCTCCTGTCTCTTGTTGCAGGAGAGTTCACTGATAAGCATCACTGACATACTGTATTTCCATTGGGTGGCCTTTTAATTTTCTGAATAAAAGCCCCCCCCCCCCACCCCCCCCCCCCCCTCACACCCCTCCACTTATCTGCTCTCGGATCGCGGCCCTTTCAAAGCCAACAAACCTGGTTTTCAAATGGCCTCTTCAGCCTGTGACAACATGTAGCTCATTTCCCTCACAGACTCACAGCAAGGTCACAGTCTTTTAAATTCATTTGGTGGAAGGAAGAAAGAGGAGGAAGAAAGAGAGAGAGAGAGAGAGAGAAGGAGGATAAGGGGAGGAGGGATGCTGAGACTTCCACAGAACAAGGGCCCGTCCTCTGCTGGAGGTCACTCCCAAAGCCAGTCATCATATTCAGCTGGATAAGGGGAATGGGAGAGATAAGTGTGTGTGTGTGTGTGGGTGTGTGTGTGTGTGTGCGTGTGTGTGTGTGTGTGTGTGTGTGTGTGTGTGTGTGTAGCTGTGCGCGCGTCTGTGTGTGTGTGTGTGTGCGCACATGTACAAGTATGCGTGCGTGCGTGCGTGCGTGCGTGCGTGCGTGCGTGCGTGCGTGCGTGTGTGCGTGCGTGCGTGTTCTAGGCCTGGTGGAGAGAGAGGTACTGACTCATTACCATATCCACACCGTTGGCTATTCGGAGGGATTTTCTATAATAAGAGGGGCTTTGTACTTTGGCCTGTCCTCCCGTGGCTGGTGGGCTTGTCAGCCTGGGGTTGTCAGAGTGATCGTTTAATCACCAGGCCTGCCATGAAGACGTGGAGGAGTGGGATGCTGCACAGTTAGCGCTGATTCAAATCCAAACACCATTGAATCATTTTCTATTCTCTCAATACCATGGCAACACACTCTGAAATGTAATAGAGATAATCTTGCGACCGCGCCGGCGACGGCAATCATGGCACACATGTGGACATGCGCCAATCAGAAGGACTCAGAAGGCGCCTATTAGTGGGAAACTAGAGGCGCTGGAATGGGACATGGTAAGGAGTTAGCTACCTGGGCTTGCTAATTATCTCTGAGCTGTATCGATGCTGCTCTGAGGAAACTTCCCTTCGCTATCTACGTAGCTTGTTGCTGCAGTATGAATTTACTGCTGTGCTGGTTTAGTGTACAGTTTCATCATTGACACAGAGACATAATTGTGCATCCTGTCTGTGTCTGTGTTTAATGAAGCCACATGAGTGTGTTAGCAGCCAGTAGTCTAAGTGGCTAGAAGGTGTCCCAGTTTCCAGCGGCCGAGCCCGATCCACAATCTCAGGTCTCTTATCCTCTGTAATATAGAATATAATAATAACATATGCCATTTAGCTGAGAGAGAGAGAGAGAAGGGGGGAGGGGGGGGGAGAAGCTCCTGGCATGGGGCTTCAGGGCTTTCTTGTCCAAACCCTTAGTGGTTTGGCTAAGTGCTAACCTGTACGTGTCTAATAACTAGTACACACAGGGTTTTGCCAGAAGCTACGTCCCCAAAATAAGTCTTGACAGATTATGAACAATGCCATCTGCTTTGAATGATGGGAGGGTCTGCTCTCCGCCTTCGGCCCCACAAGGGCCCCCTCCCTCCTTCTCCCCTTGTGGGTCGCGGCCCCCGAGGTGACAACCCTGACACCTTTCCCTCCTAATCGCCCTGTCCCCCCTGAACCCTGGGAGTCACCCCTGCGCCCACACCCCTTCTGGGCTACATTAGCCAGGCCTGGGTCCTTGTGTCAACTTGACCCACGAGCTACGTGTCCTCACAGCACACATCAAGGTAATGATTATCACTAACATGCATGGCTAGTTTAGTTCACACGCAGGCGGAGAGAAACCATCAGGTTTTTTTTGTTTTGATCAACAGAGGAAGTGAGAGAAAATGTGTGCTTCGAGGCGCCTCTCCGGGCCCCTAGATGGCGCTGCTGAGGAATTCCTGAGGTGTTGTAGCGTACCTCCACTCCTCTCCTGCCTGGGTTTACCTCCTACCTAAAACACTGTGTGAGGCCCATCAAATCATTGTACTGTATGTATAGCTATGCATATATCCCCATGAAAATGAGTGTTTTGCTCCCAGGTGACAGAATGATCTGAGATCTCGGGGGGAAGTAGGCTACGGTGCTCGGTTCGTTGAGGGTTATTATTAGTATTGTTAAAATAATTGTTAGAATTGTTAGAAGTCTGCTATGTGAAACTGTTCTGAATGTGTGGACCGTGATGCAGCCTGTATATCATACATTTGATTTACATTTCATGTTACACTTGCTCCTTTTTGACACGGTGAATAATTTAAATACCCTGCTGAAGTCATCTTACATTAAAAATAAAATATTTAAATTAAACTTTGTATTAGCTAATTGATTTTTTAATTTAAATAATTTAAATTAATGGCCATAATACATGCAATACACTGCAGACTTTGTAATTGTGAAACACATAGTTAAAGATGATATTTCACTCTATTTCATATATATGTATGCATATTTTCTCATCACATTGATTTTTCTTATACATTTTGTATTATTAGTAGTAGTATTATTATGATTATTATGATTATTATTATTATTATTATTATTATTATTATTATTATGTAAGAGTAATACATTATATGTGCAACCTCCAGGACTGTAGAAATCCTTCACTCTCCCTCCAAGTGTAGTCGGAGACCGGGAGCAAAAATATATAAATAACAGGTTATGACACTTACACACGGCTCTGTGGTGCCCTGGTTTAAAATGACATGTTTGGGTGAAATTCACAAAGACATGATCATCATCTCCTCCAACAGTGCAATCTCACGGCTTCTCTGTGCTGCTGCGTGCCGGACTGCTAGTGTTAGCCAAGCGGCTAAATGAACCCTGTTTACCCTGATAGAACCGTCTGGGTGCCCCGGAGAGCCCTGCAAATGGGAACAGCAAGCGTGTTTAGAATGAGGGGACGAGGGGGTGAGTCTCCCCTGTCGCTGCACGCTGAGGTATTACCTCCTAACCGAAGACTCCTGTTTCACCAGAGAGCTATCACATTTCATAACACGGAAAAATAACACTTTAGCGGGGGGGGTCAGGTGGGGAAATGGCACCTCTAAATGAGGGTTAAGGCCGTATCATTGTCTTCTCCTGCAGAGGCACCCCCGCTTCAAATAATTCTGCTGACCTTCCGCGCCATGCGGCTGGTTCGACATGGAGGGGTGAGCTGCAGAGGAGACGATCCTTTTCACGTGGCCCGTTCTCCTCAAAATGGCTTTTTCTTCTCGCAGACAATCATCTGATACGGAGGCTGAATGAAATCACAGATTACATAAGAAAGGTCCTCTCTCACTCAGATAAGGGCTCCACCTGAAGTGGCTCCTCTCTCCTCTCCTCTCCTCTCTCCTCTCCTCTCTATTCAGTGCTTATCTGCTCTTTTCTCCTCTCTTTCTTTCTTTCTCCCTTCCCTCTTTTCTGAAAACCTTGAGCACTTGATTTGAAATATGTCAATTGCAGCAGCCAGTGTAGATTAATATGTAAATGTCTGTAAGCTTTTTAATTATATAAGATTAACTGTATTGCGATATAACACTCGTGGGAGATGGCTATTTTCTCTAAAGCCAACCATCATTTCGCAGGTATATAATGTTCCATTTATTTGTTTTATTTTATTATTTATTTATTATTATCCCGTCTTACCTAATGCTTCTTCTTCTTTAATATCTTTCTTTTTTCTTTTTTTTTTTTCCGGATACAAGGGACATCACCCAAAGAAATATTTCCCCTTTGTGGCAGACACGGAATTGAACTAAGTATTAAATAAAGAATGATATCCATTATACATTGAGGATGAAAAATAATACTTTATTTCCCTTGTGTACATGCACTATATGAGAGCAGAGAACACTTCTATTGATCTTGAGTTTCATTAGGTGAAAATGCCTCCCCTGGTGTCAAACAGCAACTTTTCAAGACTGTTTGAATCAGAGTTAACCTATAAAAGGGACACATCTGAAAATATGTGCCCCATCTGAGACATTTCTCAAACAAGGGATAGAGAATGTAAATGAATTGGCTCCTGCACAGGAATCATTGTAATGGATCCAGAGCATCCTGCACACCAGAGTGTGCAGACAGACAGAGCTTAATCAGACACACACACACACACACACACACACACACACACACACACACACACACACACACACACACACACACACACACACACACACGTTTAACAGTGTGAAGAGTGGGGTACAGTCGGGGCCAGGGGAGAACACTAGGTGCCAGAGCGAGGCTCGTCTCAATCTGCTAGGACTCATGCCAATGCACAAACTCAGAGACAGAGAACAGAGCGCCACACTGTGGAGCGGAGGGGGAGTGAATGTCATAAATAATTACAGAAAAAAAGGTGAACGCTTCAAATAATACAACTGAAATAAATGACTCCTTATGAAACTATTCCTCCTGGAAAAATGATGTTGTTTGATAATGTCTTATCTAAATGTACTGCCAAGACAGATACGCTTGTGCAGATATATAGACTTGTATCTATAACCCCCATCTTTCTCTCTCTCTCTCTCTCTCTCTCTCTCACTCACTCTCTCTCTCTCTCTCTCTCTCTCTGTCTTTCTCTCTCTCTCTCTCTCTCTCTCACACACACACACACACACACACACACACACACACACACACACACACACACACACACACACACACACACACACACACACACACACACACACACACACAGCAGACAGAGATGGGACTGGAGGGGCTGATACTAGGTTTAAATCAGTAATTAAACTTGAACATGGACCTGATGGTTTTGCCTCATATCCTGGGGATCTACTCTGTGAAATTAAATATTTTAGTGCTGGGGGGGCGTGTCACTAAATCCATCAGGAATGGAAATGGGCTTAAGGTTTTTGCATAGATTATCCAAATGCATTTTTTGTCTTTAGCTTTTAATCATGTCTTTGCTTTAAATTAATGTTAATAATAATCTTAAAAAAGTGAAAATGAAAATATTACAATAGATTACCATAGATTAGAAAATGCATCAGTCCATGGGGTTTATGACTGAAGGCTCAAAGATCATGAATGACTTAGAGTGGGACAGGGGTGTGAAACAGCAAAGCGAGAGCTGATCTGACGATGTAGAAATGTGGCATTCAGGAAGTATTTTTATGCCACTGCAAGCAAAATAACATTTAACAATGTTGATTCGCAGGAGTATGAGTTGTTGCAGTTTTAGTTGTTGTGATTAATCGGATATATTTACATCACAATCTAGAAAGACTTATTCATGCAGCGAGTTCTCTGGTATCAAGTGTTTGGAAGATAAGGAGAGGAAGCCAGGTCTTGTCAATGGTTGCACTTATCTGAGGAGGAAGTGTGGGGCAGATTGCATTTCAATCCACATGTATTATCTTAGGCGCTTTGAGGTATTTTGTATGAGAGCAACTTAGCTACTTAGGAATTATTTTAATGTTTATCTGGGGGATGCACTTCAGCAACTTTGCTGAAAACAAACATCTGCATGGATTAAGAAATTAAATGTTTTTTGGGGGGGAGAGAGAGAGAGAGGTGACCTGAATATATTTAATCTACAAACAATACTTCGTCTACATTTTCATTTATTTAGTCACAACACAAGTATCTGATTTCTTTCTATAAATACAAGTGGTAAAGTAAGCCATCTTACACAGCGGTGGCACTTTCTCTGTATGTACCCTGTCCCACATAGCTTATACGTAGGTTCACTTTCTCTCCGCTGTCTGTGTTCAAATGGCTAAATCTAGACTTGTAATCGTAAGCACTGCTTCCTGATTAGCGAATGAGTTCACGAAAGTCTTCCCAACTTATTTAGTCTTATTTGTTTATCTCCAAGTAGTGGGGTGGGGGAGGAGGGGGGGGGGGGGGGGGGGTAGGGGAGGTGTGTGTGTGTGGGGGGGGTATTCCGATAAGTACTCCGTTTTGAAATCCTCTTTAATTCATTGGTAAGAACACAAAGGAATGCCGGGAGCTGTAATGCCGTGACTAACCCAGCCGACGGCAGAATGCACATCCAAGACAATCTCGGTGGTATACCTGTGCCACAGAGATTACGCTATTGTGCGCGAGGGGAATATTATCGCCGGCGTGCCAAGCACAGACTCCTCACTGTAAAAGTCACCAATAAGGTGCTTAAGATGTGCAGTGTTGTCCCAGGATTTATCGATTCTGATTCGGGAAAAAAGAAAGTGACCTGGTATCTTTGACATAGTCCCCAATGGATCCTCTTTGTCACCTTTTATGCTCCTATGTGTATTTTTACTCATCCTCAGCAATGTTTTGGTTGCTGTATTATACAGGGAGGAGCCCCTCTAATGAGTCTGTTCCCTGAGTGTGTTTTATCTGTATTCTACAGAGATCAGGGACTCCAGCTCCTGTGTGGTGCAGGCTGGGTGCTCCTGCCAAGGACTTCCACATGTAAATGAACCGTAGGGATCAGGGAAGCATGATGAGTGCCTACAGCTCAAGCCAGACCCACCTCCAACCAGTCCCACCTCACACCAGACCCACCTCAAACCAGTCCCACCTCAAACCAGTCCCACCTCAAACCAGTCCCACCACAAACCAGACACCCACTTCATAAACTACAGAAACAAAATGATTGCCTGAAATAGCAAGCCACTCAAACCTCAGAGAATGACAAAACAACAAACAAGTCAAAGCTTTTAACTAAAAAATGTCACTACAATCAGAGCTTCCCCAGCACGAACAGTGTTACGATCTTACATCAATATTTAGAGACTCCAAACAGACTGTGTTATAGTCTCCAACAGACAGAACGGCCATCTGAAACGAGCCCAGAGCCTTCAGAACCATCTGTGTGGACCCCTGAGTGGACTCTCGACGACATGGCCCTGGAACCGCAGAGACGGAGGGACTGTAATAAACCAATGAAAAGAATGGGAACGGAGTGGCAGAATGCAGTGTATCAGAGAGCTGTGCTGTGTCGGCACTCTGATTCTGTTTGTGCTATTACATAATTAAATTTGGACTTGGATCATGCTTTTTAAGAGATTATGTGAGCATATGTTGCTTGAACACATGCCAGCCGTTGAAATGGGGGCTCCTTTCATGAGTACTCTATTAGGTTTAGAGTTTATTGAAAATCAGAATCAGCTCGCTGCCAACAGTTAATGAATTGGTGTTATGATCTTAGTCCAAGGGATGCAAGCGGGCTATAATTTAGGATCGACGTCTGCAAAAAAAAAAAAAAAAAAAAAAAAAGGAATAATCTGCTAAACAAAGATTGTAAATTAAGATGACTATGTACTTTGGCCGTTAGGTTTATAAAGGATTTATTGAATGATGTTGAGTGCTGTGTGTACGATACAGTACATGTATGTTACACTATGATGTGCTGTATGTGCATGGATGTGAATTTGAGTCTCCAGTCCACCTTTCTTTGTCTCTTCCCTCATTCCAGTCCACTTTTGTTCGCGCTCATCCTTGTCCACAATGTCTCCTCCCTCGTCCACAACTCTCTCTCTTTCTCTCTCTCTCTCTCTCTCTCCCTCCCTCTCTCTCTCCACTACCTAGTCTTTCTTTCGTCTCCCTGTTGCGAGTTCCTCTGTATGAGGATGGACAGCCCTGTTGACTCCAGTTAAACAGACACACATATCAGGGTGCTCTCTCTATGCATCTGTCATACCCCCCCCAAGCCACCACCAGCCCCCCTCCCACCCCCACCGGTTGAAACATCGCCCCTGTCAGTGTGCCGGCGGAATATATCACCCTCTTCCGGCTCTCCCGACCACGCGGCTGCGCGGGTCCGTAAAGGTTTAAGCGGTTATTCCAGTCATTATTGGCTGTTAAATCTGGTGACGGTCGTAAAGGCCTCGTCGGTCCCCCCGTGCCTCAGAGGTCAGCTGACGGCCTGTTTTATGAGCTCCCTGGGCCGTGCATCACCGCCAGCCCGCCACGCCGTTCTCCCTCCTCTCCCCTGCTCTCCCTTTCTTTCCCTCCTCTCCCCTGCTCTCCCCTTCTTTCCCTCCTCTCCCCTGCTCTTCTCCTGCTCTCCCCTGCTCTCCCCTGCTCTCCCCTGCTCTCCCCTGCTCTTCTCCTGCTCTCCCCTCTTCTCCCCTGCTCTTCTCCTGCTCTCCCCTGTTATCCTCCTGCTCTCCCCCTGCTCTCCCCCTGCTCTCTCCCCTTCTCTCCTCCTGTTCTCCCCTGCTCTCTCCTGCTCTCTCCCCTTCTCTCCCCCTGTTCTTCTCCTGCTCTCCCCGGCTCTCCCACTGTTCTCCTCCTGCTCTCCCCAGCTCTCCTCCGTTCTCCACACGATGGATAGGCAGGCCGCAGACCGCCATCCATTAACCCCCATCAGCCACCACAGGCAGGGAGGGAGGGAGGCCACACCACTGATTTGTGCCTCTAGATTATATGAAGTGACTAGACTTGTGCGGCTTGCTCTACAGAAAGCAAGCGTCTTCACGGGAGATGGCGGAAAGCAATTCGCCGAATTTATGACACATTTCGAGAAATTGTCATATTTTACAATCCCATAAGCGCCGGCGGTGAGTTACTTGCACTCGTAAGTTGTTAGTGTTGTTTCGTTGGGCTGAAATTCCCCAGATTATCATCGAGTTTCAGCAGTGAGCGACATCAATCTTTATTTGACTTGTTTAAAGGCTTCTGCCCTATAATAATCATTGTTATACGAGACTTAGGCCACAACCGGCGGTGCCACGTCGCCACGAAGCAGAGAAGAGAGCGAGATCGATCAACATCAATGATTTTATTGAACAGTCATCAATTACACATCTTTTTTTCCCCCATCGAAAATGGTGGCAAGAATTTTAGAAAAGGAAAAAGCCTAAAAGAGATTCATCTACATATGTGAACCTCGGGCTCTTCAAGGAAAGTCACATTTGATACCGTTGACACCAATGAGGGACGTTGTTCTTTTGCCGTACAGTGGTGCAATGTGCTAATAATTCATTGGCCTGCCAATTATCCCAGCTCACAACAGACGGGGGCGGAGAAAATGGAAATAGGAAGAAAAAAGAAGAGGAGCAAGTGAAAGTGCGTCCTCCTCTCCTCCTCTCCTCCTCTCAAGAACCCACTCCAGAGCCTCAGACCCTTGGATGTTTTCTTTCTTTTTTCCCCTTCTCTTTCTTAAAGGGGTTTTTGAGGACTCTGCCGCACGCTGCCTCTCCTGTCAGACGCAGCAGCCCCTTTATTGCCAGGCCTCTGGTGACCTCACCCCGCTGAATGAAGTCATTGACTGAACTGCTGGGAAGACAAACCAGCGTTCCGGGGAATTAATTAACTCCATCACTGCTGCGAGTGGGGCTGGGCACTAGGCGGCCATGTTGGATTTGATCTGCTGCCTCTGGGAGACAGAGACAGAGACAGAGACATAGAGAGGGGGGGAGGGAGAGAGAGTGGGAGGGAGGGAGGGAGGGAGAGAGAGAGAGTGGGAGAGAGAAAGAGGGAGAGAGAGACAGAGAGTAGGAGAGGGGGAGAGAGAGAGAAAGAGAGAGTGGGGGGGATAGGGAGAGAGAGAGAGAGAGAGAGAGAGAGAGAGAGAGAGAGAGTGGAGAGGAGGAGGAGAGTGGTTACTGAGCTGACAGCCCAGCTGATAGCCCCAGTGTCCTACGTATTACGAGCACATCAAAGGCCAGGCTGGATAACGTATGTGCTGAGGAGTGGAGAGGATGAGGGCCTCTTCTCACTGCTGGATGAGTACAGAGTGACCTCAGCCCTATCCTGCTGAAGCTCTGATGAATGGTGTGCAGGGAGGAGGGAGGAGGGAGGAGGGAGGAGGGGACACTCTCTCTGTTGTTTAGCCTCCTGAAGCACAGTGATTTCTCTTATATTATATGATATTCATTACCATCTCTCTCTCTCTCTCTCCTTTTTTCTCTCTCTTTCTCTCTCTCTCTCTCTCTCCCTCTCTCTCTCTCTCTCGCTCTCTATCCCTCTCTCTTTATCCCTCTCTCTCTCTCTCTCTCTCCTTCTCTCTCTCTCTTTCTCTCTCTCTCTCTCTCGCTCTCTCTCTCTCTCTCTCTCTCTCTCTGTCTCTCTCGCTGTCATCCCTTCCCTCTCTCCTGTTGTTTTCCCGCCTGTCTGTCTGGGTAATTTGCCTTGCGTGATGGCATACAGCTCTGTCCAAAAATAAAGAGGAGACCCCCTTTAGACATCACCAATTAGAGAGGCAATTAGACGGAGGCCGGCCACTCCTGGGCTGTGGAGCGCTCACAGGCTGTCCTGCTTCCCTGGTTCCCCCCTGTGTGTGTGTGTGTGTGTGTGTGTGTGTGTGTGTGTGTGTGTGTGTGTGTGTGTGTGTGTCTGTGTGTGTGTGTGTGTGTGTGTGTCTCTCTGTGTGTCTCTGTGTGTCTCTGTGTGTGCCTGTGCGTGTGTGTTTCAGTATGAGTGTGAGTGTGTGTGTGTGTGAGTGAATGCGTGCGTGCGTACGTGTGTGTCTGTGTGTGTCTGTGTGTGAGCTTGAGTTTGACAGGGGCATTACTGTGTTTGAGCTGAGGGAGGTTAGGGGCTGGAGAGAGGCGTTGTTTAAGACCACATTGTGAGGAGTCGGAACAGTGAGAGTGTAGTCAGCTTCTTGTCAGAGATGAAGTGCCATTAGCTAGCCGGCTAGTGCTTTGTTATGCTAAAAGTTAGCCGCTTTATTCACAGAATGACCCCTTTTTACCCTTTCCAACAAAATAGACTTTATTTTATCATTTTATTGCTGCCTTTCTTGTTGGCGAAGGGGAGTCATTTGGTGATGTTTGATGGTGTGAGTGTGTTTGTGTGTGTGAAGAGAAGTGGGGGGTGTTTAATGTCTGAATTCCTGAGCTCTATGAAAGGGATCGCTTTCTTCGGGGGGCTGCTTTTAATGAGATGATCAATGACCCTGAAGATTCTCACATTCACAACACAAAGAGAGGAGCAGGACTAAATAGGTTTACTGAGATTGTATGTCAGTTGTCGTCACACTCTTTGAAACAAGTGATTGTTTTCCGAACATGAGATTCCTTATTTTGACTGCAGTGACTTCATGATCTTTTGAAGCTGCAGACTCAGAGCCAGACATGTTGAACAACACATCTCAGGTTTAAATTTTGTGTCACATATTTGAATAATGTGTTATTACTATGCAGTAACATACTGAATCTTTATGAAACCTGTGGTAATATGCTGTATTGTAATTGGATGATAGCGGGTTTACAACAGGGGAGGCATTGTAAAGCATGGAATGGAGTAAAGAATGGTATCAGATATGTGTTTGATACCATTCCTCATTCCATTACATGCATTACAGTGAGCCCGTCCTCAGATTTCTACCTCCACCAGCCTCCCCTGGTTCACAAGGTCATTACCAGAATACCCCACTGACATTAGGAGCTTGCATGAGATGCAGCTACAATGATAATGGGTTTAGCTAGTTAATTAAAGCTAATATTGAATCTCTGTAGTCATCACGTCACTACCACATTGTGTGCCAAACAAGACACCCTATAGCCCAGATGCCACTGCAGGGGACGAGGCATCGGCCAGCTTCGAGTATTCAGGGTTCTCCCCAGGGTTTTTGAACAAGGTGGTGCTGGATTGCATTATTCAAACCGACTTACATTTATTCCTGTCAAAATGCACAACAAATACACAGCTAAAACACTGAATTAACCGAGGGACATCATAACGCTTTCACTTTCGCTTTTAACAGCGTTGGCATTGGCGATCAAAGCTAGTTACTCTATCATGCCATCACATTTTGCTCTGAAATGTTTACATCGTGGTTTACATTCTTTGGGGAGAACCTTACTGGAGAGGCTGATCAGAGAGAAAGGTGAGCCTGCTTTAGTTATGCATGCTGCTGAGGTAAAGGGGCAGAAGGTCAACGCACCAACCGCAAATGGGCTCTGATGTTCTAGCATGGTGTGGTGCTTGTTGGACAATTTGTTCTGACTGAATTGGACTAATTGTACTCACCTTCCCCTTCTCTCCCTCTTTGAACTCCAGAGGTAAGAATGAAACCTGGGATGGGTAGACTGCAAACAGTACTGACAGAAAAGACCGTCTCCAAACTTTGAATTACTGAGCACACATTGTATGCTGGTTGATATGTGTGAGTGTGTGTGTGTGTGTGTGTGTGTGTGTGTGTGTGTGGTTGTGCATATGTGTGTAACTGGTTGAGGTTGTGTGTACAGTATGTGCACATTTTTGTGTGTGCAAAATAGTGTGTGTGTGTGTGTGTGTGTGTGTGTGTGTGTGTGTGTGTGCGTGTGTGCGTGTGTGCGTGTGTGCTTGTATGTGTGTGTGCGTGCGCGTGCGTGTGTTTTGGGGGTGGGTTCAACAGGGCACGGCTAAGACAGGAAACTGTCCTCTTGTATGTTGTGCTTCGCCCTCTTCCCTAATTCGCCCATTGTGAGCGTGGAGGGGAGCGGGAGAGATGACATCATGCGGCAGGCTGCGTTTGAAGTGCCAGTCCTGAAGGAACCACTTATAGCAATTAGGATATCCTTGAACAAGCGTTTGCGAAACATTGGCTGGTTTTTGGCATTTGCCTCCCGTTCCTGCCTACTAACTAGTGAGGTTTGATCTCCCATAATTATCTACCCACCGGCTTCCCAGTCCTGACAGCTCTTTCCCAGGAGAGGGCTGGATGCCGAGGCTACTCACTGATTGCATCAAAGTGTCAGAAATTGCAACATCAAAAATAATAACTGATATTCCGGCAGCAGGCTCCTCTTTGAATATTTCCTTTAAAACGCTCTCTAATTTGTGTCTCGCACAGTGCCAATGTGTGTGTGACTGTGAGGCCTTAAAGCAAATAAAAGCAGGGGAAGTGCATTTATTATTGAACCCCTATTTACATATGGCAGACTATTCTGTCTGAACTCGCATGAAATAGATGTGCCTTTTATTCTGAGGCTCCTTGAACGTCGCCCGCTCTTTCCTGGAGTCTCTCTCAGTCGCTCAGCTTCTGTCCCTTCTCATTTCTTCACTCTGTTTCCCCACTTTGAAAGAGTTCCTTAGTCCCGCCTCTGATAAGTCTCTGGCGTTTGATTCTCTGATGTGAGAGATCCAAAGTGACCAGGGAGTGTTTTCTTGGTGGGATAAAAAAAAAAAATGCTCAGATGAAGTTTAGCTTTGCCACTCAACCTTATATGCCTCATTCTCAGATGTTTCTCAAAGACAGGTCCTGAAGAAAGTCTGGGGAGAATATATTTGAACATACGTGTCAGGAGATGCTAATGACAACTGATGTGTGATGCTCATCTATATGGTAGCCCGACAAAGTGCATTGGCAAGGGAATTTAAATCTTCTCTAAAACTATTTGTCCAGATTGTCCACTTGAGAGAGCGTGAGTGAGCTCTTTGAGTGTGGCATCCATATTTCAACACCTACTTTGACCTCGCTGACCTTGCCCAGTTACACATTAATAACCCATTTATAATACATCAACTCGGCCTTGTTCTGATCGTGTACATGTTTCCCGTGGGTTTGTGAAGCCCTCTGTTTTAATTATGAAGACTGAGAGGATCATTTGCAGTGTCTCTCATGCTTCAGTGTCTCACTAAAGACCGTGGGCATCACATACTGTACTGTATGTCTTTAGCAGGAGAGGCTGGTGGAGGTAGACATCGGAGGACGGGTTCCATGATTCCGTTCCATGCATTACAATAAGCCCGTCCTCCGATGTCTACCTCCACCAGCCTCCCTTGGTCTTTCGGTAGGGGTCCGCCTCTGCTAGCACTGAGCATTACCACGATGAATTGGAGGGGACAATCGCGCGTTAAAGCAATGAATTGAGAAAGACAGTTGGCCTAGGTTTTCACAAGGATGAAATTAAAATCAGTGCTGTGTCGAACGGGGGCTGCTTTAGCAGAATGAATTAACACACAGAGAGAGGACGGGAGGCAGGTTTGCTTTGCAATGACAAATGTTGATTTCCCCAGAGGTATTTAAAGTGATTTGACCCAGTCATTCTTTTAAATCACAGACAGGAGATGATAAATGTGCTACTAATGAGGGCCCCAACATTTTATCTCTCACTCCTGCTGGATAGCTGACACACACACACACACACACACACACACACACACATACACACACATATCCCTTACATGCTGCAAAAGATTGACAGAAAATTAAAATCAAACACGCAATCGCATTGTTCTGCGAATGCACCCCTTTCCTAAAAAAAAAAAAAAGCCCCACTAATCTGAAAAGGAGCCTCTGAAATTCAACCCTGTCAGCATTTGTAGACATTATAATAATCTTCCTAGCCATGGGCCTGTTTTGTCTCTCTTTCTCCCTCTCTCTCTCTATCTCCCTCTTTCCTCCAAGCGAAAAGGTAAGCACTCCTGCCTATATAGATGTGACAAAGGCCAGAGCTGCAGGCCCTGTTAACAGCACAGCTCTTATTATCTGCAGCATTGAGTGCACGCTGTGGAGAATAAGACTCTTTTCAGGTGCAGATGTAGAGCATCATTGATAGGGTGTGCGCCGCCTTCCTCGTTTACACCGGGCCCTCTGATCAATCAGTGCTGACAGGGCAGGGGCTTTGTGTGCCACGCGCCGGGACAAATGTCTACCAGGGAGCGGGGTAACACCTGAAAGGAGAGGAAGAACGCTGCGCCACCCAGCCCCATGCCTGCGGATTAGCCTAACCTCGCTTTGATGGATTAGCATGTAGGGAAATTGCTTGATTATTGATATGAAAATGTTTAAGGGGGGCGAGGGGGTGGGGTGGGGTGGGGATGGGATCCCAAAATGGGTGTCTCAGAGGGGGTGCTTATCTACCCTCTTACCCCTCATTTTCCTAACCCCCCCCCTAAGAATAGAGAGGGGTACAAAAGAGCGATGAGGGCACGGGGAGGAGACAGAGTCTAGGCATACTCCAGGAGAGACATATTGAGCTGCCCTTCATGAAATATTGTTCATCATCATATTAACAGGGCTGAATGTGGGGAGATAAGGAGCCTGTTTGAAAAAGTAAGCAGAATGTCCCAGAAATGAGATATTTCAATCCTCTATTTTTTTTCTTCTTCTCTCTCTCTCTCTCTCTCTCTCTCTCTCTCTCTCTCCTCCTTATTCATTCATTTAGGTGAGTGAATGTGAAATGTAGCAGGACCTTTACAGACAGACACCGGGCCCCAGAAATGATGACATAATCACCTCCCCTTTAATTGCTTCTCTCCTGGATCCCTGTGTACATCTGCTGTCTCCTTTCAACCTAGCACCTATGTCCTGTCAGAGACGTCAGCCGTTCGCTCTGACAGAGGCAGCTAGCTAGCTAGCATTTGCATAGATTTGAATTATGTTGATGCTATGCCTTATTATACAACATGCGTCAATGTCGTACAACATTACGCCACTTAAAAATGCACATATAAACGCGCTCGCCCATCAGTGCAGTTTTTTTCTTTTTTTTAACAGCGTGAACCTGTTTAACCTCAGTCAGTGGCGATACTCTGACGTGCTTAGGGCAATAAAAAGCCCCTGCGCGCACGGTGGGTTGAACCCTCTGCCAGAGAGGGATGTTTTCACGGGGGAGATAGCATCTGCTCTTACTTGCTGCTCGGCCCTGTAGGGAACCGCAGAACACAGATAAGCCATAAAGTGACCCACAGATTCCTTTAAAGAGTGCTATTGTTTATTACCCTCATCTGGCTCGCGTACAATACGTGATTCCCATAAACGGGTGACATAATTATGGAGACCTCTCTATCAACGGTCGTATTTCAAGCTACAGGGAGAAAACCTACACTACTGGCATTATACCACTATTGAAGGCCAAACAGAGCCGTGTTAAATCGATGTTATCTAACAGGGAGCACAAGAAGGGGCGATGTTGACTCAGCATTTGACTCCACTTTCAGACATCCGATTGGCCATCTGACAGGCATAAAGACGTCCGCCATATCTGCTATTGCCTTGACGTCCATCCCGTGTACAACTGCACCGTACACACGGAACACATGTTTAGACCCAGCGTTAACATCAGAGGGTCAGATATGGGGTCAACGAAGGAGGCCGGCGTCCCACAACTATCAGGTGCTGCACATCCCCGAAGCCCTAGAAGAAGAGATTTGTGAGACCCGTGGATTAGGTTAGTGATTACTGTGGGTCTGATCACAGGAAGTTGGGGCCTGTCTGTTAAATGTCATCCGTGACCGGTGGACGAGATGGGGTTCTCTCACGGTCCCGTGGCCCATTACTGCAAGACGGAGGCCTCTCGGAGGAGTAGTCTAACCCCACTAATGAAAACAGTGTGCAAAGCAGTCTGAACCCCAAGAGCTCCGGTGACAAACACGGGTAACGCAAAAAGCGTGTGTTTTACAATTTCCCTCCCTCATAAAGTTCCCGTCGTAAACTGAGAATTTACGCCCTTCATTAGAGGTAATACAATGCACATAACTCTAAGGTACAACAATTGGGATAGCCATAAAGTAACCATTTTATACCTTCTCAAATCTGTGACTTCTAGGTGACCCTCGCTGAGGCAGCGTTGGGGCAGCGAGATTTACTACTGATCGGCCTCCGCCGTTTTTAGGGAATTAAAAGTGCCAAAATGTAAAATGACTTTATATTTATTCTGTGTACCCCTGTCAGAAATATTAGTCTCCGAAAAACGTTATTTACGACTTGCAACTTCAAGAGTTTTGTTCGAGGAGATTTTGATTTGATTGATGTCTAAGCTCAGTTTTATAGCCAGTTCTAGCTAGGCAAAAACCTGGTCAATGTTGTTCCTTATCGTCAGCCTCGCCCAATCTGTCTATTAGGTTGAATTATGGAGCGAAGAAAATACAACATTTAGGTAAAAGTGCTGGTATTCTACTCACCCCTCATAGTCCTACATCTACGGTACATTAACTCCAAGGTCTAGGGAGAAAGCATTAAACACAACGTCTACCAGGAGAGGCTGGTGGAGGTAGAAACCGGAGGATGGGGTCATTGTAAAGCTTGGAATGGAAGCAATGGGAGCCCCTGCTATACTATACACACAAGCCAGTTGACCAAGCCTTGAGATGATGGGCCTGATTCTCTCACACCACATAATATATACGCCATTTAGCTGACGCTTTTATCCAAAGCGACTTACATTGCAGTGAGTGCAGACATTTCAGTATATATGGTCCCAGCAGGAATCAAACCCACAACCTAAGCGTTGTTAGCGCCATGCTCTACCCACTGAGCCACAGAGGACCACAGAGGACCACAAGATGGCTGTCTTCATTCTGATAAAACAATTACACTTATATCAACTACCTTTTTTATTTTTTCCCCCAGATGAACAGAGCATTGTATTGTCTAGGTGGACATCCTCTAATTCTGAAGAAAACCATGTGGAGCTCTTGTCTCCAGTCCATTCATTCATAGTCAGTCACCTGGCTGCCATCACTGTCATCCAGTGAGGTGCTCTGCAGGGGACCTTGACTGAAGCCCCCATTGATGAGATGAAACAGGTTGACTTCCCTGGTTTGAGGTGGAATGAAAAACAAATGTCATGGTGGGTGACAGAGAGCGTCTGTGTCTTATCAGCCGGGCCAGTGTGAGTGATGGGTCTTATCTGGCCCCCTGCTCCACAGCCGTTTATTATCCCAGGGTGGCAGGGCCGTGCTGGGGAGAGGAGAGGGCTGGGAGCCCTGCCGTGATCCATCACTCCGGAGGTCCTCTTCCCCTCTTATCTGGCCGCTACATGGAGAACCACAGCCCTGATTTGTTTACGAACGCCGGGCCATTTGAATGAGTAGCAGTCACAGGAAACCATTCCTTTGCTCTCTTTATCAGCCCACGTGAGTTATGGGGGCTGGAGTGTGCCTGATCATCTCCGCCTTCCCGGAGTACTCTCTCTCTCTCTCTCACACACACACACACACACACACACACACACACACACACACACACACACACACCTACATACACCTACACACACCTACACATACACACCTACACACACACACACACACACACACACACACACACACACACCTACATACACCTACACACACCTACACATACACACCTACACACACCTACACATACACACCTACATACACACACACATACCTACACACACACACACACACACACACACACATACACACACACACACACACACACACATACCCACACATATACACATACACATAAACACAGACACACACACACACATACCCACACTTATACACATACACACACACACACACACACACACACACACGCACACACACACACACACACATACAAACCCTCCTCAGTTTCTTTCTCTCTTCTGTGAAAGGAGCGGAGGGTGAAAGGAGTGGTGGATTAATGGACGAGGGAAAGCGGAGGAAGACACACCGGGGAATCGGTCTGTGTGCGGCCCAGTTTGTCTCTTCTTGTGAATTCCATTCATTCCTGTTATCATGCTTTCCCATGGCTATCTGGGCCGTACAGTGTGTGTCGGCGGTGTATACAAGAACAAGACGTGATACGATACAAGGAAACATACACCACTCCTACAGTTGTGTCGGTTTGTATTCTTTTGCGCTCATCACCATTTCCAAAAAACCTCACATCCAGAACAGAGAGCGAATATAGTTCAATAAGTGACTATCTTTAGACATGTTATTGAAAGGAAAACCTCAATAAAGGACACCACTTTTTCTTGTTCCATTTCCTATCTGCGTTACTGTTCGGCTATTTCTGCCGGTCCCTCGCCGGGTGCTGTGCGTGTTTCCTTTTCAAGCAGGGCTCTCGCGTCCGTCAAAGCACAGGGGGGGGTCCCTCCCAAAATACATACCTGCCGCCGGGGCCTGGCGATGGAGGGATGGAGTGATGGAGGGATGGAGTGATGGAGGGAGGAGGGCCGCCGGCCTGCTCAGGCCCTTGGGGCTCAGTGGCAGGCCGGCTTTCACTGCAGATCCTGCTCAGCTCTCACTGAAGCTGAAATAACAAGAGTTTGTTTGAATCTGAGGAGGAGGAGGAGGAGGAGAGGGGAGGGGGGTGTGTGTGTGTGTGTGTGTGCTGGAGGCCACTGCCTGTGAGCAGACACAGTAAATCCCAGAGAACACCCCACCCCCCCCCCCACCACCACCACCACCCGCTCACGGTGGCACGGCGAGGGCCCGTTTCAGCAGGCGTAGTAGTCGGCAAAGCAGAACATCATGAGGGACGCTAATTGCCAAAACCTTTGCAAAGTCAGGCGTCCGTCGAGAGGCGGGGGTGGGAATTGCAGGGCGCTCACTTGCGGGGAGGTGGGGCTGGAGGGGAGGGGGGGACGGGGACGGGGACGGGCGGGGGTGGTGTTGGATGGAATGCAAACACAAAATCCTGTGTCCTCATTAGGAAGTTGCGCTAGGACCCCTTTGCGCTCAGTGTTGCGTGCCAGCCTGTGCCAGCATGTGGACATTCTCCTCAGAGATGCCATCCTTAGAGATGAGGACGCCTCTCCAGGCGTGAGCTACGGTACATATCCCCTCATAGACGTTACGTTGTTGGAGAGAGCCTTCCAGTTTTGAGCATGGCACTAGCGAGAACAGCAACTGATTCATTATTTCAATGCTTATCACTCACCTTTCTCTTGTCTGCATCCCTCTTTCACAATGCATCTACGGTAGAGACCATTTCTATACCAGGACAGGCTGGTGGAGGTAGAGAGGACAGGCTCATTGGAAAGCATGGAATGGAATGAGGAATGGTTTCGAACAAACATTCCATTCCATGCATGGCAATGGGCCCGTCCTCCGATTTCTACCTCCACCAGCCTCCATTGTTCTATACAGACCATGTCGATAAGCCTCATTGGCCTCTGTTTGGCCTCCAAGCTTTATGGTAACGTATTTATAGTGTTGACTCGGTACAGGGCTGGTGTGAAGAGCCCAGATAAGAAGATGAGAGGCTTCAGCCCTGATACAGCCAAGGGACATTACAGAGTTGTGTGTTGCCCTTTGGTGCTTGATAGCTCACAAGAACTTCTGAAATAGACTCAGTCCCCCCTATACCCCCCCCGCCCCCACCCACCCCCAACCTCATTCCTACTGAACCACATCCCAGCCACCCCTGGCCTACTACTGTAGACGTAGCCTGTCTGCCAGGCCTGGCTTCAGACTGTGGTGTGTGGTGTTACGGTGGAATAGCAACACAAGTCACTCAAGACAAAGCCGAGCCCCACAGCCTGATACTCACCAGAGCACGGCCTGTTGTTTCTCCTCTGTCTACGGGCCTGTACACACACACACACACACATGCATGTACACACATACACAAACGCACGCATGCATGCATGCACGCACACACACACGCGCGCATGTACACACATACACGAACGCATGCATGCATGCATGCATGCACGCACGCACACACACATGCACGCATGAATGCACACACACGCATACACACACATACACACACACACACACACACACACACACACACACACACACACACACACATACATACACAATCTCATACACTGACGTACATGTTGGTGAGCCCTCTCAATCATTCTTTATTATGGTGTCACCAGAAATAATGAAAAAATAATATGTTACCATAACTCCTATGGTTGTATTGGAGAGAATTTCACTAATGCAAAAGCTTAGCACAGCCAAATGGCAATTTATTGCAATGTGTCTATGATTAATTCATTCTGTAAAAGCAGCATTTATAAATAGGAGTGATCCACCTTCACTTAATAGCATTCAATTAATCACAGGCCAGGCCCAGTTGCTACCAAAATAATGACAATTTAATAACACTCCAAATACAGCGCGCCAGATTACCTCGTGTTTATAAATGTCAGTGGCTGGCCTGTAATCCACAGTGACAGAGAAACATGCGCTGGGCCCAGCAGTGTCTGCTCCTATGTAATGCAACAAATGCACCGTCCCCATAGTGAAGAGGCTATGAATAACTGTGATAATCACCGCACAATGGCTTCATTTATCAGAGTACGAGCGGCGGTAATGTAGGGGCGATTAGACTGCCTCTCTGTTTTCTGTCCTGGTGTTTTGTTTTAGCGGGAGAGCACGGGACAGGAGCGCCTGGGGGATGATGTCAGAGGTGTCTCTGAGGCCTGCTGTCCATCTGTCTGTCAGTGTGTCTGTCTGTCTGTCTGTCTGTTTGTCTGTCTGTCTGTTTGTCTCTCTGCCATGCCCTCTGCTCTTTCTCTTTCTTATGGTCTGTCATGCATGCACGCGCATACACACACACACACACACACACACACACACACACACACACACACACACACTCACGCAAACTCACACACAGTTTGACTATTTTAGAGCTATTGTTTTATCATGATCAGTCTTCAAGCACAGTTTGACAGGAGTTGCCCTACCTATCTCTGTTGACGTAGTTATGTCTATTAAAGACCTTAGACACGCACTCACTATGACGCAGGAGCATCAACAAGGCCATGTGAGTCGTACCATCCCCTTCACAATGCAGGTCCATAGCATGTCACTGTGTACTCAGCCGATTGGAAATGTAGCCCATGATAAACTGCTTCCGTGTATTGTCACCATGACACAATTAGGGCAATCACGTAAATTACGAAGTCATATTTTCTGCCTGGAAACAATGCTTACAGCCACAGCTGAGCTAAGAATAGACTGGATGATGGAAAGGGATGACTCCCATCCTAAGGGGAAAAGGTGTAGCTGATACACCTTTATTTAGACTCTTCCTCCGTCCCTATCACAACCCTGACTGTATTTGGACTGGTTTGAATGGTTGTTCAATCGTCGTGTGTTGGTAATTAAATAAACGTTAGCAGCCGTAAAACAGCTGATGAGAAAAACGATCAAACTATGTGAACTTGATCCGTTTCACTGGAGCAAAAACGCCTAGCCTGTCTCTCCTCAGCGTGACCGATAGCTTGGCGACTGAGAGAGAGGGAGAGCGAGAGAGGGAAGGAGAGAGAGAGAGAGAGAGAGGGATGGAAAGAGAGAGAGCGAGAGAGAGAGAGAGAGAGAGGTGGAGTGGAGGCTGCACAGTGGGGATGTGAGAGGAAGGAGGAGGGAGGCGATGGCCGGTGGGACTCCGTGAGGAAAGGTCACAGTGAAATGGAAACTGCTTCTCCGGCTGGCTCCCTGGGTGATATCCAGTAACCGTTCCCTTCTTCTCCTTCTGTAGGACAGGGGCGCGTTTGCTCCAAACCCCCGGCAGCTCCGTGTTTAGCCTGGGTCTGGCTGGGGGGTCGGAGAGCACTGCAGGTCAAACAGACAGTGGGGTGCATCCTTTATCTTAGCCCCAGGAGGGCAGAGGAGGCAGGGGCGGTTGTGGGGGGGGGGGGGGGGGGCAGTTGAGGAGTCAAAGTACAGTCACCGGTTCTGGAGAGCCTTTTAGCTCCAAACCCTTTTCTAGAGGTTCTGACCCAAGCTGTGTAAGAGGAATGCTGTGGAAAGTTTCCCCATTCTGACGGGCCCGGTTTCCTGCTCGCAGCTTCAAAAGGTGTCTGGGGCTGGGTGCTGGAGGACCTCCGCATCAATTATCCTGAAGGAAACCAACCCCGGAGCCTGATGCTTTGGCAACAGAAACACCTATTGTTAGGACCGAAAAAGTAGCAAACATCTGAGGAAAAAGAGAACCTGATAGGAACAATTATTGACATATATGAGGGCTGTCTGTGGAAGATCTTGACTGGGCTGGAGTTGTGTGGACGTTTGTGTAAAGCTAACTAGCCATCTCTTGTCAAAGTCTGCCTTGTCCTACCACTGGTTCCTCCTGGTGCCCAAATACATTCTCCAAACACACACTCACACTCCAAAACAAGCAAATCCCACCTCGGTGCAGCCAATCACACAGCATCCACATGACCTCTTGACCCCAGTGTGAGTAACATAACTTTTTTTTTTAAAAACACAAGCAAACCCCACACCCACTGCTACGGCAGCTAGCCCACTCTACGAACATCTCATGCTTGGTGGGTTCGGTAACGTAAGACAGATCGAAGCAGGCCTCGCGGTTGTACAGAATTCGGTGAACTATACCCAGGCAAGATTACTTTGTGAGAGACATTAAAGGGGCCAGTCTAAAAAAAGGTACAATGGTGTGGTAAATAGCCAGCATAATGTAAAGTGTTTAACAGAATTGGCTCTCATTTTCACTTTCACGGATGGTTTGAGGCACTCAGGCAGTCGTGAGGGCTCCTTTTAAGGCGTTAATCATTGATGGACCATTTTAGGTAAAAACGCATTGTGTTATACAAGTGTAAAGGGCAGACTCAGCCACTGCCTGGTTCCCAAATGACATAGTATGATGCATAATGATTTTTTGGGCTTCATAAGACTGGGTTTATGCGACTGTGGCTAAGGGAAGAGTTTACAACTGCTGACTTGTTGTTATTTTTGTGCATATGCACAAAACAATTATGCGGCATGTTTATTTTGGTAACTAACATGTGTTTGTGCGGGCTAGGGCTTCCCGGCACCACATCTGTTGCCTGCCATTTTCCGCATGTGATGGGATATGCAATCATAGACTCCTAAGGGGTGTACGTGTGTGTCTGTATATTTGCCACCCTTTTATTTCTTCTCGTTTTAAGTTTTAAAAGTAAAAATAACATTTAAAAACTCACCCAGCCCTAACCATTATGGGACATTTACTGCCAACTATCCAGAAAATGTGTTTCTGGTACCTTGCTCCATTATTGCTCTCACCAGCGAGGAGCGGCAAGCTTGGCTGCTTTCCTGATAGAGATTTATACAGGTTTCATGGATGTGTGTGTGTGTGTGTGTGTGTGTGTGTGTGTGTGTGTGTGTGTGTGTGTGCAAGTGTGTCAGCTTTATTTATTTCTCCACCGGGAGAAAGTGGGGGAAAGTAGAGATTAGGTATTTTTCGGGTTCCAAGTCCCTATGTCCCTGCTAGCTGTAGCTCGCGTGCGGTTAGCGTTTCAGCGGCTAGCGCTAACGAGCATTTGCTCTCCTCAGTAACCCATGTGGCTGGGTGGAAATGTGAGTGAAAGTGTGGGGGGAGAGGTATTTGTGGCCTTCTGGATTGAAAAGCAGACAGATTGCATTTGCAAGGTGTTGATAATGCTTCAAGATTAATGCCTCAGCCATGCATAATCACCCTTATCCCCAATTCTCTCCTCAGCAGATAGACTTGTTCAACTTCTCTGACTGTTGCCCACAAGATGGATGGCACACGTGGCGCTGTCAGAGCAGATCCACTCACACACACACACACACACACACACACACACATACTTGCGCATGCACACACACACACACACATGTGCACACACACACATACACACATGCACACACGTCCACATGTCCATATGCACACGCAAACACACACGCACATGCACACGCACACACACACACACACACACACACACACACACACACGCACACGCACGTCAGAGTGTGTGTGACAGACACAAGGGTCGACTAGGCTATACTAAGAGTGAATCATGGGAGTCAGTGTTTGGCATCAGCGCGGCACGCACACACACACACACACACACACACACTGAAAACAGCCCTTCATTCATCCGAGTGCATTTCACCCTGCCGTTCTCCCCCCTGTCATCTCCATTCTCCCCCCTTCTGTTGTGGATCTCCTGCTCCTCTTTGGTCCTAGCTTTCCCACTTTGTTGCCGTAATTCACTATGGTCTGGCTTTCTGACATGCGTGCAAATTGGCAAATTACAGGAAGGCGAGCTGTCACCAGTCAGATTCATGTGGTCACAAGGGGGTTGTGGGGGTTGTGAGGTGAAGGCGTGGGGGGGTTGGTTGGACGTGTGGGGAGGACGTTAGGCCGAATTGCACTGTCTTCCACATTGTTAGCATTGGGCCGGTTGAATGACACACAGTGCTGCAGGTTTTGAAAGGCCCCCAGCCTTGTGTGTGCTATTGGGGTCCAGGAGGGCTTTCCTCCCCCATTTGTCCTTTGTGTCTCTCCCCTTCATGTTGTTTTTCCTTTCTACCCCCCCCCCCCCCCCCACACACACACACACACACACAAGGGGGGGGGGGCATGGTTGCTCCCCCTGCTCTTTGTCTCC
>NC_139673.1:7053537-7073537 GCF_951799395.1 Argentina silus | reverse complement strand
GTGTGTGTGTGTGTGTGTGTGTGTGTGTGTGTGTGTGTGTGTGTGCATGCATGCATCTGTGTGTGTGCATACATCCGTGTGTGTGTGTGTGGGAGTGCGTCCGTATGTGCGTGTGTGTGTGTGTGTGTGTGTGTGTGTGTGTGTGTGTGTGTGTGTGTGTGTGTGTGTGTGTGGCTCCCTCCACAGCTGTTTGTTTAGAAGCTGCTGAGGTGTGAATGCTAGGCAGGGGTAATGCAGTTTAGCCCACAGTAGTAAGAGCCTTTGGGGATTGAGAGTGCCGAAGAGTGGTGTTATTGGAAAGGTCATGATTACAGTAGGGGGTCAGAATAACTCGCTGACACTCTCTATACACAAGTGCCTGCTATGGTGCCGGAGGGTGTCAAGAACTATATTGAGTATTGACTATATGTCACAGCAATAAAAAGGAAACCTAACCTGTTCTCTGTTGCCAAATGTTTTACCTTGAAAGAGTAAAGAGCTAGGAGTCAGGACAAAGCATAAAGGTAGTTTCATTTTACATTTTACATTTTAGACATTTAGCAGACGCCTTTATCCAAAGCGACTTACAACAAGTACTTTTTTTTTACGTAAGTGAATCATCTATCCATCAGTCATCATAACAAAAACAAATCTATGCTAGGAGCAGGGGCCATTGGCAGTTACAATGCTAGAAGGAAGAATTACTTATTTTTTTTAATTATTATTATTTTTATTATTTTTTATTATTATTTACAGTAGAGAAACTGTACAAGGGTGTAGCTTCAACGTCAGTTGGGCCATCGTGTTGACATATTAATTGTTGTCGGGGGGAAGTGATTTTTTTTCGAGCTGTTTGTTTGTGTTGTTTCTCATTCATCTATAGATTGAGTTTTTTGGATGACTGGTTGGATGACTGTTTGGATGACTGGTAGGATGACTGTTTGTCTTAATGATTGTGTCTATTAGAGTTTCACGCTTCTGCAAGAATAACTGATGCACACCATCTGCCATGTAGATCAGGAGAGGCTGGTGGAGGTAGAAATCGGAGGGTAGGCTCATTGTAACGCATGGAACTTTATGAGGAATGTATTTGATACCATTCCTCATTCTGTTCCACGCACTACAATGACCCCGTCCTCCGATTTCTACCTCCACCAGCCTCCACTGGTAGATACAGTATTAACAGTGTATGGGTAAACTTTACCCATCTGAAAATCATCCGTACCTCTTTTAGTTTGGTTTTAGTCAGCCTGACTGGACTGAGGTAACATAGTGTAGTATTGTGAGCATCGGAGCTTCAAACTTCAGCCCAACCCCCCCAAGGACCGCAAGAACTCAAGCAATCGAGAGCCGTTTTGAGATATAGGTATTGCTCAAAGGTTGCAGTGGGGTAAGGTCCGGGGCTATCACTTTCACTGGAATAGTTTCGCAAGGGATCGAGTGAGTTTTTGACTCCATTATCAGCCTACAAACACAGAAAAGAGAGAGGGAGGGAAGGGAGAATAAAGAGAAAGAGAGAAAGAGAGGAGGGCTTTGAACCTACCGCCTGGCTTGGCCCACTTGTGATGGGCCCGGCCACTCACAAAGGGCCCTGGCCCAGCCGATAAGGATCCAGACCCGAGCCAGGCAGCTGTCCCTCTTTCATCTCCCCTTTCACCGGGCCGCCCTCCTGTGTTTGTGCCTTCTGTTATCACGGGTGGATTGTGGAGAGTCATCAGCGCTTATTTGTACCCGACACCCAATCTGCAAATAAACCCGCTTGGAAATGTGCTTTTAAAAGAGCGTAGGAAAACATTCCACAGACCGGCCAGGGGGCAGGCAGGTCTAGAGTCCAGCGCTTAGCGCCTCAACCCCCAGCGCCACAGACACTACCACCCAGAGGTCATGAATCCTGGGTCGGGGAGAGAACTTTGACCAGGGGAACAGTAGTATTTGAGCCAACACACACACACACACACACACACACACACACACACACACACACACACAATCATACAGACTCACACACACACACACACACACACACACACACACACACACACAACATAACACAACACAAAAATCCCAAATTCACAACATTTTTGAATTTGTGTGCTACTCTTGCTGGTCGATGCTACATTACAACAAATGACAACAACAACAGCAACAGCAACATATCAAATTAGACGAGTTAGAGGAGTCAGCACTGCATACTTGATATTGGTCTGAAATTCACACAAAGCACATTCCTACTGCTTGTAATACACACGTTCGGTTAGAGACACCCAGACACCCATGATGAGAATCTCTCCTACACCGACATCAACTCAGTCAGTAAAACTCCACAAACTGAGTGACCTTTTGATCATTACAAATATTGACTTTCTTCTATATTTTCTACTCTGGAATACACACAGTGTGAGAGGGGGCTATAATAACAGTGGGCGCAGTAATAGAGACAGAGAGAGAGAGGGGCTGATGGGCGAGCTATTTCAGGAATGCCGGAGAGGAATAGTATTGATCGGGACACTTAGACTTGATAAGGACGTCAGGCTTAAGAGGAGCAAGGCAATCATTAAATACACCAGTTGGCCCACTGTGTTGCTAAATATATTTGCTGCTTTGTCTATCTCTCTCTCTCTCTCTCTTTCTCTCTCCCTCTCTCTCTCTCTCTTTCCCTCCCTCTGCTTTTTTTTTTTCTTGCCAGGGGTGAAAAGAAAATCTCATCTCCATCAGGCTAAATTGTGGCGGGCAGCATTATCAGTTAAAAAGAGGTGGGGATTTGACAGGTCCCTCTCCATGGTGATTAATTACTTCTCGGCTGTGGTGGGCCCTCTCCCCGCTCCTGTGGAAGTGGCTGGAGGCGACGGCGATAAGTGTTGCCCTTATTACTGGGCGCACTGGGAGAGGGGCCTCGGCAGCACTGGGCTAAAGGAGGCCAATCACCAATCACACACAGGAACACACACAGACACACACGGACACACATGCACACACAGACACACACACGCATGCACATGCGTACACATACACACACACACACACACACACACACACACACACACACACACACACAAGGCTGCTGGCCAAAGGAGGGGGCAAGAGTAGGGGCAACAAAGCCTTTGTTTACCCCAACCTCCTCTTCAGCCTCCAGTAGTGTGATTTTGGTTTAATCCTACTCCCATCTCTCTCTCTCTGTCTCTGTCTCTCTCTTTCTCTCTCTCTCTCTTTCTCTCTCTCTCTCTTTCTCTCTCTCTCTCCTCAGGGTGATATGGGTTTCGATCGCCCCTCTAATCACTTTGCCTGTCTGGATTGTCTTTACAGACTCTCTCAAGCTCTCTATTACCACTCAGCCAAGGGGGTGTGTGTGTGTGGGGACACACACACACACACCTCACACACCTCATCTCACGTCAGAGGGACAGCATTAATCACATTTCAGACACTTGGAGCAGCCTTTTAATATAACCGTTCAATATGACCAACCACACACTGTCACAATCTCAATCAGTCATTAGCAAGGAGAAAGGTGACTGTACCTGGATATACTTTTATACTGTATCAGTAGGCCAGTTAGGCCATGCATGGAATGGAATCAGGAACAGTACCAATGTTTGATACCGTTCCTCATTTCATTCCATGCATTACAATGAGCCCGTCCTCCTATTTCTGCCTCCACCAGCCTCCCCTGCAGTAGGCCTATGGCAGACTGTTTGCCTGGCCTCTAACGGTTGTTTGTTTTCTGGGTTTCTCAGAGGGGATGGTACAGCTGGTCCTTGAGCATCTTGTCTCCCTATAGGCTTCAGTGTTTGGCTGGTGTGTATAAACACCACTCTCCCTGAGGCTGTGGATCTATGTGTGTGTGTGTGTGTGTGTGTGTGTGTGTGTGTATGTGTGTGTGTGTGGAGTGAACAGGCCAACATAGGAAAGCTTCATTATTGGAACTGTCTCCCTGAAGGCTTGGAGGTGGAGATGTGAGACGGGGAGACACGCTAGGACAGGCTGAAGCGCTCACACTCCATACACACACCTGTCACACGCCTGTCCCCTACGGTGGGCACACATGTCATTATGATGTCACCCAGACGGACACATCTGTCTGCTTTGAGGGGAAACAAATCTGCTAAAAGCGCGAGAGAGTCGTGAACAACCTGTCTCTACCGCGGCGTTATTTGTTTACTTCCTGCTTTAGCAGACGCCGACTGCCGTGATGATGTATGGCGGGAGAATGGAAGAGGCCGTCGGAGGTGTGTAAGATCCCCAGGATAACACACGGAAAGATGTCAATATTGTGTTAAAAGGCAATGTTCTCCCTTGTCCCTTCGCATCATTATTAGAAGCGCTGCAGATTAGATTGTTATTTCCGGAGGAGGGCCCCGGCTATCAGTTATTCTGCCTCCCTGTATAAGCTTATGTTTCCAACAAATGCTTTTTTAATGGCTGTAGCCTGTCATTCAGGTTATTGGACCGTCATGTGTCCCCCCTGGTCCAATAGGATGAGAGCGGAGCACGTTGTCATCTGAAACAAGCGAGGTGAACCTTTCCAGCGCCCCGAGACCTTCTTTTTTTTTTTTCTCGGGGAATCAGAGCCGGATGGCGACCCTTCCCAGCTCATTCCCATGATCCCCGGCGTTTTTGTTTTGGTCCCGCGCACCGTGAAAATGAAGGAATATGGCAACATTATGGCATTTGAAGTCAATATGTATTATAAAATCAATCTAGATGAAGATCTGCCCATCCTCCTAATGAGACGGGGTGACTGGAGATTGATTTTTAATTGCAAAAGTAATTACATGGAGCAGATAGCCAGTGACATTTGATTATCTAGGTGATTGATTAAAAGGCCTCGCTGGTGGGGCAGACTGTCAGGCAGCGCCGAATCCCAGACAAAAGAGAAAATTAAAAAAAGTTGTCCCCGTTTGTAATCACGAATTTCAAGGGTGAAATTACAAAGCCAAACATCCCCTCTGAGAGCCCAGTGTCCTTCCACTTTGCCTGTCTGTCTGCCCCACCCCCCCCACACTCACACTCACCCTTACCCCCTGTCTCTACACACACACTCCACACAAGCCCACCTCACAGTTACTCCCCCCCCCCCCCCCCCCGTCTCTCCTCCCTCCCACACCTCCCTCCCACAATAAAGAGGGGAGAACGAAAGATGATGTGGAAAAATGAATCGAGGAATTGTTCGGTGACAAACAGCCTCGTGGGTAAATGACGGGAGCATTCATCTACTTAACGGCCTCATCAGAGCACCGCGGGGAGGGGTGGCGGGGGGAGCGGAACGGGCGACAAGGTGGGGAGAGAGAAGCTCTTATCTCTCAGACAGAGTTCTTCCTCACTCTCAACTCAACATCTCTAGTCATCTCTAGTCATCTCCCATCTCCCGGTGTTTGCACCTGCTCATTGTCGCCTGTCGATCTGATGAAGACGCTCGCCACGTCAACACCAGAATAAACATCTTATCTCTGCGTGTGTTTGGGAAAAGCAACAGAATATTATTTTCATGTGTCGTTTTTTGTTCTTCTTTCTCTCCATCCGTCATTCCTCTGGGATTGTTGTCTCAGGTAATGAAGGATGACGACCGGAGCTGGTGAGGGGGACAGATGAAGGGGTGTGTTGTGACTGTGCAAACCTCGGTGAGGAATGAGTGGGGAGAGCCTGCGGTGCCATTGTGACAGAGTGTACATTGACTAATGTGTTTGCTTGCTGGTCTAGTCTCTCTCCCAACCCCTTCTCTACCCTCGCAAACTCTTAACGCCATCACACCTAGGCACACCTGTTGTTGATAAGTCGCGCACTCACACACACACGCACAAGGGCACACACACGCCGCACACACACGCGCGCACACACTCACACACACACTCACACACACACATACACACACACACACACACACACACACACATACACAGGCATGCACGCACACCCACACACACACACACAGCCACACAGCTCCACACACACATACACACACACACACACACACACACACACACACACTCACACACTCACACACATCATGAATGCTGTGCACTCTTGCTCCCAGCCTGTGTAATGTGGCGATACATTTATTTTCTCACCGTAGGACACGTCTATAAATTACTCCTAGTTAAGGTATCATTGAGCCCCAGCCCGTTAGGCCATTCCTGTCATTTCAATGGAAGGTTCACTCTTTAAGCTTTCCATGAAGGCCACATTTATGTCTTTAATTTACCGTTCCGTGCCTGGAGGATACTGCTGGGCTTTATGAAGTGGTATTAGGGGGCCTATTTAGTTGTCATGGCAGAGCGATGCAACGCTGTGTGGCGCAGGCAGGCAGAAGCCAGTCACTGGGATAAGGAGAGACAAGGGAGCAAAGTCGAGAGATTTCAAAATGAGAACCGCCGTCCCCTTTTAACTCAGAGAGCGCTCTGTACCCTGGCAGGAACTGCCTAGCTCCCCCTTTGAAGGAGAGAACGGGAAAGGAGGAGAGGAGAGGAGGCAGGGGAATCAAACAGGCAGCCCTGCTCGCCGTAGATATTCTTCCCCCCTCAGGATGTACAGAGTCTATATTGGCTTAAGCAGCGCTGCCCCTGGGGGTGTCACGGAGTGTGTGTGTGTGTGTGTGTGTGTGTGTGTGTGTGTGTGTGTGTGTGTGTGTGTGCGGCCCCTGGGGGTCTCACGGCTGCCTACCTGCCTATCTGCTCGTCTGTCTGTCTGTCTGTCTGTCTGTCTGTCTGTCTGTCTGTCTGTCTTCTGCTGGTTAAATCATCACACATGTGCCTCCCAGCCCCAGCCTGGCCCGGCCTCTGCAGTCCTGACACAAAGCAGCGGCAGCACTTATTACATTTCCATGAAGTTTAGTGAATTTGCGGGATCAGTGAGGGTGAGGCCGTCAGGGAGCACTGTGCCCACAGCCTGCAGGGCCGCTCTGTTGCTGAGGCCCATTGTGGTTGCAGCCTCCCCCCTGTCTCCCCCAGCCTCCCCCTGTCTCCCCCAACCTTCCCCTTGCCTCCCCAAGTGCCCTCTCCTCTCCCAGCCTCCTCCTGCCCCCTCCTGCTTCCTCCTGCCTCCCCCAGCCTCCCCTAGCCTCCCCCAGCCTCCCCCCTGTCTCCACCTGCCTCCTCCTGCCCCCTCCTGCCACCCCACCATGGCTTCACAAAGGAAGAGGATTTTAGCAGGCTGGGCCCTGCACCCCGCGGGCCCCACTACCCAATTCCTGCAGGGGCCCCAGAGGGCCAGGATGCAGCAGGAGAGAGGAGAAAGCAGCCATGAAAACACTGATATTTACACACACACACACGCACACACACACACACACACACGCACACACGCACACAGGCACACACACACACACACACACACACACACACACACACAAACACACACACACACACACATATACACACACAACACCCATTCCTCCCACCAAAAAAAATAAAAATGGCTTTATTAGTACATAACAAGAAGTGACATTATCCAGTGAGGAATGGGAGGCGGGCTTTACCAAACCAAAGAACCCCAGCAGATAATCCCCAGCATGTCATGGGCAGTAAACGCTCACAGCATGCTGTCCGTCATGGGCTGGGGCACTTCCAGATGTGGAACCAGGCTGGCTGGTGAGGGGGTAGGAGAGGGTGGTGGGAGAGGGATGTGGCGGGAGGGGTGACAGCCTGAAGGGGGATAGAACACTGATAAATAAACCAAGGCTGGTCGTGTGTGTGTGTGTGTGTGTGTGTGTGTGTGTGTGTGTGTGTGTGTGTGTGTGTGTGTGTGTGTGTGTGTGTGTGTGTGTGTGTGTGTGTGTATGTGATGGTGGTGGCATTAAGGCCATAGAAAGATATCGGGCCTATGGACACCTCAAGACACATTATAACACTTGCTATAAGAATATAGAACTCCATCACAATATCATATCATCATTATACATCATGAAGACATCATATCAAGCATCATACATGCCTATAATAATGCCATAATGCCTCATAGAAAGTATCACCAGAAAAACGTTCAAAGAGAGGCTGCTCTCTAACCGACATGGGGACAGCACCAGACAATTGGGACATTGAGCTGTTTAGTGAGTGGCACTATGACACACGACAATGTATACATCTGCCGCTTTTGCTTGTGCCCGAGCGTAAACACCCAGTTTATGCCCATGTTGGTCCTTTGATGTGATAGTCTAAACGAAGGCCAAAATACCCCGGTCCTGTTTGTTATCTGGAAGCTGCAGCATCTGTGTGATTCACTCTGCCACTTTTCCTCCTCACATTGTGATGAAAGGATACAAGCAGACAGTCCTTCTGTAATTGCACACCAGGCAGAGCAGGCCAGAGCAGTGTTTTTCCATTTGTAGATGAACACTGAACTGTTGACATCGTTGCAGGTTAAACAAGACTGTTTTTATGCAGCCAACAACTTTCATTTATTCCTACTCATGTATTCCAGTCACTGCTGTCTGGCTCTGTGTTTTTGCAGACAGCCAGAGAGAAAAGTAGCCTGTAGAGTGGCCGGATGGACACAACAGACGCTTCTCCTGTCCTTTTACTCTTTGGGACACAAGTAAAACTAATTCGTGGACTTTTTTTTTTTCGCCCATGTTTGTCAAAGAATGTTCTTTTCAAAAGAGGACAAACACGAATGTAAAGTCAGACCGTGACCTTAACTCAGCGTGTCTGGCCGGCCTGTTTGATCTGGTGGAAGATGTGGCAGTCCGAGGCTGTCCCATTAGTGCCACCCTTTCACTTGCCTCCCTCTCGGGGTGATGGTGGCGATACTCTGAAAGAGCTACATTTCGATCTTGGCGCCTGATAAGGGTCCGCTCCGTTGATGGGCCTGATGGCATCTGTGCCGGCTGTCTGCGCTCCAAGACAAATGCACCCTGGGGAGGTTAGCGAGGACCGTTGTGGGCCTTATCAATCAATTACATTTTGCTTTGTCAGATTAATTGTATGGAATTGTTTGGTGCTGATAGGAGGATGTGACTGAGGTTAGGTTAGTCTGAGTGGGGGTCTGCTGGTCGTGCGTGTGTGTGTGCGTGTGTGTGTGTGTGTGTGTGTGTGTGTGTGTGTGTGTGTGTGTGTGTGTGTGTGTGTGTGTGTGTGTGTGTGTGTGTGTGTGTGTGTGTGTGTTGGTCAGGGATAGTCTGTCTTTTGAGGCTGCCCTTTTTACCCTTGGTGTTGATGCAAAGCTTTGACCTCTGTGGGTTCAGGGGGGGATGACATTTGGGTGACATTTAAAATCATAAATGGATTTAAAATATCTATATTAAATTGTTTATTATATATCAAAGACAAGTTAAATCCATTAAATTGAAGTTTATTACACTTTAATATGGCTACCTTTTAAATTAACTCCAGTCTGAATGTATTGCAAAATGTCATCAAGATATACATTTGCTTGGTCAAAATTCAAAGCTCCGTTCGACAGACTCAGCCTGCCCTGTGCTATGAAACCAAACCACCTCCAGGGAGAATGGCAAAGCGACAAAGGGGGAACTCAATGAACGTCGAATTCACACTTGAGAGTGAGAGAGTCAGCTCCCTCTTTGAGAACCACCTTTGTTGCTCATGAAAAGCTGGATTCATTACGTAACGTTCAGCTGACTGTGGCTAATAGCTGATAATGATGTGTGAGAGGTGTGCCGGTTCTGAAGAGCGCACCGGACTGCCAAGTCCTGTTGGACCCGGGTCAGACCATGTTCCTCTTACTAATGAGATGTCACATAGAGAAGACAGAGCGACCAAAGCACCCGAGCGGTCATCGCAAACTAATTCCCATCCAGCGTTGCATTGTAAAAGCAGCCAGGATTTCCAGAGAGGAGGCCTAGTGTGGCCTGCCAACTGACCACATAAATTTGAGAGTTCATTTTTCAGGATAGCATTTGGCAGTGCCCCACGGAACGACAGTTAGCTCCAGTCTGGCCAAAGCGCTGTATTGTTCTTAGTCCAGAGAAAAGGGCCTGGAGGCGGCGATGCTGACAGTGGGCCTGAGGTCCTTATCACGCCCGCGGAGGCAGGCTCTCAGCTAGCCGTTAGCGCTGCGCCGAGCAGATGAGTGGAGGTTAAACTAGCCGCTTGTCTCCCGCCTCCCGGCACATCTAAATCTGCAGCGGTGAGGAGCTGATCTGCTCCCTGGATGCACCCCCTCCGGCTACACCACCGTTCTCTTAAGGTCTCCTCTCCTTTGCCAGTGGACCAGGTTGATCCCCCCCTGTCACTGAAACTCATTCGGGGGGCATTAAAGTGTAAACCAGATGAAAAAACAAAGGGCTTAGGCAAATCAGATGGCTCAAACAACAACAACAAACGCGCACTCTGTAATCTTCTTAGGGAAATTAATGAGGGGGAGCCCCCTCGGCCGGGGGTGGATAATGATCCCGGACCGGGGGGATGAGAGACTGCAGTGGATCAGGCAGAAGGTGAGAACGGAAAAAGGGGGGATTAGAGATGGACTCCCACCAGAATCAAACAGGACTCTGAGCCAAAGGAGATCTCTTCCCTCCCATCCACAAAAACTTCAAAAAGTCCGGCCTAAGCTGGAAGTAGGTGTCGGTAATCCCCACTGTGGATGTAAATCTATGCGGCCGACTCAGGCCCGTGCTTTCAACCTGGTGCTTGTTCGCCGTGCTCTCTCCCTGCATGTCCTGGGAACGTAAACTTTTGCACTGTGGCCTTGTGCAGATCGCTGGGATCCGCTTGGTCATTACCACTTCATTAGCGAACCGCGTCGCTTGCTGCCAAGAGGTTCAGAGCATGTGTGTGTGCGTGTGTGTGTGTGTGTAGTCTACTGTACTGTTGCAGTGTTTGTGGGGCAGCACAGGCCTGTGTGTGTGTGTGTGTGTGTGTGTGTGCGTGTATGTGCTATCAGAAAGGTACATTAGCGACTAACAGCACTTCACTACACTGAAGGAGGAGTTCATTTAGTCAACAGAGACTTAGACCCTTCCCTAGAGTGACCCAGATTCTCACAGGCCCATTTGTCAATATATATACAGTATATGTTATTTGTCCATATCTACTGAATGTTATTGTAATAGATACTACAGTCAAAAGCCCAATGAGTGTCATTATACCTGTCCATGTGTCCTCCATGCTTGTCCAGTGAGATGAGGTGAACATTGCAGTTTAGAGGGTCTGCGTCTTAGTGTCAAAACTGTCACTGACATCCTCTGAGCATGTTTTGAGGTACCTTTGAAATGTGATTCCAAATAGCATTCGGGGGTCGGATTTATTTGCCACTACTCCCCCCCCAACCCTCACCCACCACCTCCCTTTCCTCTTAATAGAATGGGAATATGATTTAAATAGAGGCGTGGAATTGAGAAAATAAGTAGGCTTTGTTGTGGTTAATGGGGCCCAAAGCCCACTTTTGGAGCCCTCCTCTGCATCAGAGTGAGCCACAGTCAGGAGCAAAAGCCTCGTCAGCCAGTCTGCCATCCTCTGGCGTGATAGTGACAATACACACACCATACACGCACAGCTAAATTATACCACAGAAGCCCCCAGAAATCACCATAGAGACCATAGTATATTGCAGTAATTGTACGAATGGTTTCGTGTCCCTTTATTTTAAGTGTTCTCTTTCTGACTATGCTTATCTCCCTCTGGTTTAGCTGGTGTTTAGCTGGTGTTTAGCTGGTGTTTAGTTGATGTTTAGTTGGTGTTTAGTTGGTGTTTAGTTGGTGTTCAGTTGATGTTCAGTTGATGTTTAGTTGGTGTTCAGATGGTGTTTAGTTGATGTTTAGTTGATGTTTAGTTGGTGTTCAGATGGTGTTTAGTTGGTGTTTAGTTGATTTACTTGCGCTTGAACCTGTGAACCTGATTTGCACATCTTACTACACTCCACACATTAATTGCATATAATATTGTACTCTATTGTCTTTTCTTCATTGCTACATATGTGGGTGAATGTACTGTAGATCTCCCCACCTGAAAACAAATTCCACCAATCTTCGCAAATAACAGGTGTTGCATCTTCAGCAGGGACTCCAGGCCCTTATCTGTGAGTCCTCCCCCTCCGTCGTCAGTCGTGTGAGACCCCATGTGGCCGTGGTGGTCAAGTGTTAAATCCTGACCTTTCTGTAGGACATGAGAGTGACTTTCGTCAGGGCGCCGACTGAGGGCCTCCCGCTGACTGGCCTCCCACTGACTCCACTGATGACCCACACACAGGGGAGGCTCCAAGGTCAAAGGACTGATCTTCAATTAAAAGTGCATGCTTTTTTTTTTCATAATGCAATTAGATGCCCTTGTGGAGGGATCCATAACTAAATTGTTAGATTAAGTACTCATCAATCCAGGTGATATGGATATAATATGAACATAATTTACGTATAAACACAAAGTGATGGCTTTAATTGTTTTAGTGGTTATGTAACAGTTATTTTAGTTCACAATTTGTGAACGGACAGGCAAGTTAGGTACTTCTCTCCCATAGGCAAAACCTGAGTGTGTTGTTGATGTTGTTGTTGTTGTTGTTGTTGTCGTTTTTACAAAAGCAATTGGACCATCTTCCCGTGCGGCCTGGATGCCTGACAAGGCCCACTGTGCAAATGAACAGAGTGGCGCTGACGGTTTGAAACAAACACCACAGACACACACACACGCTCTAACTCTCTCTCCAAATGCCTCTGGATTTCCCAGCATGCTCGCTCTCGCCTCCCGCACGGCTGGTGTCGTCACACTCTCCCTTTCAAGAGCAGTCACAGTTGTTTTTGATATTTTCATCTGCCCCGCCGGAGGATATTTATCTGCTGGAGTGTGGCGACTGAATTGCGCTTTCAAACATTAACAGTTGCAGGGCCAGAACACGAGTGGTTCGCTAATTACTACATCCAGCTCCATCCCACAGATGCGCCGGCAAGACCCAAACGATTAATGTGTGTAATTATATTGTAATTGCGTGGTAATTATACTTCTAAAGCACACACACCTCTTTTGAGCCCCAAAGGCAGGTATATTCCACACTGCTCTAAAGCAGATTAGAGCTGGAGATTGTTTCTTCCATGGAGAAAAAGGATTAAGCTCTGTCGCAGTGTTCCTCAAGTGCCTCCGCACTTCAGTTGTAAAATTTGTTTTGGTTTGTTTTCAGATAGAATTTCACAGAATGGAAGCATAAACATGTAGACAATAAGCAGGGGATGGAGAACATTTTCGAGGGACCAGGGAAAGCTATTCACCAGGTTGTATTTGTGTGCCTCTGCTTGTGAGACTAAGAGTGTGCATGTATTTTGTGTTGATATTTTTATATTTGCATATATACTGTATATTTGTGAGCGAATACTCTTTTTTTTTTTTTCTTTGTATGTGTGCACTGTGTTTTGCGTGTGTGTGTGTGTGTGTGTGTGTGTGTGTGTGTCTGTGTGTCTGTGTGTCTGCGTGCATGTGGATGTGTGTGTGTGGGGTTGTGGGTGTGTGTGTGTGTGTGTGCTGGCAGAAGGGTGTCTTTGCAGCTTGAATAAACTAAACTGCTGTGCATGGACTCATTAGGTGGCCCCCACTGTGGTGCTTCATGAAGACATATGGGCAGAGAGAGCACTTGATGTGGCTGTTACTGCCTTGCTTGTCATCCGCAATCTTGCCTGCACTAATCCCTGCTTTAATTTACTCCACTCACAAGGCAAGCAGCAACTAACACTGTCCTCGGGGGTCCTTTCACTTCTGCCGCCGGTGACAAGGAATATGCAAAGGCACAATTCCTCACCGGGAAGGGTGACAGAGAGCGCTTCCGCCAGGGAACGCACCTCCCGTCCCTCAGCATCTTTTAACGTCACTCACAAGAGCACTTTGCAGCTCCACACTATTCTTCAGAGACCTCTTTATTAACATGCTGATCCGAGTGGGCCATTAGACTGAGATTGTTTGGCGCGGAGGATGCGGCTATTGATTTGCTGAGGAATAGACCCCACTGGAAAGTTTGTGATGGTAAAGAGAGGCTTCTACTTCTTCAGACTCAATATAAAGTATTTCTCTCTCTCTCTCTCTCTCTCTCTCTCCCCCTGGATCCTCTTCCGCCTCTATTTTCTTCCCCACTTCTCTAATTTTCACCAGGAATGCCAGGAGGGAGAGCAGAGCGTTGACGGGCAGAAGTAATTGCTATCAGTCTGTCATTAGGCTCAGAGTCCTCTCTCTCTCCACAGGGCTGTGCTCAGCGTTGCTTACAAATAAGACACTTAGGAGACGAGTGGAATTCGCTCCCCCAAAGCTGTGATGTATTGGATTTTTTACGGTCAGAGCAGCTCCTCCAAAAGCGCCTTTTCATTCCCTTTAGTCCTGAGAACCATTTTACTCTCTGTCCTCTCCGCTCTCTCTCTCTCTCTCCCCTCTCCTCTACGCCTTTCAGAGTATCATTTGCAATTTAATGCTCACCTGGGGTGAGACTTGACAATAGACTCCACCGTGAAATGGTCTAGGGCCTGCCTGCATGCCTAATGAGGTTGATGTTGAGCTATTTAGGTCATTGTCCCTCTACAATATCTACTTAATGCAACTCTCTGGGAGTGGATTGTTGCAACGGTTAAAGATTCTATTAAGTCTTTACAAAAGCCATTCCATTCTGCTGTCCAGCATATACTAGCAAGGGGCATTGCAGTGCTTAGATTTCACTTTGTGAAAAGGGCTGTCGTTACAAAGTGCAGCAAGAGGGTGCAATGTTAGTTTGGAGGGTCACTCTTTAATATATTTTCACTTGGGATGAATTAAAGTGTTTTGGGATGTTTTTGTCATTATGGGCTTAAAAGGGTGCTTTTTTTTGTTTGTTAATTGTGTCCGAGCTGTCAGACATTTAGTTGTTGTTTTTTCCGGAAAAATATTTGAAAATTGATTATCTGGGGTTAACTGGGAAACTCATATTAATCATAACACAAAACAATTTGACAAACCAAACAGGCAACACCAACCATGAATCGGAGCAGAACACATGACAGCCTTTAGAATTCGAGGGGAAGAAGTCGAGGGGGGGGGGGGGGTGAGGGGGCTCTTTGAGAGAGTACTTGATATGAAAACTGTGTTGTTGTGCTTTGTACCAGCCTGTGGGAGTTTTTAAACAAGCCCATATGGTGGAAGCCACCAGCTTTGGAGAAGGCGGGTGGGTTGGGGGGGTTAGCCAGGGCCAGGATTTCACACAGTCAGTATTGAGTGGGATTGAGGAGGCGAGCTCTTAAGCTGTCTTTTCAGGCGCAGCAAAAGCCCTCCATCTGGCCTCCCCTAAAACTCGGGGCGAGTTTGCTCAGCTCCCTGTTGGTTGATTGGGCCTCCTGAAGCAGAAGTAACAGCATCAATAGTGTAAACCCTTGCCACTTGAGAGTATTACATTTCTTTTCATGCTTGACTTAATCAAAAGTGGGGAAGTGAAATTTACACCTTTTTGATGTTCTTTTTTCCCCGCTGACTAAGAGGGGCGATCTTAACCCATTTGATCTTCACAAGCGCCTACTAAATGGCCAAATATGCCAAGCAGACGGAAGCAGACGGTTGGCAGTTGCCAGTTTGCGCAGGGTCACTCCATGGATCACTCCATGTGGTGGGGCAGGCACCTCACAGAAGGCTCCAGTCCTCACACAACCCGGCCAAGCTTCTGTCTCAAGGCCCTACTGTCCCTCTTCCACCATCAGAGGCCAACGCCAAGAAACCAATCCACTCTCATGCTGACTCTCTTTGCTCCACTAGGGAGAGTGTGAGATTTGTGTCCACTGTGGTGCATCAGATGAACGCTGTAACGGTGGCCTCCTAACAAAACGACCAGCGGAAAAGCCACCAGCCAAGTGTCACGGCTATGATGTTTGTATTTGAAGCCATTAGCCAGGTTAGCGGTTAGCAGAGCTCTATCTGCTTTGTATGCAAATATACATCATTGTATGCAGCTGACCGGGTGAGCCTGACTTGTTATTTTTCCTGTAATGTGGATATTATGATTCCTATCAGCGGTGGGTATATATAATTATCTGATAGCAACAGTGTTTAGGCTTCTGAGACCAGACTGGATTTGTGTGATGGGTAAATATTTTGACTGCAGTAACCTCTCTAATCCTTCCTTCTTGACTGTTGCCGGAAAGGATGGAAGGAGCTGGTGACGGGGGGAACGTGTGAAGATCCGCCTCGCCAGGGATCTGGAGAGCAGTTGCTGGAGAAGCCCGACTAGGCTCCGAGTGACAGTTGCTTCCAGGAGCCACGGCTTTTAATGAGAGATTGTGGTGTCTGGAGCCTTTAGCTCATGCTAAGCCCGGGCTAAGGCCAGCATCTGACTGGCGGAGGGAGGGGTAGAGGGCCCGGGCACTGTGGAGCTCACTGTTTGCACCTCTTAATGAAGCCGGGGGCTTGCGCTGCCGCCTGGCCCACCGCCTGCCCTTCCTCTCTCCCCAGGACCAGCCACAAGTCAGCCAAGACTGCAGCAGAGAGCAAGCTCCATGACGGCCTGGTTATTTCCCATGCTCTCTGAAACGCAGCGCCCCCTTTGTCATCAAGTGCAACACTCTTTTTTCTCCCTTTCCTAAACCGTTGTTGGTTATTCATTTTGGTCCAATTTTCTCACTCTCTGTTGTAGACTCGACATGAAGAAATCGGTTTGAGATAATTAAATGCTTGTGCCCTGTGGAAAAAACTATGTTTTTTTTCTTTGTGCTGAATATAAATTACCATTGCAGTGCTTCGGTTGCAAATGGGGGGTGGGGGGAGGAGGTGTGTGTGTGTGTGTGTCTGTGTGTGTGGGGGGGGGGGGGGGGGGGGGTGGCATGGGGGGGGGGGTGTTACTTTGTGTCAGCATGAAAAGAAGGGGCCCCTGTCCAGGCAGCCAAAATCCTGCAGAGGAACTTGTCTGGGACCGTGATGTTCCGACAGCTCCACTGTGACAAGATACATAGTTTCCATTCAGCGACAAGCTGCTTATTGGTTACTATAGTTTCACTAATGCCCAATTGAAGGCGATGCCTAATCTCAACAGAATGGGTTAAAAGGTGCCGATGTCCAGAGCCACGAAACCACATGTAGGGAGTCAAGGGACCAAGCCCCACAAAGCACTGCTCCTCCAGCTTTGATGTCCCCCTCTCTGGGGCTGGAGATTGAAGAGGGGTAAGAATACACACTGGCCTCGCAGCACAAACGCCTAGAAGGACCCGCTGACAATGGCCACTGCTGAAGAGGGGGTCAGGGCGGCCACAAAAAGGGGGGGCATCATAGAGCGAACCCCAACCACCACCTCTTCTCCACTCCCATCATCACCCTCAACCTCTTTAGCATAGGAACACGAAACGTGATTACACACGAAACACTGCTTGTTTCTCTTCCAGCTCCTCCATATTAGACATGTAGGTCCCTGGCCTAGTCGTCTCTTCTCTGTGTCGATGCTGGGTGCAGTATAGGGAGTCCATGATGGGTGAAGGAGGTTACAATAAACAGGCAGCAGAGGAGAGGAGGAGGAGGAGGAGGAGGAGGAGGAGGAGGTGGTGTGAGGAGGCACTGAAGCGTATGTTAAAGGTCGCTATGTTTAAGGCTCTCACATCTTGAGCACACTGCTTTGCCTGGAGTAGCCAGAAGAGGGAGGGGGGTATGGGGGGGGCTCTGTTTCAATAGACTGACTCTCAATGGCACTGAGGAGTAATTGAAAAGCTAATATTGTTCAGCATATCCCGGGGATTACGTCTTATTGTGGCAACAAGTACGCAATACTGCAATGTTTATTTTTGATTTTCTCTTTGTGGCCAAAAGTTGGTGCTCAGTGTGAAAATGTGTTGAGTGTTCATTATCTCACGTGTTCAGGAGTAAGCCATAAAGATATGCATATTCCTGCTGTCATTTGTTGTACTTGCTACCTTCATAAAAAAGCAAAAGCTCTCTTTGAAAAGTTGCATTTGGCATTTAGTGATAAACTGATGCAAGTTCACCTTAATCAATAATGTGATTTTGTGAAGACCTCTTATTTAAAAAAAAATCAAACATTTAACATGCAAGTGGAAAGGTTGTTTTTTTCTATGGTTTACCACAGGATCTGAGCTTATCAGCAATGCATCTTTTTTTTTTTTTTTTTTTTTTTTACAATGTCCATCTTACAACATACACATATGTCTGAGCTCTTTCATTTATTCGTGGACCGTATCACTCAGAAATTGTCAATCCCAAAAAATATATATTTCTCATTCTACCAACAGCCATGTCTGTGGCTCTCGTCCCGTTGTGCAGTTTATGGCAGATTTTAAATCAATTAAGTATGTAATTTGTAACAACTGCTCAGACTGGTTCAGGCCTAAACAATGGCAATGGGATAACTGCCCTTTAGTGAAGCATCAATGGGCTTACAATGTGCTGAATTAGCTGGCATATTAATGACCAGCCGCAATACCCCTCCATTCTCCTCACCCAAATCTGCTTATGCAAATGGCCCATGAATCCAGTTCAAAGGAGGGCCTTTTAAGTGAGCCCTACACCCCATCCGCACTGGGGGCCGAGAGAGGAAAGTGACATGAGAAAAGTTAGGGACACTTGTCTGTTTTTTTTTTTCTTCTCATAGAACATGATCCAGTTAGCATGCACCTCTCCTGGATGCTGGCAGAGCAGGGGCTGTTGAATCTGAAGGCCTGCGACATGCAGGGGGGACGGGGTGGACAGGGAGGGGGTGGGGGGGGGTGGGGGGGGGGGGGGTGGGCGGATGGATAATCCAGCCAATTGTGACTGTGTGTTCCAAATGTGGTGTTCAGCGGGGGGGAAAGCAGGACCCATCCAAGTTCATGCCCCTGCTTGAAAGCGAAAGAAAGACTCTGGGGTTTGGAGTTTGGAGTGAATAGAATAATCCCTTCACATTTGTTAAAGGGCCGCTGGTCTTTTGTGTTGGCCAAGACAAATTTAAAAGGCGATGTCATAATGGTTCGATTGAAATGATATCTTTGAACACAATAGATGTGGCGTCTTTCCATGGACAACTTAAAGCTTCTTTGTTCCCATTATTGCCCAAGTTGTTTGGATACATGCGTACACTCTGAATTAGAATAAGTTGTTGTAAGACAACCTGTTATAAAATATTGAACATGATTAAACACATTGTGCTCTCATGAATGATGTCACTGTTGTATGAAGGGAGAAAAAAAAAAACATCCACGGGTAGTTATCAAGTAATCTCACCAAGTTAACAGAGTTCATCTCCTCAGAATATATTATACCTACTTATATCATGCATGTGAACATGAAGTTACCATGTGCAACACTGTCCCTCTCATCACAATATGTTATAGAAAGTGTCCCTCAACCATTATTGGAATTATTTTTAAGCATTGATTATTATAGTGTCAACATTGAGGCATAATACATGAACTTTAAAACATTACAACTACTTGTCCTTACTGCGCTACAGCGTCATTCCTTCCACAGTCACTCTGACGGAACATCCGTGTGGTATTCTTTTGAACGTATGAGCCGTGTGTGCTTTAGATATGCAGTACTGCAGAAAAACATTTTTTTGCAGGTTGGCGCTCCTCGAATCCCTGTTCTCTTCAGGTGAAACGTCTGTGTCTTTATACGTTCCTCCGCTCGTGTTTGCTTTCTTTGCGGCTTTGATTGACTTTGTTCATGACATCTGTGATGGATAGGCGAAATATATGAGGCTGAATATCCTTGTTGGAGTAAAAAGGCCCCATTGTTGCCGTTCGTGTACCTGGGGCTCTCTCCCATTGCCATTCTAGGGGAAAGTACAAGCTCTCTAAGTACTTTAATATCCGCATAAATAAGATGATCATTTATCATGACCGGCAGCTTCCCTGTTGGTACAGCGTCTCTTTACAATCCCTGACATCATGTGTTTGCCTGCATTTCCCAACAACTGTTGCCTGTGTGCCGAGAGGCTTAATCGTAAGTTTCTCCACAAAGTTCACATTCAACGCATTGTTAACCCTACCCAGGGAGTTGCCAATTAAGAACAAAGCCTTAATTTATAAATCTAACTCTGTCTAATGATACATAATACCCAATTGAGAGGTATTATTTATTATTGTGGGATTTTTCATGGACTTGTTGGGCCTGGGCCAAGGGTTGTGTGAGGCGTGGCGGGACAACAAAGGCCCGGCCACACAGTCG
>NC_139673.1:7038537-7048537 GCF_951799395.1 Argentina silus | reverse complement strand
CACCTCACGCTCACACCGGGGCCCTCTCAGCGCCGTGCCTGCTCAAATGAATGGAGAATTGACAAACATTTCCAGAGCCAAATTACCCCCGGTGTCACTGTGAAATTAGGTTCTTGACCCGGCCCCTGATGCATGCTTATATTTCTACATATTTCCCCCATCGATTTTCATGCATGGCGTCTCACCAGTGCACTCAAGAGACCAGGCCCCTGTGAGAAAGGGGGCTTGGAGTATTTTAATACACCTGTGAAATGAGACTGTACTTGTCATGAATATGCTAAAGTGGTGCTGTCAAAGCACACAGAGTGATATCCCCCTGCACCTCACACAGACGAGAGAGAGGGGATAACTGACTTTTAGTCAGAGGGATAGAGGACTGGGCTTACTGCTGCCTGCCACTGGCTTTTAACAAATAGGCTTATTAACAGTTCAAAGGGGAAGGACATCAGCAAGGTTATGCAACGCCACTGACAGATAGGAGAGAATATGAGGGAATTATTTGAATGAGGGCCAATTGTATGTTCCAGTGTCTGCACCGGCATTTATGATTGGCCAGGGTGGCTTTGAACATCTAGCTATCAACGATTTGTCCCTCCTGCGGTGTTCTGTGTCCCATCACCTTGGATTGAACTTGTATTTGTGTCTGTGAATGTCAGTCTGGGTTTGATTTAACCACGGTAGGCTGGTGGAGGTAGAAATCAGAGGATGGGGTCATTATAATGTATGGGATGGAATGAGGAATGGTATCAAACACGTTGTCGATATCTCTGTACTGTGGTTTTGCTCAGTGGGTGTCTTTGATTGGCTTGTTCCAACTGGGTCTGCTGTGGGTTGGGGTCTGCTGTGAGAGCTGACCTCTGACCCCTATTCAGACCCCACTAACCACCCCCCCTGAGCACAGCATGGACGCTCATAGAATGCTAACGGTTCTTGGCTGAGGTCACTGCCACTAACCCTTATTATGACAAACCTCCCCAGAGCGTAAGAACAGAGGCCAGATAGGCCAACACAGTCCAACACAACAAGCTAAACAGTAGTTTATGTATTTCTCTAATAATTTTCTCAAGCTTCTTCCCTTTTGAATTATTGTTGATGTTTCACAGCCATAGCTTGGTAACACTTCATAATCAGGGTACTTCAATTTACATGAAAGGCATCACCCGCAGTTGTAAATTAGCTGGCTCACTATTCTGGGTAAACAACATGGAAAACATGGCATTGTACTTGAAGTCAGAGTAACCAGGGAGACAGTTTCTCAGCACGACAACCCGTATATCCCACAAAGACATGGCATGGCTGTCGAACTGCGTATGCTTAATTTGGGGAACCTTAAGATGAACTCATAATGTAACAAATTATTAATTATTTTAATAAATAATTAATTAATTGAATAACACATTGCTAACTTTTAACTAAGAACTGTTCATCATGAACTAACATTACCGACTATATTAGTTCATGTTAATTCATCTACGCATATTGTAAAGTGTTAAACAATAGCTTTGATGTCCTTATGACCTACAAGTGCGAAAAAGCATCTGCTTTTCAACACTGACACGTTGAAAGAGACTTGGCGTATGAGACATGGCTTGGCATAGCAAAAAAAAAAACAAGCCCTTTCTTCGAAACACCTCACTGGAAAAAGAGAAAAAAAAAGAGAAAAAGTAACACTGCACTTTGTGTGTAGCCATTACCCTTTGGTGTCACTTTTGGCATTTGTTTTAAGTTGAGTCTTTTCAGACACAAAGGTCCTATCTCTAGCCATAAAAGCTTGTGTGAAACGCTTTGCTTAACCTGCTGACACAAAGGAACCACTTAAGCCTTCCCCTTTCATCCTCTGCTGGTGCAATGACTCACTTTCCATTTGAAATCAATAATGGGGGATGCCAACGAGCGAAGCTAGCTGCAGGAGGAGGACATGGACAACATCAACACCAACTGGCCCCAGGTGCATACTGTATACATATACACGTGGGGGGGGGGGGGGGGGGTGTGTGTGTGTGTGTGTGTGTGTGCATGCGTGCATAGGTGCATGTGTGTGTGTGTGTGTGTTAAGGGGTATATATGTGTGTACTTAACTTGAGAGGCCCCTTTCCCTTTAATCCCCTAAATTCCAGGGAGAGCTCCCCGGACCTGTTGAAAGAGCACCGGCGGCCGGTGGTGGAAGAGGAGCAGGGCCCAGAGTGGGGCGCCTGCCCTGGGGAGCTGGGAGCTGGGACACTGAGCCTCTGAGTCACCCTGGATCTCTGGAGGGCACTGGGCCACCTGGCCAGAGAGAGGGAGCGGCGGTGATTAATGCTCCGTGTTTAGGGTGCCGTCATCGCCAGGAGACGGACGAGGACTCAGGATGATGGATGGCGGCCGGAGCAGGGGCTGATAAGACACGGCCAATGAATCTGTTCTACATCAGCGGCTCCTTTGATCACTGACAGAAGTTCAGAGATGGACCCGTGCATCTGTCCAAACAAACAAAAGCCCCTTCCCTCCCAGGCCCCTCCCCTTCTATGTACCCCTCCTATCCCCCCCCCATTCTACCCCACCCCTCCGCTATCCCCAAAATCCTGCCTCTCAGGTTAACACTCACTCACCAGCTGTGGAGAGAGGGTGATGGGGAGAGGGAGAGAGAGAGAGAGAGAGAGAGAGCAAGAGGAATGGAAAACGAGAGAGAGAGAGAGAGAGAGAGAGAGAGAGAGAGAGAGAGAGAGAGGTAGCACCAGTAAAAGGGGCTTGGAGCATGTGAACCGTGGCAGTGCGGTTTAAAGCCCCCCAAAAGGAGCCCTCCTCGGCAATGACAGATTCGGCAGATAAGAGATGATCCATGAAAGCCGATCGGTGCGCTGACAGCAGGAGAGGGGCCTTGTCCCCGGCCAGCGGGGTGCATTACTGGGGGTAGACGCAGCTGTCAGGGCCAAACGGGCCCTCTCACTCGGGGCCATGCCACCACACTGACGTCACACTGAGGGCCTCTACCCCCCTTCAACCCCCCCGCCCCCCCCGCCCCCGCGCTCTCCGCTTCCTCAAGTCACTGAACAGGGCTTGCCAGCGTTCCAGAGCCCACGAAGCAACTTTTGTAACTTCATTTGGTATTGGTTGACAGGTGTTGACGGTCACCTCTCACAGCAACTCTCCAGCATATTGATTATGTGTGAAGGAATGGACAGTAGGAGGAGAAGTGAAGGAATGTCATAGACATTGTTGACATAGCACATGCAGTAGTGGGGGAGGTACACTCTCAGAAAAAAATAGCTCGTGAGTAGCAAAAAAAACTTTCGGCATTTGTCCCTGTAGGGAAACCCTTTGAAGAACCCTTTTGGGTTCCATTTAGAACCCTTTTCATTGAATCCTTTCCACAGAGGGTTCTAAATGGAACCCCAAAGCGTTCTACATGAAACCAAAAGGGTTCTATGTGGAACCAAAAGGGTTATACTATACATGGATCCCAAAAGGGTTCTTTAAAGGGTTCCCCTACAGGGACAAATGAAGAACCCATTTTTTGTATGTAGTAAGACCACATCAATTAGATTCATCCTCATTAAATGCAACGGATGGGCCGTGTAGTGAGAGTGGTTAGTCTCTCTTGTGTGTCTGACTAACTAAGTCTTGGTGCTGGGAGCCTTGGTGCTGGTCTCCAGACAGACAGACATATGGAAGGCATGGTGAATGGGATCCACGCTGTAGAACAGCAGACTTTCATGTCCTGCCCCTGCTGAACACACGTCCACACAACTCTAATTCCATATCCTCCAAAGAAATTACCCCAGATACCGAAGGGAGGAAAGAAAAAAGGAAGTGTTGGAGATTCCGGAGAGGAAATGAAAGGCAATAATAAGCTATTTAATTTATACTTGAAATTATTTTATGCTCAACAGATACACTCGGGGTCCTTATTGGTCTTTAAATGATTACTCGAAGCAAATTATATTAATCCATTTTCAGAGAAAAATTTCCACATCCTCATTTAAACAGCTAAATGGGCAAATCTTTTAACTCCATACAGTCGACATAGTAAATTAGAGAACTAAGAGCCTCCTTTTATTTCAGATTCCATTTAAACGTATAATCTCATTCATGGATATCCTTATATATAAGAGCAGAATTATTTCACATATATACAGATTAAAAAAAAATCACTGCCTCTTCTCCACACCACATTCAATTAATTAGATTAAAATGGTTTGTTTGTTTGTGAATTCCACACAATGATACCAAGCTTAATTAGAAGAAAATACCAAGCTTAATTTGAAGAATCATTAAAAACCAAATGACTTTGAATCAGTCAAGTCGAATGTGTACTCGTTTCATCTGGGTATACAAGAGGATGTACCTCCTGAGCTCTGATAGGTGATCATCTGCTCTAGTCTTGTTTTCATCTCATTTGGCTCCTAGGTCTGCTCTCCTCTCGCCATGTCTAGTTCCTGCTGCCCGCTCCCTCTCCTCCCAGCCTCACATTAGAAGCCAGGGGTGAACACATGAAAAGATCTGTGACCTTTTAATGGAAATGTCAGTGTTCCTGTAGTGGGGGGCGTGGCACAGCTCTGTGTTTCATATACCAATCACAGTCTGTCCCTGACACCTGAGCCGTCAGCTGACACTGCTACATGCGCCATGACAGGTTCCTGATGTCTCTCTTTCACTACCTTTACCTCTCTCTTCTTTCTCTCTCTCTCTCTTTCTCTCTCTCTCTCTCTCTCTCTCTCTCTCTCTCTCTCTCCCCCCCTCTCTCTCTCCCTCCCTCCCTCCCCCTCCCTCTGACCCTGAGGCTACAGTTCCTGTGCCTCGAAAGTCCACTACCGAGGTGTTCACGTGGACGCCAGCTACCTCGACGACCCTGTGAGACAGATGTCACATGACAGGTGTCACATGACAGGGTGTCACATGACGGGTCACATGACAGGTGTCACATGACAGCCACATGCATTTGTATCTACTGTACCTCTCTTTCTCTTTGTCATGTTTTGTCTTCTGGTTTTATTTTTAGCGCGCCGCGAAATGGCATCAAGGCAGAAGGTGTACTTTAAGAAAGTGACAACCTGACGCCAGGCTCTATTTGATGCTTGCCAGATCAAAGCCTCTCGGGGGGAGCGCTAATTTGAAGTCCACTGTAGTGATTATCGCCGTGCATGATTACCCTCACAATGGCACTCCTATTAATCACATCACTCCGATTATTCTAATTTGATTTGACTCGATGATGTCCCCCCCTCTCTCTTTTATACCTCCTCTTGTCTCTCTCTCTCTTGTCTCTCTCTCTCTCTCTCTCTCCTCGTCTTTCTCTCTCTCCCTCTCTCTCTCTCTCTCTCTCTCCCTTGTCAGAGCGCTCCCAATAAAACTGTCAAGTGGTGCCACTGCTCCGTAGTCGGAGGATGACATTTAAAAGCCTACAACATGAGTGACAGTGCACTCACAGAGGGAGGGGATCAGAGAGGGAGGAGGGAGGGCGGGGGAGAGGGGGGGGGGGGGGGGAGGAGGAGGGAGGGCGGGGGAGGGGGGTGGGTGGGTGGGTGGTGGTGGGTGGTGGGGGGGGGGAGATGCCGTGTTAATGCTTACAAATGACTAATGTCTCCCCCAGCAGGTGCCTCGGTCAGACAAACGGGATAAATATTGAGATTCCTCAGAGCACAGCAGCGGCATGTGAAATGAAAACCTGGCTGTTTCTAATGCGCCGTCACAATGACAGGCCCTGTCGGGTGGCTGGAGTCCTGTCTCTGCCCCATCACTCTGCCAAGCTAATTGTGCTGTGTGTCGGGTTAAGCTCTCCCACGGTCCATCCACATTAACACAGGCCCCCACAGTAGTAATGTATACAGTAGGGTCACTGTAGGCCTCAGTGGAGGCTGGCGGAGGTAGAAATCGGAGGACATGCCGGGAACGGGAATGAGTGTTTGATACCATTCCTCATGCCGTTCCGTGCGTTACGATGAGCCCGTCCTCCGATTTCTACCTCCGCCAGCCTCCACTGCAGTAGGCCTGTAGGCTCACTGTGCCTGAGCGTCTTGATAAGCACACACATGGACCTCATCCTTTGTGAACGATCACTTACGGAATGTCTATATCCTGTCATGTGAACATGTACCTCATTTTCTGAGTATAGGTGACCAATCCTAACACGTTTTGTTGGTCTACTCTTCGTTTTCATACAGTAAGCTGTTTTGTTCATTTCTGCGTCGCACGTGATGGGTGTGCTGCGTGGTTTAGTCGGTGCAATGTGGTGCGCATGTTGCTGTGTTTCTATTTATGTGACCAATGTGGTATCTAATGCAGCTGTGCGTGTGCGGTGTCATGCTGATCAACAACGTCTTGTTTTGCTGGTGCTGTGACACAGTGGTTTACATGGCTTGTGGCTTCCTTCAAATGGTTCTGTGTTGTTGGGACTGTGCACAGTTGTGTACATGACGTTCTCTACTGGGCTGTCTGTCGATCTGTCTGTCGGTCGGTCGGTCGGTCGGTCGGTCGGTCGGTCTGTCTGTCTGTCTGTCTGTCTGTCTGTCTGTCTGTCTGTCTGTCTGTCTGTCTGTCTGTCTGTCTGTCTGTCTGCCTCTGTCTGTCTGTCTGCCTCTCTGTCTTTCTGTCTGTCTGCCTCTATGTCTGTCTGTCTGTCTGTCTGTCTGCCTGCCTCTCTGTCTATCTGCCTCTCTGTCTGTCTGTCTGTCTGTCTGTCTGCCTCTCTGTCTGTCTGTCTGTCTGTCTGTCTGTCTGTCTGTCTGTCTGCCTGCCTCTCTGTCTTTCTGTCTGTCTGCTTCTCTGTCTGTCTGCCTCCCTGTCTTTCCGTCCGTCTGTCCCTCCCTCCCTCCCTCCCTCCCCAACCAATGGCCTTTATGGTAACAAGCAGCACAGGCCCACATATAAGATGACCATGATCACAATGGAACACATCATCCAATCCCCACGTTACTATTTCTACCGGCTCACTCATTGGCCAGTGATGCAGCATAAGTTCCAGGCCAGGGTTAGGTACCCCTAGCTCTTAAACACATGTATTTGATTCTGAGTCACATTGTCCTTCCCAAACCATATCCACCATGATGGAGGGTGTGATGCAGGCAGTGACATGCAGTGGCTTTAACAACCGTGTGTTCAACGCTTTATAACTGGAAGAGGGGAACGCCCTGCTTGTTTATTCCTCAGATAGAGCCACACAACTGTCTGTATTTCCTATAGATAGTTTATGACAGATTATTCATGATTACAATTGATATATGTATGCTGGTGTTAGATTGTCTTTGACTTATGTTCCTGACTTGATTTTCTTGTTTTCTCGCAGAGAATAAAGTTCATATGCCGTGCTAAGAAAATGACAATAGCGTCTTTTTGCGAACCCAGTCTTTTCTAGTCAGAGTGGCTCCAGCCCGGATGCTAGCGAGGCTAATTTGGGTTTTAATCAGGGGTGGCTGGGCTGGGTTATTTACAGCTTGTCAGGGTCCTCTAGTGGAGCTTCAGACACACAGGCCCTGACAGCACGAGCCCCACAGAGGCAACTGGGCGCTAGGCCCCCAGTCAGACCCAATCAAAAGGCTGCAGGGCCCAAGGTCAAGGGTCGTGTCACAACCCACACATATGGTGGCGTCAAAGGAGAGGCTGAAGGCGCGCTGGAAAACAGCCATAAAAATAAAAAAACCCACACAGCTCCAGTCCCTAAAACAATGCACAGCTAATGAAGGCCAATGTCAGGGTTCACCCAGAGGCCTCCCCCTAGGAGCGGCCTGGGACACATGCTGGTGGTGGCTGTCATGCTTTTTGTCAGCAATCTTGCAAATAGTAAAAAGAAAAGAAATGTCTCTCTCTCACTGTCTCTGTCTCTGTCTCTGTCTCTGTCTCTGTCTCTGTCTCTCTCTCTCTCTCTAAAGAGAAGTTGCTGCTTTCACAGTTATCAAAAACCTTTTGATGTGTGAGGAGGAGCTGTCTTTTGATGATTTCAATTGTTTCATATTTAGGGAAACAAAAGTTGTATAGTTATTCATTAATAATAATATGAATTATTCACTAAATAATTATCATTCACACTTATATTTATGTCACCGTATGTATTTGTATCAATCATACTTTATGAATTCAGTGTTTTTTGTGTTTGCTGTTGTTTGGAATTTCAGAAACTCTAATCTGATAGCTATCAGAGGTAGCTAGCTATAGCATTTCTCAGGCAGATACTACGTCATACAGTCAACTACTGCAGGTCCAAAAAATGCCCAAAATCAAACACAAAGTTAAAAATACTCGCACTGAAAATACCTCCAAGTTTCCAGTTGGACAGGATCTTTTTTGGGAATGGGGAATGAGGAGGGCCAGGTCAGGCCAGCTCCTCTGTGTAGGGGGCCACCCTCCACCCCCACCCAGGGCGGGGGAACCCCACCCTGGGCTCTGGGTCCAGGGAATGCTGCCTGTGTGCGTCACGCACAGCATGTACAGGCCTGGAGCCCAGGGAGAGCGAGAGTACATCCTCCTCCCAGACAATAGGGCCTGGTCCTCTCATGCGAGCTCCTCACAGCAGGCCTCCCCCTCCACTGCGGACAGGAAACTCCGCCAGTCGACCCACTGCCCCCCACGTACCCCCACAGGAAGTTCACAGAGCCAGAGCCAACCCTCGCCACTCTGTGTACAGTACTGTAGGAACTAAAACAAGCTTCCTTCTGCTACTGGTGCTGCTCATTTAGATGTAATTCACCATGCTAAATGATACAATGTAGCACACATGCACAGTCATGGACTCATATGCTCTTGCACACTTATTCACACGCACAATATGATGAGTACCTTGCAAAAGACAAATAATTATTCACAGGTATGCTCCAGGGGAGGCTGGTGGAGGTAGAAATCGGAGGACGGGCTCATTGTAATGCATGGAAGAATAGTATCAAACATGTGTGTTTGATACCATTCCTCATTCCATTCCATGCATCACAATGAGCCCGTCCTCCGATTTCTACCTCTACCAGTCTCCCCTGATACGCGTATGCTGTACGGAAACGTGTACAAGCAATCTGGCATGCTGTCACACTATGAATGACCTCAGATGAATAAACACACACTCTCCACCGCAACATTTTTGAAAATGAATTACGAACAATGAATCCTGTGATTCCTTCTGACTCAGAACATCCACCATCAGTGATAAAAGCAAAAACTATTTTGCCGACCATCGGCAGTGTTTCCTGCTGTGTCATTGTGGGCCAGTGTGTGATATATTGACATTCTACTGTACACAGGTACGTGATAACAGCCCCCAGCCGCAGCAAAACACACACTGGCCATTGTGGAGGTGCTGGGATTAAAAAACGCCCTTTAAATTGCCCGTGTCTCGAGATGTCACTGGGAGTTCAACAAGATTAGATATGGGACAGTTTCCTTTAGCTTTTATCCACCTTTGTTTGCTGTAGATGGAAGTGACCGACATGGACGGATTGTAAAAGTGGTATTTCATGTTGTACACACACACACACACACACACACACACACACACACACACACACACGCACGCACACACACATGCACACACACACACGTGTGCACACACACACACAAACACACACAGATACAAACAAATACACACACACACACGTGTGCACACACACACACACAGATACAAACAAATACACACACACACACGCACACACACACACACACACACACACACACACACACACACACACACACACACACAGATACAAACACACACTCACAAAGCCCCTGCTGTGTCTAATACATTCAGGCCTGTTGGACTCACACCTTTTGGAACATAACTCCCAGACAGAACGGGCCATGGCATACAGATGGCCCCTCCTGGTAAAGGATGCTGTAATTGGTGCACCACCATGGCACTCATTGGCCTATGAGCCAGGGGCAACACAGCTTGGACAGGGAGAGAGAGAGAGAGGAAGAGAGAGCCTCTTGGCTCCGTGGCAGTTTGTGGAAACATTGAGCCCCTCTATAAGGCTGTTGCCATATGTTGTGTGTTCTTATAGGGGGCTGTATGTCTTTGTGTGTGTGGCTGGAGGGTCACATGTCT
>NC_139673.1:7013537-7021037 GCF_951799395.1 Argentina silus | reverse complement strand
GGCTCCATTCCACATGTGTCAAGTGAATTTATAAAGCTGAGGAATATTATTGCTTCCATTTCAATACCCCTCCCCTCCATCCTCCCCTCCATCCTCGTAAATATATTGGAATTATACACAGCCAAGTATACCTAGGAGGTACTAGGGAGAGAGAGAGAGAGAGAAAGAGAAAGAGAGATGTTTGTGTGTGTGTGTGTGTGTGTGTGTGTGTGTGTGTGTGTGTGTGTGTGTGTGTGTGTGTGTGTGTGTGTGTGGGCGTTCTTCTGTTATGTAGCTTTGATACCCATCTGCGATAGTTGTTATTGCCACAGAAAAGTAAGGAAATAGAATATGTAAAAAAGACAAGTTATTAATTTACTTCATAGGAAGAATCAAATTGAACATGACTGTCAGTGAAAAACTGTAATAAGAGACTTCAAAATGCAATCCCTTTTCCTCTGTGTTTTTGTTGGGATCTAAACTCGTCTGTGAATAACTGACAATCTTCATCTCTTCATTTGTTATCTTCCTCTTCAAAACCTCAGTGAAATGTGTCTTTGAGGACTTCTATTTTTATTTACTACATTCTTCAACTTAAAGGATTTGTCACATGTAGATAAAGACAAGTCAATAAGAGGAGAGGAGAAAAACACTATGATTGATGACATGAAGCACTTGATTCAAATACAAAACAAACATGAACGAAAAAAAAGAGTTGAGATTTGTCAAGGTGTACGTTGATTTATTTGCTTAGCTAAATAAATGTTTCCGTTGATTCCTGCTTCGGTAGCCCAGCTGGGGTATATGTGTGTGTCTGTGTTTAAGTATATCTGTTGCCTGTTGTCTGTTTGCACTCTACTGTTTGTGTGTTACTGTACTGTACATGACATTGTTTTGCCACTGTGGTAAGGGGAAGGTGAGACAGGAGAGTTAGTGACAACGCAAGCACACACATGAACACATAGACAGACCATACACACACAACACACATGCACGCACACATGCACGCACGCACGCACGCACACAGACACACACACACAGACACACACACACACACACACACACACACAGTCTACCCACACGTATCCACATGCCCCAGACATAATATTCCAGGCAGCTTTCAAAATGCAATGTTTGGGTCAAGCCGACTTGCACTTCTAAGTAATTTATAATGTGCTTTACTCCAAGGTATTGCACAATCTCATTATCATTCGATTTTTGCATATTTAACAACAGTTTTTAATTAGATGGTATTTTATTATTCATGCACATAATTTGAGGCGAGCTCAGGCTGCAGCTTTTCACTATAAAGAAAGAAAATAGACAAGGCAGAAAAGAAAAACGTATGTAGACGTTTTCTGGAATGGAAAATTTCAGTTTGTAGTATTTAACTGGCAAGTGATTCCACATTCTACTCTGGTAATGGCTCTTTTAATTTAGCTAATAGCTATCATGTTGTGTACCTTTATGCATTTGCTAAATTCTTAGCGTTGGGAGTCGTCTCTCGACGCCGAAGCTGTAAGTAGTTTGGTATGCTTGGCTCTTACGTAGAGAGCGTTTGCTGAGGGTATGGCTCCTTGATGTATTATTAAAATTGGAAATGCACTCGTGGGACAGCATCTAGTTATGTGCTTTCATTTGCCGAATAAACCAAGCGTTGTTTTCATCTTTGCTCATGATTGTTAATGGCGCCGCTGATGAGAGGGGTGTGTGTGTGTTTTCTCTCGCTCCCTTTATCAGCCCGGGCCTCTTATTATGCAGGCCAAATAGCCAAGCTGCTGATTTTGTTTTAGGTTTTCAATTAGTCATTTGACTGAGCACATCTGTTACTGGCAGTAGCCCAAAGCGTGGACGGGTCCCTGTCACCTGCTCAGAGCTGCTGAAGCACGGAGGCAGGAGGGCTGCGGGGGCCCCACTGTGACCACAGCCACTCTGGGGGTTCCTCAGGGATGGGTCCCGGGTCCCACTACACTTTACAGCCAAGACCACTGAGGAAACGGGCATGGAGAAACACAGACGCCCTGTCTCTCCCTCTCCTACAGTCTGTTTACAAGGCAGCCAGCGGAGACAGCAACGTTTAAAGCTCCTCTCCAAATGTATCTGATATAACTGCTACTGTTGTATTTGGTTTGAGGGTTCAGGGACTACATCCGCAACCCACGCCAAAGCACATGAGTTTGTATGTATTTTTTTTTGTTTTTGAATGTGTCCTAATGATTTATGTATCACGTTCTGTTTATTTTTTTTCTCCCCGTGAGTATTAATATGTATGAATATACGATGTGTTTCCCTTTGAAGGCTCAGAGTGTAAAGCTGTTTAAATGTGGACCAACACAAATAAACACCCTACTTCCTGCTCTCAGAAGGAAGCAAACAAAAGAGACATGCCGTTTGATGCTCTTCCTCCTCATCCACACTGGGTATGCACACACATCAGTCTGTTACATTATATATATGACAATCCCCCCACATACCTTAACACACATGATTAAGTCCAAAGAACATCCATATGACTGATATGCACACAGAGATGTCTTTTGTTGTTTGTTTTGGGTCAAAATCAATGGTTATCAATCACAACCACAGGTCCTCTAGAATGCTGTCATTAAACTTTAAGACTGTAATTTCACCACGGACCTTACGGATTTTCACTTAGGTAATTAATACCACAAGTGTAGAAGGCCTATTCATATATCCTCAGTGTAATGTGCTGCTGTGAAACAATAGCAGGGAGATTTACTCTGTAGTGCGGAACAAAAGCACTACGTCACTTCAAAGTCAGCAAACCTCTATTTCATTATGGTCAGCGATTTCCTGAAGGACCCTTGCTGTCCAATATCTCAATCGCATTAACATCCCGGCCCATTCTGGGAAGCAAAACAGTAGTCAGGCCCCGATAACGGCAGCCAATCTTTGATTATGGAAGTTCAGGGAGGGTTCAGTCAGTGGCGTTGTTTTCTGCCTGATCCAAGGGGCCTCCCGTGGGACTTTAATAAAACATTTTGCTCATTGTGGAAAGTAATGACCAACAATGTAAACTTGTGACTCGACAACAGATGTTGGCATGCTTAGTGGAAACAAGGTGCTGTAAAATTAATTTCATTTGAATTATTTACTGCATGCATTACGTGCTTGAGGAAATAGACGTGGGAGGGATGATTGGTGGGCAACAACAACAAAAAATGAATTCAATTAAAGCTGAAGTAGTCTGTTAGGGGAAAAAAAGAAAAGAGAGTGATCAAATGTTCTCTCCAAAAAATCAAATAGGAATCACACGAAAGCTGACATGGCTCCTGTGATTTATATTTAATAGGCTTTATTATTTAATATTGTCACTTCAAAGAGTATGGCACGAAACTTGCTGGAGATGTTTTCCAAATTGAATTAAGCCAAATTAATATCCGACGAACAAACGCCAAGCACTATTGTTTTCTTCCAACCCAGAAAAAGTTTGACAAATGAAATCAAACTCAAGCAATGAAACAGTACACGAGTGTACTATAACACTAACCTCGACTGAACGCATACCGCTGCACATGGTTAGACACACAGTGAGACAGAGAGAGGCTCCTCATTGAGGGTAATTAGCTATGCAGAGCTCACAGAGAGTTAAAGACAGATGACTAATGAGATGTGGAGTGGAACAAAACTTTCCCTGAGCCCCCGTCAGTGAGAACAGATGCACAATGGCTGGGAGTCTGAGAGTGGTGGGCACATGACTGCTACACACACGGAACAAAGGCAAATCAAAGCACTGTGCGTGGCAACTCTGCGTTCTATCAAAAGAACGCACACCCACAGCATATGGCAAGGTGGGTAGAGCTTCCTTCATATCCAGGCACAGTCTTTTTTTAGCAAAGAGGGGATGGTAGAAGGAAACAACAACAAAGACCATACAGGTAGTAATGTACTAATGCTTGTTTTGATGATAATTGGTGTACATGTACTGCCCCCTGTATCTGAGTGTCGTGCACCTGACCTAGAGTTTGACCCTGGCCGAGGCCTGACATGGACGTCTGTGTTTTGGCCGTGTTTACTGGTGCCATGTCGGCGGTGGTCCTCCTGCCATGTCAGCGGGCAGCCGCAGCGGTGACGTCATCGGGAGCGGGAGAGCCGCTTCACCTGGATTTCCTCCATCACCTTCACCCCGCCGCCCTCAGCCAAAACAGCACGTAGCTACTGTAACTACTGTAGCGCACAGCATTGTGGAAAAATAACAGCGGGCCCATTGATATAAATATGTTTCCTCCCGCGGTTGGCCGTGAGTTATTCATTTGCGTGTTTATTTTCTTTTAGGAGCCCTCAGTCCTTGGCTGTGTAAAGGTTGCCTTTGTTCAGGCCAGTCCTGCAGAACAGCTCAGCTGAGTGTGAAGTGTAGGAATACAGGAAGTGGGGTTGCTCTTTAACCCGCGCCAGTGATAAATGGAGCCACTTAACAATGGCGCATCCTGAGCCTCTGCCCGTTGTCAGTGGTTGTCCTCGCCGTGTGTGTGTGTGTGTACCGCTCCGATGGAGGCGCCGTGACTCGCCCGAGGGGGACTCCCACACACTCGCCGTCCCTCCTCTACGGTGAGCGTCAATCCAGACAAAAACGCAAGACAAGACGTTGTTTACCGGACATCCTGAACACAGAGATCCAGGTGTCACACGGATGAGTCTGCGCTGCTGCAACTGAAAGGGAGCTTACGTCATTCACTGCTAACTTTGACGAAGTATGTCAGTGTGGACTTGTTTCCCACCACCCTGAGCTGACCCTAGGATGTTTTCTCTGCCATGTCGTTGTAACTTTAGGGGCTAAATGGAAGGCCCTGCAACAGGCTAAAATAAGTGTAGCAGGGGTGGTTTGGAGATACGCTAACATGATGATTAACCCCTCCCTGAGTCCTGAAAACTTGTGTTAGCTCCCTAGCTTAGCAGGCTAAGGAAGGTGTTTGGTGAGCCGGAGTCGCACGTTCGATTTCAGTCAGTTTGAGCAAGAGAATTGGAATATAGCATTGAAATTAGCTACACAAGTTTAGCAGTTTGAGGTACCAACACTGACATGGAGTGAAAGCATTTTACAACAATAGTGGGCCCACACAGACAATGCTGTAGCTGCTAAGCCTCAGGACCAATGGTTTCAGGGGAAATGCACAGAGATAAATCAGACATATAGGAGGCACATGTAAGCGGAGACCACAGACAAGAAGGGGGTATGGTGGGTAGGGGAGTAAAACGATGACTAGGCAGTGCCCCCCCCCCCCTCCCCCCACCATCTCCACCCCCACTATCCCCTCTCTGTCCCCCGACAACCCCCCACCCCATGCTCCCCCCACCCCTTACTAGTGTGGCCCATTTTGATGAGTGCACCAATTTGGAGAGCAAGGTAGCAACGTAGGAGGAGTCATGTGAAGTTCATGGTCCAGACAGCATCAGAGAAAGCACACACACAAGTCAAAACACAACCAGCTGTGGAGCTGCTGTGATTAATGCTACGTCAGCTAGCACACTGTCCACAACACTGCAGAGCCTCCCTTTACCACACAGCCCTCTCACAGTCTTAGGTTTCATTCACATACACTTACAGATTATTACTAAAAATCTGACAAAAGGACACAGTTTGTGCCGGAGCACAGGGTTTCACCACCACATCCATCTGTCATCACAACATCCACCATTATCCTCTGGATTGCAACCATGACACAGAGGAGCACAATGCCACATGTCGCTAATGCTGCGATATGGAACCCGCTTTCCATTTGCTTGTCAATTGGAAGAGTATTAAAGTGTAAACTTTGTTAAGTCAATGGTGGTTGGCCACAAGTATTAAGAGCACATTACTTTTGAGGTTCTTCATATACAAACATATTGAGTTATGTGTCGCACCCCGCAAGTCTGGATATTCAATAGAGAGATGACAGTCCCATTGGTCTCGTAGCCTAGCTGCTAACTGGTACCAGAGCTGTTGGGATACGATGCAGGGATTTGAAACCAACACTTAAACGCAGGATGCCATTGACTTAAGCTAATGCTCCAGAGGACATGCCACAATAACTTCAGAGGATGCTTTATAAATCCATGTCATCAGATTTATTTTTTTCTGTTCTGTCACAACCCATTTTTCCTGAATACAATGAACTTTTGAGACACATGATGTCATCATCACAACTATTTGATAAAATATTCCAAAATATTCTCCAATTAATTCCATTCCATTTTATCAGCATATGCCCCCACCCCCCCACCCCCCCCGTGCCTTCCCCCCAAAAAACTGTGGGCCAGCAGTGTCTATTCCAAACACATTAGGGTAGTAGTGACGCCGTCACGGTAACAGATGTTCTTTACATTCCCCCCCACGCACCCCCCACGCACCCCCCACGCACCCCCTCTATTCCTAACCTATTTCCTACCCCTAAACCACTAAAGCCCTGCTCTCTCTCTCCCTCCCTCCCTCCCTCATACCCGCCCCCCCCCCCCCTCCCTAACAGCACACACAAAACCAGCCCAAAACAAAGAGAAACAAGATGAATTAATACCAGGGGGGTCCCAGCGGTATTAAGAGGGGATTGTTTTTGTTCTAGTTGAAACTATTTCTCACTCTTTTTTTTTTTCTTTTTTTTTTTTTTTTTTTTGGTGTGCGGAGCGCGCGCTGCTCCCACATGTATTGTTTGGCTGTGATCGTGTGTCAGAGTCGTACAAGTGGGGATGTGGGGCCGGGGGCCGGGGGCCCGGCAGACTTGTCTGAAGCAGACGGCTTGTTTGCGTGTACTTAACAGCTCGTCACAGCTGCGTTTCCTCCAAATGTAACAGGAGAAGACCTCATCCATCTCTTTTCCCCTCCTTTTTCTCCCCCCTCCTTCCCTGCCTCCCTCCCTCCCCCCCGTTTTTTTTGTTCAAGTGCCTCCATTGGGAAGAGTGTCAACAAACAGGCGTGGGGTCAAGACAGAGGTCTAGCCATGAATCGCCATGTTAGCTCAGCTTTTCTCTCTTCTCAAGAGGGTGTGCATTTCTCAAGACGTTGCTTATGAGCAGAGTGGGATCGGCGCGACTTTGTCAGAGACGACGAAATTGGATTGTCTCTTTGACAGACCAGGAAATACAACTGAGTTGTCTAAAACAAACTTCGCCATTTTGTCTATGTACATAACTACATGTGCTTTACATTTACAAAGTTCAGAGTTCAATCACTTATATCACTTGAAAGCACACGTCCGAAAAAAGTGACACGGTGCACAGAGTCGGGATTGTGTGACTTTTGACGGAATCAAAGTGTTCCCTCCCCTTCATCCGAGTGCAGTGACAGTTTCTATTTGGCTTGATGTTCTCTCTACACCAGTCTGCTCTTGCTCTGCGCTGGCTGAGCGTATCGCAGAGCTGTAAATCATGTGGAAAGACTGTTCCAGAATGTTCCTGTCTCCCCTAGCCTGCCCTGAGGAGGCCTGCACTGGGCCGGGCCGGCTGCACTCTAACCACGGGCCCTGGCTTGCTCAGGAGGTTAATGGCTGCAAAACTGTCACGCCGTTTCGGTACACATCATATCCT
>NC_139673.1:7003537-7008537 GCF_951799395.1 Argentina silus | reverse complement strand
TGGCGTTACTGTAATTGTATCCCAATCATGGTTTCAAAGATTCCCACTGGTGGCTGTCCTAATTGACGGTTTGAGCGTCCCTGACGTTGTTTACTAGACATAAAACTTTGCCAAAAACATGCAGGGCGACTGCAGTGTTTAAAAAACACACAATGCTATGCTGTCACTTGGAGGGGGAAGGCAGCGTACCGGCTACACGGGGGAAGACTTTGGAGACAAATCCTCCTTTTATGGTTGGCATTCACAGCCATTGGCTGTGGTGGCGTCATAAACACTACTAAGGCTGCACAAACAACAATGTCCGTCAAACAATGGAGCTGTCCGCCGCCATTCAGTTTCGATTGTCAACTCCACCGCTCTGTGGCTAGGTGGCGACCACTAATGTTCTCTACAGGCGTCAAACTGGTGGCCCGGCCACAGGCAAAGTACGTATACACCAGTAAGAACCCTACACCCTCAAGAGTCTTAGTAACACAATACACTGCAGGTCATGTCCGAGATATGGGCATCTTTGGGAAGACTGTTGCAATACAAACACTATTGACAGGCAGACAAAACCTTCTCAGAGTGGTTTGTTATGTTACTTCTCTCCTCCCTCCCTCCCTCCCTCCCTCTCTGTTGGTCTCTGGTTGGATACTTGCCCTCCAGCGGTAATGTGTAATTGAGATTTTGGTTGGTTTAAAAAAAACAAAAAACATGGAGCCCTACCTCCCTTTACCCCTTCTCATGCTCTCACTCACTCTCTCTCTCTCTCTCTCTCTCTCTCTCTCTCTCTCTCTCTCTCTCTCTCTCTCTCTCTCACTCTCTCTCTCTCTCTCTCTCTCTGACTCTTGCCAGTGTCAATCATCAGCTTGGTTTATTAAGTGGGAGTCCAGGCCTCTGATTGGTGGCTAGCGCTCCTTGCTGGGCAGTTCAACGCAGTGACATATCCAGCAGTGATACTGATAACACTGGGCTCATTCGTTAGGCCAGCCATGTTTGGTGAGCCTACGTTCAGTATAGGATATGTGCACCAGCACCACAACCCCCCCCCCCGCCCCGCCCTCCCCACCCTTGACCCGCTGCAGCACACATGATAGGGTTACGTGGCAACTGTAAAACAATACTGCACTGTTTCAGTGGCCATTTCATGTCGACTTTCGTTTCAGCCTAAAATAACACTGGGGGGTGGAGGGGGGGTAGGTCATCACAGATCCATTAGGGGAGGTAGGGGAGGCGGGTGGGGGTTCCACAGACTCATTGCCTGGGTAAGGGGCTACCGTATGAAGGGTGACCAAGTCTGGACTGAGGGTGTAGGGGTTGGCAGGGACTGGGACAGGGGCTGTTGTGGGGCTGGGGGTGGGGATGGGGGATGGGGCTGGGGGTTAAGCTGGGCTGAACCAGGGGCAGGAGCTGGGCGATACTGGGCCTGGGCCTGGGTCTTACAGCAGAGGCTACAGTACAGGCTTGTGGAGCTGCAGCTGGGCATTGTATCGGGGCTTGGTACTGCGGGCTGGTCCTAATGGATTTGTGATGATGTATCTCTGAATTCCTGCGTGAGACCCCAGACAATCTCTGCGGCCATCTTGGCCCATCTCAGGGGTTTGGAGTCTAGTTTCACCGACCCTATGGGAGAATACACCAGAGCTGGAGCGACTGGGGATTAGTGAGGATGACCCTGGGAGCAGCATGGAACATTTGAGAACGCTGAAGAGAGGAGAGTTGTTTGACCTTGAGGCATGGACAAGGTGAAAATGAAAAGAGATTATTAGATTAGTGGAGGTGAAACATAAGATTTAGATGTATCTATATGTCAAAGGGGATGCTACTCAGAAAAATAGTACTATCACTATCAACTATCCAGGAAACGTAAAGTTAAACGTAAAGAGTTATTTTACTTCTAAAAAAAATATATGTTTTTCTTTATATTTCTCATCCAACCATCATTGATATGGTCCAAAGGTTTAATAGATATCCTAATAGCAAGATTCATTTTACTTCCTGGAATAGTGTCATGAGTTTAGTACTGGATATCTATGAGATTTGTATGCACAAAGTAATAACATTTTGGGCCTGTAACAATGATGACTAGAAATATACAAACAAATGTTTTTGAGTAACATTCTGCATTAAAGAGCCATTATAGAGGAAAATACATTACCAATGTGTAACATATTAAGTCCAATTGCACAGTTTAAGACAATGAAGTGCACCATACCAATCAAAGTAACACAACAGCTCCTAAGTGAGTCATACAGGATACATGAGTCAGAGAAGCCTTAGAGGAAACTCCCTTGTCTCTCCACAGTGTCACTCTGTGGACACCACAAGGTCACTACCTCCATCTTCTCTCATGACCAACCAGCATGTCTTCAGGCCTTAAGCCAGCAGACAGATTACAACCACACAACTCAACAAAGAATGGCGCCTGTGGCCCCTGCACCTCTCCCCTTCTCCACCCTGCAACCAGAGACGCCCCTGAAGGACTCGTCGCCGTCATCTCTCCCTGAGCACCGGAGCAGGGAAAGCCGCCGCTTCAATCAACTAGGAGGGTCAGGGGTCAAATAGGTCAAATACCTCAAGCGAGGTCCCCACCCCCCTGTCATAGTGAAAGGCTGTGGTCAGTGTCACAGGCTGGGCCCCCGAGACCACCACCACTACTACCACCACCACCACCCAGTTCCCAGCGCTAGGGGAGACTTCATAATACCACGCTTCAGTAGAAGCGAGATTAAACAGTTGAAAAATGATCGGTCATATATTTGTTCATTTCTTGTGTTGAAAAGCTACGTGGTTTCTCTTTATTACAGCTTGTTGACACAGATGCGTCTATGTATAATGATGTCACAGTGTTTCTCTCACCCACCCACCTATAGTTTATACTAGTCTCACCCACTTTAACTCAATCATTTGGCAACTGACAGTCAAGCAAGCCCCTCCTTCTCCCAGCCCTGTCAATACTGCTGATGCACAAACTGTTGATCCCAGAGAGAGAGAAAGAGAGACACAGAGAGAGAGAGAGAGAAACGAGAGAGAGAGAGAGAGAGAAAAACTTTCACTGTCAAATTAGCCCTGTATGCACTCCAAAAAAAAAAAAAAAAGAAGAAAGCTAAATGTGCACAGTTTGTTTGGTTGTGTTAACGAGATAATCTGAGAGTCAGGAGCGCTTTTTTTTACAAGGCTGTTTTTATGACCTTTGTTGCAATAAAGTGCACAGGTAAAACACAGAAGTGATTAGACGTAATGAAGAACAGATAAGGGAGACACCATCCTCAGGATCCCCTAATGAAAGGTTACACTGCACTTTGAAGAGTTTTACAGCCTTGACAGCTCTGCGTAAATCCAAACTAAATACTTATTATTTGAAGAGGTATTAAGGGGGGGCAACGATCGGAACATGCAGTAGTCTGTTTGTGATTAAGAAAGGGGGGGGGCGGGAAAGCTGCATTTGGGAATTTCACTGGGAATTTCAGAGGGAACCCCCTGGATGTCCCCTGCGTTCCGACACTAGCGGAGTACGTAGCCTGTGTTGTGCATGTCATCTGCATTACCGCATAATGACTTGACAAAGTCTGCCTGTAAAACAGGCCTGCTGAACTCATTACTGAGTCGTTCAATGGCCTAAACATCCAGCTCCTACGCTCCAAAGCTCCGGGATAAAGCTGGGAAGCAGGGGGATAGGTAGCTAGCATATCCGCTAACGGCACGCTTGTGACTTGTCTGGCTCTGTTTAGCTTTCTCCGGGCCACATATCTGGAATCACCGTAGCTGCCAATCATTCAGAACCACGGCTAAATCCAATCCAACTCTGACCAAGTCGTCGAAGTTTTTTTTTTTTTTTTTTTTTTACTGAAGGACATATTTTTTCAAGGACAGGAAGAATGAATCAAAGAGCATTCCGGCGCTGCCTGTGATCAGCTTTGGTCATCCTGCATGAAGGTCTTTTGGCTGTGGGCTGTTGACCTCGCTCCCCCTAGTGATAGGAGACAGAGCTGGGAACTTATAATCAGGGTCAGGAACTTTTCTACCGGGACAGGAAAAGGCTTCAAAGTGGTGGATCTCACGAACGATAAAACACCCCCCTGCTAAAAACACATTCACGCCTAAGACATGACTCTTAACATGTCCTCCAAATGTCAGCTGTGAATGGATTACCACCACCAACGCCGTAGTAAATCTAACAGGTAGTGGATTTAGGAGGAATTTTCGACATACTGGGGGATCAAGCAGCGAAGAAAAGAAGAAAGAAAAAGAGCGAGCTAACCGTCTCGTGTTTTCCTAGAGCGCTCGGTACAGTCCTCGCCTCTTTTCAAAAGCAGAGGTCACTCGCGAGAGGCCTGGGTCACACTCTATATACCCTTGTAAAAATACTGCTGAGCAAGTGGTTTCAATTTGCTCAAGTGATTAAGTTCACGCCAGCCCCAATGCGCCGCCGTGGGTCATGTATGCCTGGCTGTGTTACAAAGGAGAGGAAGGAGGAGCGATGCTAACTGTTTAGCAGTGACAGTGCATTAACAGTGACATTGCATTACAGCAGTGTGGCAAGGCTTGCAACCAATTGGGTAGGCTGGTAGGTCTTAAAAGTCGTCTTTTTCTGCTGGTATTACCTTTGTATTTACAGATAAACAGTATACAAGCAGTGTGTTTTGGCATATACACAATTGGTACATTATGGGTACCCATATGGAACATAATGGTACTTATAGTATTTCATCAAACCCTAATAAAAACAAAAGAGTAGTCCAATAATGATTAACTACCTGTCATATTACCATAGCCTGTGATTAAATAAGCATATAGCAGGTGAAAAGCAGTCTGTGAAAGGAAACCAGACTCCTAAGTGTCCCATGTCCCTGTCTCTCCAGCCAGGCTTGTGTCCAGGCATGACTGAGTCAGAGTCGGAGCAGGCGTCAGTCACACGATCAAGGCCGTAGGACAGTCGGCGCACAGGGGACATGCTAATCTCACAGTAGTCTGAATATGTCCTGAAAGGGAAAGTGGTCCAGACAGACAGCCAGAGC
>NC_139673.1:6986037-6998537 GCF_951799395.1 Argentina silus | reverse complement strand
GAGGGGGGGGAGGAGGGGGGAGGGGGGTGGGGGGGGCACGAGCACAGCGATGAAACAGCAGCATACACATATACACACACACATACACATACACACACACACACACACACACACACGCGCACAGAGGGCCTCTCAGGAGAGCTGATCAGTGCGAGGGGTTTGCCCGTCTGTGCTCTGTGGGGGACGTGGCGTTTCCCCTCTCGAGGTCGGGAAGCACAAACAAAACAGTACTTTTGATCATCAGGCTCTGGATCAGCTCTGCTCTGCTCCTCACCTGTGAGCCTTTGGAGGGGAGACGCCTTCTAAACACAGCGCCCCGTGTGACGGGGGCTTGACTAAACAAGCACAGGTTATATCACACCCGCTGTGACACACACACACACACACACACACACACGCGCACACACACACACACACACACACACACACAGAAACGGTGTATCAAACACCGGAGCAAAGGATTAGCTGTAAAACATGTAATCCCGGATACCACTTTCAGCAATGCCCAATAAAAAAAAATAAAAAAAAATAATTCTCACACGCCTCAAGGTTGTTCCCCGTACAAAACCCCGAGCTTTACGTCACGCCAACAGCTGGGAAGCGATCTGAGGTTACATTTAATTTTTTATGGTCGCTCATCACACATGTTTCGCATACAACAGCGATGCGTGCAGTGTTGGGGTTCCCATTGTGAATTTCGGAGTATTGTGTCACTGTAGAAGGAAAAGAAACAAAAAACTATTCACCAGTAAATCCTACCAGGAGCCAGGCTTGGTAAGGCAACAATAGGTTTGTCGGGCTAGCATCAACATTGTGCTTCAGTCACTGATGGGGGGACGGGGGGGGGGGGGGGGACAATGCGAAGAGGAGCGCTCTGAGAGTTTGACCCGGGCTACCTTCACTTCACCTCCAGCAGACAAGGTTAAGACGGATGGCCCTAATTAAAAGAATGGGGCCTCTCTTCTTCTCAATGGCATCAGGTTTATTTTTACAGGAACTTTAATGGGCCCTTTTGTGGGCCGTATTTATAGGGTGAACTGATTAGAGCTCCCGAAGGGCACTGAGGTGACAGACAGAGTCGACAGAGTAAACCCAAGTAACCTTTCAGTATTACATCTCCCCCATTGTGGGTCCACCCCAGCACACTCATTTCAACCCGCCAGCGCATGGTGGATTTGCTTTTTTTTCTTCTTTCTTCTCTCTGTCTCTGTCTCTTTCTCTTTCTCTCTCTCTCTCTCTCTCTCTCTCTCTCTCTCTCTCTCTCTCTGCCTCTCTCTCCATCTCTCTCTCTCTCTCTCTCTCTCTCTCTCTCTGCCTCTCTCTCCGTCTCTCTCTCTCTCTCTCTCTCTCTCTCTCTCTGCTCTCTCTCTCTCTCTCTCTCTCTCTCTCTCTCTCTGCCTCTCTCTCCGTCTCTCTCTCTCTCTGCCTCTCTCTCCGTCTCTCTCTCTCTCTCTCTCTCTCTCCATGGTGGATTTGCTTTTTTTTTTTCTTCTTCTTCTTTCTCTGTCTCTGTCTCTGTCTCTTTCTCTGTCTCTCTCTCTCTCTCTCTCTCTCTCTCTCTCTCTCTCTCTCTCTCTCTGCCTCTGTCTCTCTCTCTCTCTCTCTCTCTCTCTCTCTCTCTCTCTCTCTCTCTCTCTCTCTCTCTCTATCATGTACGAGGAACAATAATGAAATATCTCCAAACGTGGCGCGGCGACGAATTCCAAACAAAAGGTTACGGGGATCTCTTTTCTGGAGCGCCACAGGGGCGGTGGTGTCGCTGGCACGAGGGGAGCGGCCGAGGGGGTTTTCTCTCCAACAATGGCCGCCGACCGGCCAGCCGGTTGAGCCCGAGTCGCCAAGGGCAACAGCAGACGGGAGGGGACCAGATGACACGCCGCCACAGCGGCCCCCGCCGTTTAACGTGGCGCGCTATGCCAACGACGAGACCTGCCCCCCCCCCCACACTCCGACCCCCCCTTCCCCACCCCCCCTCCCGCTGCAAGACATTATGAAGGGAGCTATGTGTCGAGCATAGTATAAAGAATACACTAATCTGCTGTTTATTAAGTGTGGGGTAACTTGAGCACGGCGATTAAATGGAGATTTGAGTGAGTGAGCGCGACGCAGCCCGGGCCATAGGCAGCCGGTCACATGTGCGGCGGCCTGTCTGGCAGTAACATATGGGGCGTTAAATGTGTGAAAGAGGGTGATACTGGCGCTGCGTAGAGCCTGGCTTGCCAATCAAAGTCCTGCCAGTTGACAGTGAGCTGCCTAACAAGGACTCTCTGTCCCCTGCATTTCTGATCTATCTGAGAAAGGAAACTTTCACACATCTTTTACACAACAAAAAAAAATATATGTTGGTGTGTAAGCGCTCCCAGATCTGACAACACCAGCTCTTGTCATTCAAAGGGGTTGGGTTTGCGATGGGGGGGTTCGAGGAACAAGATAATGTGTTCTTAAAAAGTCAGAGCGTCGCGTTTCAACTGCCTGCGTTCGCTCCTCTCTGCCTGCTCTGATCCTGCAGAGAGCTCACATCCATGGCAATCATCTCCAAATCTGGGAGTGTGTGTGTGTGTGTGTGTGTGTGTGTGTGTGTGTGTGTGTGTGTGTGTGTGTTTTTGTGCATGTGTGTGTGTGTGTATCTGTCTGTATGAGTGTTTGTGTGTATATGTGTGTATGAGTGTGTGTGACTGTATGAGTGTGTGTGTGTGTAACTCTCAGACACGCCAATTTTACTGAGCTAAAGAGCCATCACCACATTCTTCCCTGTCACTACCAAAGCTATTCAGAGCAGCAATTAAAATCAGTTTAACTCATACACATGCATGCACATACACACAGTGGCCAGGGGCAGTGTGTTATGTCTGATATGTTTTGGGAAGTCAGGGACTATAATTATGCCACAGTCTCTAGGCCAGGGTTGCATGGCCATCACCCGCTTATTTTCAGCGCTCACCTCTGATAGGACCAGAGCAATCCAAACCTTTCCATTTAAAGGGGCAATCTGGTATTCAAACAACAACAAAGTGGTCACCCTGCCCCTTGTTGGGTGTGGGGGGGGGTAAACAGCTGAGGAATGGGACTGGAGAAATGTAAACACTCTCAAATGTATTGACGGAGCTAAGCACGCAAGGACTGACCATCCATGAGACCAGAATGAGAGTTTTAACCATGTTTTGAAGTGAAACAGTGTTTATTTACAATGACATTGTTTACAAAGTTACATTCTATAGGGCTATATATAATTAAATTTGCGTTACAAAAAATGGATGTACCAATCCCAGAGTGCCCCTTTAACCAAACCTCATTGAACCATAAGTATCGGTAGTATAATCCTAAAACCCAACCACAGGACAATGGTCAAAGAGAGATGTTGTGATATCAGTGTGTGTCTTCATGAGTGGCATTAGAGGGCTCTATTTTCAGCTGGTGAAAAATAGACGCGAGTCCAAACGCAGACAGGTAACTGGTAGAAAAATACCACTATCTCACCTGTGCTCAGGTAGGTGGAGTAGCGGTAATAGAGGTGTGTTCATGACCATGTGAGCAGGACAAGTGTGCTGACAAATTCAGGCTTTGAAAATAGAACGAATATTTCAGACACACCCCATATTGCCACCACCCACACCCGCACCCGTACCCACACCCACGCAAGACTGGTTTTGTTGTATTGGCACATTATGAAATGATGTGCGTGTGTGTGCGTGTGTGTGTGTGTGTGTGTGTGTCTCTGTGTGCGTGCGTGCGTGCGTGCGTGCGTGCGTGCGTGCGTGCGTGCGTGCGTGCGTGCGTGTATATGACACACTGTCAGTCTTGTTGTTCCTGCCCATACGGGGCATGTATCTGAGTGTTCATAATCAGCTGTATAAGTATGGCAGCCCTGCTCCAACTCTACCTCCGCCTCTCCTCCACACCTCAGCCAGAGCCAGTTAGACACTCACTTCAACAGCAGCCAATGGCAGCCTCACGTTATGGCAGCTATCGGACAGGACCTCTTTTGTCGGCTAACGTTTTTTTGATAGTTTCGCCGATCGCACCTAATAACAGCTCTGATAAGATAAGCGCAGCAGGCCTCTCTTTAGTGAGCTACGTCAAACAGGGGCTTTTTTTTTTGGTCTCTTGGTCGTGTCAATACCACCCTTTGTGGGGAGCGTGTCCGAGTCAACACACCTGAGCACTTCAGAGAAGCCAGGGGAACTCCTCTCGGGCCAAGATGTCCGCCCGCGCCGTGTGTACCAGGCGGGAAGAACACAGAACAACAGAGCGGGCTTTGTACCTGGCATGCTAATGACGGCCCTCTCAACAAGCCCACTTGACAGCTGGGTGGGACTTTGAAGAATTCATAATTAACCGTTGCCTTAGATTAGCGGTAGGGGCGGATTGCCTTTGAAGAACTGCTCAGGTAGCAAGGCCCTAATTAGGCCTGGCCTATTTTAGTTTGTACACACGTGTTGAGGAGAGAGAGAGAGTGTGTGTGTGTGTGTGTGTGTGTGTGTGTGTGTGTGTGTGTGTGGGTGTGTGGGTGTGTGTGAGCGCAAGTGCGTGCACGCCTGTGTGTGTGTGTATGCGTGTGTGTGTGTGTGTGTGTGTGTGTGTGTATGTGTGTGTGCGCTTGTGTGTGTGTTAGGGGTTGAAGGATGTATATTTGTGTATTTGTGTGGCCTGCAGGGACTGAGATTACCAGGTCAAAGCTGCAGGGCAGGAGCAGTGACCAGTGTGTGTGTGTGTGTGTGTGTGTGTGTGTGTGTGCACCATGCTGTGACAACAGGTGAGGAGTGAGGGAGAGTCCAGGTGATCACCTGCACTCACTCTGACCCCCCCCCAAACACCCCCCTCTCTCCCCAACCTCCCACCTCTCCCTCCCCCCTCCAGCCAGCACATCACTACCCTGTGCATGTGTGTGTGTGTGTGTGTGTGTGTGTGGGGGGGGGGGGGGGGGGTCACTCACTGCACTGCGCACACACTCCACTCTGGGCCCCCTTTCAGCCCTATAGCAGCTCCTATCAGCACCCCACAAAACAATGGGGGAATGTTCCGGCCAGTTGCCATTCCATAGCCCACTATCTGATGGAGGAGAGCAGGGGGGGGGGGGGGGATTATCCAGCCTGCTTATCAGTGGCAGGGATCCCATTTCCATATTCAAGCCCTGCTGGGTGATAAGAGCCAGGCCCTGATGAATGTGTTGTTGTGATGGGCTGATATACCTGTGGCCTGTGGATGAGATCCTCACTGGTGGCTGAAGGAGAGAGAGAGACAGAGAGGAGGAGGAGGAGGAGGAGGAGGAGGAGGAGGAGGGGGGGAGGGAAGACTGGACAGTAGCTTTCAGCAGGGCCGATAAAAGCTGGTGGAGTGGGTTGTGATTAATGTGGATAAGTGGCCGGGGTCAGAGCTGCGGCCCTCCGACGCTGACCGCTCTTAAGAGAGGTCACCTCTACGGCCATCCGTCACCCCCGCCCATGCCCCTGCTGACGTAAGTAGAGGGAGAGGGGTGTGTGTGTGTGTGTGTGTGTGTGTGTGTGTGTGTGTGTGTGTGTGTGTGTGTGTGTCCAAACAGTGCCAAAAAGGTCCACACAGACACAGTCAAGCATATGCACGTGTGCATATACGCACTCATATAAAATCATATAAACGCACATTGCTGTGTACCAAAGTGTACACTTACACACACTTGAGTTACCTACTCCGAGAGATGACACACAGACACATGCACACACACACACACGTGCACACACACGTGCACACACACACACACACACACACACACACCTCTTCCTTGAGGACAAGACAGGACAGGGTAATGGACACTGGACACTGGGTGGGTGGCACAAAGGGATCACTGACCACTTGAAGAGGACACATGACCTCCCTGTGTTTCTCTGTGGCCAGACAGTCAGACACCAATGCATTATTAATGGCTCTCTCTTTCACTGCCTTCCCTTTATCAGCATGTCCACAATCACCATAGAGCAATCCTTCATTTATTGGGTCAGAAAAGGGCATTAGACGTGACAGAACACAGAGTGTCCATACAATAACACTGAGGAGTCACCTGACAAGACAAGATAGATTCATTCCAAGTGGGCTTGTTTGGTCCAGCTCTGTCCCTGTGTCCGTTCGCTATATATAGATCACTGTTTTGATTGCTATAAAGTTAGCACTGAATTCATTGAGGTCAGTACCACATAGTTACATACACATAAATAGGAAATGCTGGGTAAATGCCAGCTGAAACAGCGCTGTAAAATAAAGGGTTAGCAAGTTGTTATAGCAGTAGCTATTGCAACAGTCAATGTGCCAGAATCATGCTGTTATTGTTATGTTTATAGTTGTTTTTCTCCGTAGCAAAGAAATAAGTGTTTGGGGGTCTTGTTGATACTTGTGTTGTTCTATCCACAGGGACACAGACAAGAGGCCCTGTCCCCGGAGAGGGGACACACCACGGGGGACTCCTTTAAAAGCACATATAAAAACACTCTCTCTCTCTCTCTCTCTCTCTACTTCCCCGGGCCTCATGCAGAACTGTAAACAGCTGGCTTCAGTGATATTTTATTAATGCTGCTCTTTAATTAGTTTAATTACACAGAGCCACATCTTTGTGCATAATTTCCTCCTGTTTAATGAAAGAAAGAGAGAGAGAGAGAGAGAGAGAGAGAGAGAGAGAGAGAGAGAGAAAAAATCCCAATTGCCATTTATGCATACATAGAAATCCCTGCCCTCTGGCTTAGAAGGAGTAATTGTATGGGTTTCAGGAGGTTGGGCATGTTCCTCACTGGTACCGTGAGCGTGAGTCAGGACTGGTGGGTTAGGTTGCTTCGGTTGGTTGTACCTGTTTGTTTTGTTGTCGCTGTGACATTGTATCCAGCTGAAAGCAGGGTGGTGTTACCACCTCGCCACCAGAGCCTCGTCACACAAAGTATCGTATTTTGTGTGCAATTCGAACATCCTTGCTAGCCCGAAATCAGTTTTAAATAAGCTGACCGTAGTCCATTCCGACTGCTTTGTTTGGAAGTGCCCTCTGTGGAAATCAGAATGAAAAGCCTACGTAGTCCCACTTCGTACCTCATTGGAGGGTGAAACTGATCGGGGTTAAAGGAGGGTTAAACATCCGAGTGTACAGTATATCTATCATCAGATACCAGAGCAGCTATGGGCACACGAGTGCCATGTTACACCCTGACCCACATGCCAAGATGGTACCAGATCCAACTGGGACCGACACTTCTTTATTCACAGTGAAACATAATAACAACACTGGATCGCTCCTTAAACGCAGGGCTTTATTTAGATGCCACAATGGTCCGTCAGCAGCAACACTATCTGGCCCTGAGCGTCGTATCATACCAGCTTGCTCTGTCAACATTGTGTCTGTATGAGAATGGGGCTTAATGGTCACACACATTCAATCACTCCCAAATTTCCAAAATGGCAGACAGGATAGAAAAAGGGGAAATGCAGCTTGTCAGACACTGATGTTTGGCTGTGATGACAATAGCAGTAAATGAGGTTTCAGAGACCTCATCTAAGACAAAATCAATATGGCGGCTCCTTCTGCAGGGGGAGAGGAGGCTTCTTGCTTTATCTGCTTTGTGCTTTGTGTGGTGTGTGGGGGAGAGAGAGAGAGAGAGAGAGGCTCCTATTTTTGGGAGCTGGAGGATGTCTGTCTCCACCTCTCGTTAACGTCGGCTATGCTCTCGCACCGTCCGCACTGCGCCTCAAACCCAGAGCGCCCATCCATCTCCAGCCCACACGGTCTGCAGTATCACTCGCTGGCCTCAGACTGCTTTAAAAGTCAATTACGGGGAGGCTAAATGACCCGGGGAAGATCTCTCAAGAATGATGTTTCACACACTTTATCGATGGCAATAGCATTACAGCCGATTAGCGGGGCAAAATGTGCTCTTTTTGAAATGCAACACACAGAAGGGTAACTGGATCGCTGCGCGATGCCGGGGTTGGTCCCCGGACGAGCCCCACTGGCGGCTAGACTGGAAACATCCCAGAATGCCTCAGCCCGGGAGTGGGGCTAGTGTTTCACCCGGAGCAGAAGAGCTCGGAATGCTAATGTTGTTTCACTAAATAGCCGACTTAAAGGTCAGCTTCCACCGGCTCTCCTGGACAATACAGCCAGCCGTTAGAAATAGATTTAGTATTTATTGAGTGTGGATAAAGCTGGGGGAACACACTGGCATCTGACACTTCGCTGGAATCTGGGCTTTTTTTTTTTTCTTTTTTTGAACACAGGCAGTTTACAGCATTACAGCAGTGGAGGCTGGTGGAGGCAGGAATCGGAGGATGGGCTCATTGTAATGTATGGAATGGAATGATGTATGGTATCAGAGACACACGTGTTTGATACCATTCCTCATTCCATTCCATGCATTACAATGAGCCTGTCATCCGATTTCTACCTCCACCAGCCTCTCCTGAGATAGTACTACCCTAAGCCCCCCCCCCAACACACACACGCACACACACACACACACACAGGCCCTCTCTGTGTTGACTGAGCCAGTAATCACTCTCAACTACGTCAGTACATATCTCCATAACAGAATGGTATGTAACAACAAATTAGGCACCGGAGCCCTGGCCAGCCCAGCTGATACAACACGATGAGCCACAACACAGCGAAACACATACTCATTAAAGGGACATTATTCAGTGTCCTTGTCCATTTAGACTCCTTTCAGGGTAGGGAACCACATGCTGTAATTTGGGTGAACTACCCCTTTACTTGTGACGACTTTCTGCCCCCTGAGAGAGAGAAGAAGAAAAAATGAAGAGTAAGAGAGGGTTCCATGTCCTGCTGTCTTGACTAGTGGTATTAAAGAGCAGCCAAAGTCAGTGCCTGATTGTTGGAATAAATGCAATCGACTCCAGTAGCGTAGGCCCCATAAATAATTAACAGTAATTAAGACTATGTACACATGCAAAATGAATTATTCAGCTTCGCATTGATGCATTGACCTGCCCTGGGTGTTCTTGGATGTGATCTATCAGGACGGTGGTATGGATCCAGAGGAAACAACACTGAGGGGGAAGTCACAGGAGGAGAGAGGGGAGAGAGACGGGGGGGTGAGAGAGAGGGGGGAGAGAAAGGGGGAGGATGGAGCCAGGGAGGGTATCAGACCCCGTCTGGCACAGAGGTGCTTCAGGGTATGGCCTCTCCTATGTTAGCATCCTATGCTAGTTCTCTTCTCCACAGCTTTGGGAGCACTGAGCCTTTTACCCTGGACAGTAGCAACACACAGTAGCCACCTCCAATATCAACGTATTCTCTCTGTCTCTGTCTCTGTCTCTGTTTCTGTCTCTGTCTCTGTCTCTGTCTGTCTCTGTCTGTCTCTCTCTCTCTCTCTCTCTCTTTCTCTCTCTCTCTCTGGAGAAATTTAATTCCATGCATTACCATGAGCCCGTCCTCCGATTTCTACCTCCACCAGCCTCCCCTGCTCCACAACACTCCTCTCCTAAATCCCCCCTCCACTCCTCCTCCTCCTCTTCTTCCCCTCCTGGCTTTGAAATAACCAAAGAGAGGGGGGCCGCTGGGACCCCCGACGCTCTTCAAATGGTTCGACATTAATAACAATATCTTTAATGCTCGCACATTAGCGACTGCAATAATTATGTATGAATAATCACCAATGTGAAAAGCATTATCAATAATTGTATGAATAATGCCCATGCATAATGGATGAGAGTTGCCCGGAGGCAGAATCTGGCGTCTACTGCTCTGTGTCCAGAACACAAGCGCTACACGGATACAGAGGCAGGCGTGATCAAATGATGGCACGCACCGCAACGGCCTTACATCAGCCAGCCCTTTCTTCCTGCGGGCGGAGCGGAAGCGCCGCCCCAATCGCACACATTTGATGTGATCCGCCCGACCGCCCGACGTGCCAGGGCCTTGTTTGAGAATTAGCTAAGCGCCTGGTTATACAGCATTAGAGGTCTGGGAGTCTGGGAGTCTGGGAACCTGGGTGCTGGGAGCTGAGGGAGGGCGCTGGGCATTAGCATTCTACCCGCTCCCCCTGCTTCATCAGAGCTAATAGAGGAGGCCTGCGCCCGGGCTCTTCATCTAGATTAGGGGTCCTTATCACCACGCCACCTGCATGAAGCAGCCTCACCATTCATATGCAGATCTGGCTCCGTACAGGGCTAGGGCGTTTCCTGCTGCTGTCACTTCTCATCTCAAGTCATCCATTAGTGTTAGCATTAGCTACCGTTGTTGTTATTGTTGTTTTTGGTTGTTATGTTTGGCATCTCTTTGAATATTGTGCACTTTTGTTTGCTAGTTTTAGCTTCAGAGCTGGTAGCCTGCTGGTGTAGAGGCAGCTGTTGAGGCCGTGACAGGAGCAGATGAAGAGAAAGAATTTGTCTTGGCAATGCTAGTTTTACACATTGCACTGGAAAAACCATGTATCTCCAGCACATTTTTCTTTTTTCTTTTTCATAAATTGGGAGTAGTCATCTCCCTTCATGTCCTGTCAAGGTTTCATGACTCTTGGACCAAGAAAGGTAATTTGAAACACCTTCTGAAATCCCCAAAATAAACAGCTTTGGATGTCAAAATAAATATCAGATTTTCTCTATTCCTGAAAAGTTCAGTTTATAGAGAGACAAGGTTTTTCCAGGACACCGACATAGTCTCAGTATCATATAGGGCTGATGAAGGGCTATGATGGATGGGTCTCAAGGGATGGATCAGCCATTACACTTTATGGTCCACAGACAAACCAACATGTCATCATAATGCCCTTCCTCAGTGTTAGATACCTGGTCGTGTTATAGAGGTAGGGACAATCCCATCAACCAGATGTCAACAACTCTGACAATGGTGCCTACTTACACAGAGAAAACAGATATTGTAGATGCATACAACTTCTACCACAGTGAGGGGGTCAGAGTGGATATGAAGTCCTGTGCTGTGCCTACCTGGGCTATAGTATAGAGGACAAGTGTTTTAGTCTTCATGATAGGAGGAGTGAAGGTGGGGAATGGGAAGGGGGTGGGGGGTGGGGAGGGGGGGTTGTATTAGGTGGACGTGGCTGAAAAATTGGAGGCCTCTGTGGCGGACCACAGAGAGAGATCAAATTGGCGGGGGGTGGCAGGGGTGCGGGGGAGGTGTGTGTGGGGGGGGGGGGGGGGGGGACATTATCTCCCTGAGACAGTGAGAAATGGGGGACCGGGAGGCAGGGGGACACCTTAATGAATAGGGGGGAGCTTTTTTCCCAAGCGCTTCTCTGGCCTGCCATGGCCTCCCAGGTTTGTGCAATCTCCCAGTGTCAACATCTCTCTGTGAAGCTGATTCAATTAAGATTAAGCCAGTGGCAGGGGGAGAGAGTGACAGGGGTCAGTTTGATTTCGCCGATTGGCTTTTTCTTCTTTGTTTTTCCAGCTCAGGTTACCGCCTGGATTGCCACTTGCAGGAGAGAGGGGCTAAGCTGGGTGCATCCTGCTGTCTCTACTGGGAAGGGCCAGTGCTGCGCAGCCATTTGAACTAATGTGTAAATATTACACGTTTTGTTATGATAGATTATGCTCTCCTGTGTGTGTGTGTGTGTGTGTGTGTGTGTGTGTGTGTGTGTGTGTGTGTGTGTATCTGCCCGAATGTGTGTGTGTGTGTAGGTGTGGGTGTGGGTGTGTATGCATGTACATGGCCACACACAGCAGACAATCATAATGATATTAGCAGCAGTGTAATCACTCTTGTCTGGACATGTCCTGCCATGCTGTGAGACTTCATGACCAGGGCAGTAGGACAGGTATCTGTCTCCATTGACTCACCCCTCTCCACCCTCTCCACTGTGCAACAGTTTATCAGCTCCTAACAGCCACCAATTATGCATGCTCCACCAATTAAGGAGCACTTAATGACAAAACAGAGAGATGAACCCATTCAAACAGCTTGGGGGGGTAATCGGCCCTCTCAAAACCACGACACGGAGGGTGGTGGTGGTGGTGGTGGTGGGGGGGGGGGGGGTCAGAGAGGCTGGAGCTGTGAATGAGATAAATAACCTTTTACAGCCTGTTATATACACTGGCCTGGGCAGTACCACAATGTCTGACCCCCCTGGCCCGCAGAGTGACCCTCCTCTGCCTGTGTTACCGTTACACTCTGCTTTACCCCACAGCTGCAGCTCGTTACAATACACCATAAAAAAAGAGTGGGTAGCCCAATGAGGGGTGCTGAGCAGCCATTAAAGGAGAGGTACAGGGGTGAGGGGGTGAGGAGAGGGGTGGACGCGGCGGGGGGGGGGGGGGGGTGGACGGACCGAGGGGGAAGAGGGGGGTGGAGGTGGAGAATGAAAACAGAAGCGTTAAGTCATTAGGGGCCATTGTTGTGCTGAAACGGCCGCCACACAAGCTCTCTGTGAATGGGAAATGGAGCTTAATGACCTGAAAAGAGACTTCAAAGGCCGCCACAATGGAGGCGAGGGGTGGGCGCCCACTCCAATGTCACTCCGCCACTTACGGCATGCTTGAAGAATGGTCGGCGCTTGTTTAGATTGGTAATGTGA
>NC_139673.1:6973537-6981037 GCF_951799395.1 Argentina silus | reverse complement strand
CTTCCTGTCTGAATCCCCATGTCTTCAACACTCTGTGTCTTCGACACTGCAAGTCTTCATCCCCGAGCAGTCAAGTGCCACACTAATATGTCCCACACCCCCTAAAGACACAATATATCCTTATTGGCAAGCCACTCTATTAGTGACTAAAGGTCACACTGTGAAAATATTAAACTTATGAAGGCCTCTCCGCTCTCCCCCCGCGCCCCAAATATGCGGATAAAGCACAAAAAAGGTGTTGTGTCCTCCGTGTATGATTATATCTTCTCCCTTCATCCCTTCATCCTCCATGCACTGACCCACGGGCCACTCTTTTATTGGTCTCAGATGCTGCCTGCCTCACAATGTACAAAAGAGACCGTTATTCCAGCCAATATTAAAGCTGGCCTTCACATATCACGCATTTTTACACACACACACACGCGCGCGCGCGTGCGCGCACACGCACGCACACACACACACAAACAGACAGACAGTCAGACAGACACACACACAAATACACACACAAATACACACACACACACACACACACACACACACACATTCAGGTGAAATTTGTACACAGAAAACCATGTGTTGTCTGTACGTGTGTGCAGGGTATACATACATGTAGGCACTGGTGCCTGTGCTAGTTATAGGTCCAGCCGAGGCCTCTGCATCCTGCCCAAGCCTATGACAGAGGCACAGAGAGGCTCTGTGTCCACCTCCTCAGCTGAAGGAATCATTAGGTTCAGGGTATGTGAATACCTTCAGTCTAATCAGTGGATTTGCTGTTACAGTACAGGCATGCTCATACGTTCACATGTTGAACATATTACTGAGTGTGGCAAGGAGATGGGTAAAGGGTGCTACTTCTTTGTCAGTGCATGGAGTTGGTGTGTGTGTGTGTGTGTGTGTGTGTGTGTGTGTGTGTGTGTGTGTGTGTGTGTAAGAGAGAGAGAGAGAGAGAGAGAGAGAGAGAGAGTAAGAGAGGAAGGAAGGAAGGTTAGCTACAGCTATCAAATACTTTTCAGAGCGTGATTTCCCGGGGGGAATGACAGAGGTCATCTCATCGGCGAAGGATGAAAACAACATTTGCATCCGATTGGTCACACCCACGACATTAAAGTTTTAGCCAGACAAAAACATGTCAAAGAAATTTACATCGCCGCCCTGACACCCCCTACAGACTCGGGGACACAGCCCATTGCCACTTCCAATTATTAAAGCTACTTTTATTGTGCGTGGACTTCCAATTCCCCGTTCCCAATAAAAACATAACAGGGAGGAGATATTTCTCTTTGTCACTCGCATTATCGCCGTCCCCATCCGTTGAGTGTGTATCAAGCTGCCAATCAGAATTACCGAGCAGGCTAGCAGGGCAGAGATGATTCTCCTGGCTCAGCCCCCATGCATGGATTTAAATAATAAAGGAGAGATTTCTCTCTCTCAAGGCCCTGAGCGCAGTGCCAATAAGAGAGATGGGGGGAAAATGGGAAAATGGCTGAGAAATAACTGCAAATTGAGGGTATAATGAACACGTTTAATATTTCATTTCTCTGGATGGAAATATCTATAGTGGGTGGCTTCCCCCCCCCCTTCTCTCTCTCTCCGTTCAGCAGAATTAGGCTCTTTTTGGCCACAGAAACCATGAAAGAATTTCACCCGGTTGGAGGACGAGAGAGTAGACAGAGAGAGAGAGAGACAGCATAAAGACGGTAATCATTTACAATTACACAACGCCGAATCCCTCATCTCTATCCACTCCTTCTCTTCTTCCCCCTGTTCCTCCAATCATGAGCTCAAATGAGTCTGGGTCGAGACTGGGAGCTAAGAGGGTTCCCATCCCAGCTCATCTGATGAGAAGGCAGCACTACATCTCTATCCAACACTATATACTGTATATTACAGCAGGGGAGGCTGGTGGAGGGTAGAAATCGGAGGACGGACTCATTGTAATGCATGGAATGGAATGATGAGTGTGTTTGATACCATTCCTCATTCCGTTCCATGCATTACAATGAGCCCATCCTCCGATTTCTACCTCCACCAGCCTCCCCTGTACTACAGATATCATCATTACCTACTTTAGTGAGTATTTTTGGTATCCCATCACCCACCGCTGCCGATGTTCACTGCAGGATCTGAGCTAGTCTGGAGACAGTGCCATAGCTCAAGGGACATCTTGTAATGACACTAATATAGGTCCCATCTGTCCTCCGGCAGAGGAAATAAACAAGAGTTTGGTTGTTGTGTGAATTCTTTTAGTGTTTTAAAAAATAATATCTACTTTGAGCAAAAAACAAACTGTGTCTTTAGACTACTAGTCACTGCAGCCCTCTAGTTTGTCTAGGCTTGAGATGATTTTGGTTTGTCCCTCTTAAATGTTTCAAGAAGGGAAACCTTTTTTTCCTCTCACGGCAAAAATCAAAAAATGGCCACAAGAATGTGTCCTAAGTGAAACAGTACGTTGGGCTTTGTTTATCTTGCATTTGTTTCACTTTTTATTTTGTCTGTGAGATGTTCAACAGCACAGGGTCTGAGCAGCCATTTCAAGAGGCTTAAAAGAGCCAGTCCACTTTGTTTATACAGATGCGTAATTGCATATGATAGCTCTCTCTCTCTCTCCTTCACATGAATATTCAGTTCAAACACTCAAGCCTGAAGTCAACCACACAGTCTATTGAGCAGGGCCCTCTGAAAACCCTTAAGACAAAGGGGGAAGAAAAGCCCTGGCCTTTCTAAGGACAGAGCCACTGTATCTCCAAGAAGAAAGCCATTGTTCTAAGTGTTACTCAGCTTGTTTGACTTTACACAAAGTATTAGGGCCATTTGCCCAGAGAGGGACGCCATATTCTTTTGCCAAAAAGCCAATGGGAGAGCACCTTTGTGAAGTCACATGATATGAGTTTATTAGATAAACCCCCCAACCAGGCAGTGTTCATTTGAATCCCCTTTAAGGCCCATTATGCAGGGACACAAACCCAATGTCTTTGAAGATTAACACTTTAAAACCCATTGGGAAGTTGTAAATCTCTGTCCTGGGTTCCTAGGGATTGTCCGGGTTACTAGGGAGAGGGGCTCTGTGACGCTGTGGGAAAGGCACCTTTATCAATAATAAATATGGCTGCCGCGCTAATCTCTACCCTCCTAGCTTCAGCATCTGTCCATTACTGCCTTAAGAAGACATTAATGAAGTCGTCAGAACAGAGGTACCAGCAACATTAATTGCCTTACATGAATAATAATTATGTTGGTGGTAATAGTAATGTCTGCCACAAGCATACATGGATTACTAGTAGGATTTGTAGGTTGAGACAACCTGAATAAATACATAAACCTTTATTTTAGAAGAAATCGGCTTCAAAAGAGAGAACTATCAGGCTACATTTTATGGAATGAGGTCAAGTTCAGACCATTAATTAGACCGCTCCCATAACACCCAATCAGCACAGAGACCGATACACTCAAAGTAGTTAAAAATTCATTTTCACTTGTCCTGAATTTGTGTAGTGATGATCACTGGATTTAGTTTTTTTTTAGTTTTTTTTTTAAACTTTTAATCTGCCTAAGAGTCATAAATTATTCATGTCAGCATTTCAAATATTAAACGCATGTATTAATTTAATTTATCATAGACAAAAACAAGAAGCAAAACAAAACTGCGAACTGTACCGCAAATCTTCAATTGTGCTCGACTCGCGCTCACGCTCAGGTCTCAGGAGGAGACAGTAGACTCTCACATTACTCTTTTCAAGTGCTTATGAAAGCATTTAAGAGATGAACACTGTGAAATTAAAACCATGCCCTTTCATTTGGAATTGATTAAGCATAATGGTGGTAATTAGAACGTGAGCAGACAATGTAATGTTGTCTGTCTAGCAGCGCTCAGCCCGTGTATTACATTGACTTACAGCCTCTCCCCTTGGAAGATCATGACCTGGGCATTCTACTTCCTGTTTGTTTACACGTGTTTCCATGGTACATCCAGAAGTCGGGGGTCGTCACTGCTGCTAAGCAGGAAGTAGAACTTGTTTTCTCCTCAAATCCGTTTTCTCATTTCAAACCTTTTCCCTAACCCCTAACCCTAATTTTAACCTCATCCTTAACCTTATGCATAACCCTAAATGAAGACAAAATAGGGAATATATCATCATTTATTATACATTTTGACGATTCAGACTATTTTCACTGAGCAGCATGGCCATGTACACTAGTGGGGACTGGTGTTTTGGAAAAAGGTCTTCCACAGCCTCCCAGGGGTGAATCTGCAATCTCTCCATATCTAAATCTTCACAGGGTGCACAAATCTACCTTTGTGCCAAATTTGGTCCTTTTATCAAAAAGTGAATGTTTAATGGCTTAACCGCTGTACTTAATCGCTCTACTATACTATGGTGCTCCTCTGTGACTGCCTCCAGGCAAAAAGCTCCAGGTAGGGGGCCAGGTGGCATCCAGGGAGGGCCAGGAGAGATCCAGGTAGGGGGCCAGGAGAGAACCAGGTAGGGGGCCAGGTGAGCTCCAGGTAGGGGGCCAGGTGAACTCCAGGTAGGGGGCCAGGTGAGATCCAGATAGGGTCAGGAGAGATCCAGGTAGGGGGCCAGGTGAGATCCAGGTAGGGGGCCAGGTGAGCTCCAGGAAGTGTCAGGAGAGATCCAGGTAGGGGGCCAGGTGAGATCCAGGTAGGGTCAGGAGAGATCCAGGTAGGGGGCCAGGTGAGGTCCAGGTAGGGACAGGTGAGATCCAGGTAGGGGGCCAGGTGAGGTCCAGGTAGGGTCAGGAGAGATCCAGGTAGGGGGCCAGGTGAGGTCCAGGTAGGGTCAGGAGAGATCCAGGTAGGGGGCCAGGTGAGGTCCAGGTAGGGGGCCAGGTGAGATCCAGGTAGGGGGCCAGGTGAGGTCCAGGTAGGGTCAGGAGAGATCCAGGTAGGGGGCCAGGTGAGGTCCAGGTAGGGACAGGTGAGATCCAGGTAGGGGGCCAGGTGAACTCCACAGCTGGTCAGACAGCCCCAACATCAGCCTGGAGGGCTAGAGGGGAGAGTCAGGTGTCAGCCCCATCCCCTGCACGTCCTGGAGACCCAGGGAGAAGCTGGACTTATCTCACCTTGGAGAGTGAGCTAGCGGCTGGCATCAATGGCATCTTCTCAGTTGCATAGGAAGATTTGTTTGTGTGAGGTAGAGGCGTTCCCCCGCCGTCATTCCCCATCCCTCCAAGCACCCGCTCCTCTCCCTGTTGTGTCCCTCTGTGATCTAGCAGTCATGTATGTGATTGGATTTTGGCTTAACAAAAACCTGAAATTACACACCTATTGTGCCCGGGCTAAGCCCGCTTTCACAGGCGATAGGGGCAGGCCTTGCTGCGGCTCTCTTGGCTGCCGACATTTGGGATCCCGCCCCCTTGTCCCCTTCCAGGTTGTTGAAGGAAAGGGGATAATAGGATTAGGCCCTGACTCGGGGAGGCATCGATTGCCACATTGGTGGTGGGCTGGTTAAAAATGGAGGTCTTGATGCGGGTCGTCGGGGATTGAGGCGAGGGTGGTCGCCAGCGATGCCCGGGTGAGGGGTGGGCACCTTGGCACCTCTGAGGGCAGGGCGGCACACAAGGGAAGGAGATGGGGGGGTTATGAGGGTCCCCGTACCCCCTTCCCAGGGAGCCTGATACTCTACCATCTGTGCCACTCCCTCCGTTCCCCTCAGGCTATGCTTAAGCTCATCACAGAGATGCTGATAACACAGGAGTGTGACTAACATGCCATACAAATCTCCACATCCCAGGCACAGAGAGAGAGAGAGACACACACACACACACACACACACGCACACACGCACACACCCACACCCACACACACACACATACGCACAGACACATGCACACATGCACACACTCACACACACACACACACACACACACACATGCACGTAGCATATGGGTGGGTCAGGGGGTTGGAAACACACACGGTAATGATGGGGTGAGTCTCTGTATGTCAAGTATATGTAATTAAATTTGAGACTGACAGTGGATCACGCAAACATGCGTAGGGGTCAAAGGTAAGTGGGAGGAGCTCATGCTGGATTGTTATGACACAGGCATATCTGTTACAGAAGACTACAGTGTGTAGATTTGAGCCCCCATATTTAAGCCCCCCGCATATAGGAGTATTCTGTGTGTGTGTGTGTGTGTGTGTGTGTGTGTGTGTGTGTGAAGGGAGGAGGAGTTTGTATGTTTTATTGTTTTAAGGAGAGTGTGTGAGAGGGTCCATGTATCATGAAACACATTCCACACTGCATGCGACCTGACATCGACAGTTGGATACAAGAAAGAGGGAGTGTGTAACTGTTATACCCTGGCCCCCCACTACCTGGTTGAGACACCCATGTTTTAATGTGCTGCCCCCCCTCCCCACACACACACCCCACAACCCCCCACCCCCTCCCCTCCGGCTGCCATGAGAAAATGAACGGGCGAGCTCAGGAAATGATAGCTGACCCTGCATGCCCTCCCCTTCCCTCCTATTCACTCAGACTGTTAACACCTTAACAGACGCAGGGCCCTCTCAGAGGACAGTGTGTGTGTGTGTGTGTGTGTGTGTGTGTGTGTGTGTGTGTGTGTGTGTGTGTGTGTGTGTGTGTGTGTGCTTGTGCGTGAGAGAGTGTGCTGGTGTGTGTGTGTGTGTGTGTGTGTGTGTGTGTGTGTGTGTGTGTGTGTGTGTGTGTGTGTCCAACAAATACATGGTGCCCCTTGGGCCTTTCCCCACTCTCCTTGTTCACTTAACTGGCTGAACCCTCTCCTCCGGTAACGAACAACACACACATACACACACACACACACACACACACACACACACACACACACTGACCACCCTCTCTCAGCACTGTTTCCTCGTCCCCCAGTTCATTCCCCACTCCTCATTATGAGGACACAATAGGAAGCGGTGGCTGCTTGAGCCAATACCACTAAATATAAATAATGCAAGGTCAATGTCTCCGTCTCTCTCTTTCCTCTCCCTGTTCCCCTGGGCACAGGGTGGTCCTGAGCCCTCACACGCCAGCAGGTCCCCTTCAGCCCATTTATCAGTCCCCTATCCCCTCCTCCTCTCCTTTCCTTCTCTCCTCCTCTCCTCCCCCTCTCCTCTCCTCTCCTCCCCTCCTCTCCTCCTCTCCTTCTCTCCTCCTCCTCCGCAGCACGAGGGAAACCTCCGCTGTTTCTGGAAAGAGGAAGAGAGGAGGAATAACAAAGTGAAGAAAGGAAAGCTCCACGTCCCCAGAGCCAGAGGGACAGCTTATTCTTATCAGCCTCAACCTGCTTATTAGATCCTCTCACACGGCTAGGTGTGAAGAAGAGAGTGTTGAAACCACAACGATAAGCCGTGAGACTAATGGCATACACACTCGACTCTGATCAGAAACTCTGGCTGAAAACCACTGCCGCTGTCACACAGACAGCCATCACCTGCACCAGGATATAAGGGGTAACTACTAGGAGGTTGGAAGTAGAGATGATCCAGGGGTGGGGGGTGGTGGG
>NC_139673.1:6966037-6968537 GCF_951799395.1 Argentina silus | reverse complement strand
GTTAACTTTTATTACAGTAAATATTCCACTCACTTCTCTCATGTCTCACAGAACCCTGGCTGGTTTTATGTTCAGCTTGTGTTTGATTAACCTCTGTGATACACTCTAGACACATCTGTACGCACCCAGTACACACATAAATGCGGCACAAATGCACCGCTGGAAAAAGGTAAACAGACACATGCGCATGTAAATGTACGCAGACAGACATAAATGCAGTGCCAAATACAGGTTACAAAAACATTCAGCGCATGTATAAACAATAACCCCCATTTGCTACTGACATAGGCACACATTTACAGAGCAAGTCAAGCAACACACACACACACACACGTGGCACACACACACACACACACACACAAACACACACACACACACACACACACAAATAAACACATCTACTTAATGACAGGAGTAGGGCGATGGAAGCCTCTGGAAGCACATCTCCATAACGTGTGTGGGTTCAGTGAGAGGCCCAGGCAGAGCTGTGTAGAGGAGCTCAGTGAGGTAGAGCCCTGATTGATAAACTCCCTATCTGGCTATTTACGATCTGGCGGCAGAAGAGGCAGCTTTCGCCAGACAGAAAAGCAATTAATCTGCAAACGAGCTGGGGAACAGACGGCCTGCGCATTGGAGCCTCCTACCGCCGCGGCTCTGGAGGGGAGATAAGGCTGCAGCCGGCTATTTATTGTACATTTTAATTAAGTGCTTGTTAACGCTAGTTATCTTAACAGTCACAAAATTACCGTTGTAATGCATTTTGTTTGAGGAAAAATGGAGAGGGTTGGAGCACTTTATGAAAGCGAGCACAGCTTGCCTTCATTTGAAATCACAGGATAAATTCAGAGGAGGCGGATGCCACAATGATCTAAGCTTAGGCACTAATGGTTATTTAATATGGCCATCAGTGGTCCCAAGTCCCCAGCATACGGTGCTCGCACAATAGCCTCCAAACCCCTCTTTAACACTTATTTGAGATGACAGGAAAAATGAAACCGTTTGTGCTTTCAATGGAAAAGCAATCATTGGTACATTATACTCCGCTTGCCCTATCATGCTAATGCTCGGTAAAAATGTCACCAAATGTATTTAAAGGGCTGATGGAGTGTTGCCGTTTGATTCCTGCTGCAGGGCTGATTAATAAAAAACCTTCAATTTGTATGTAAATGCAACCTGGGGCTCATATCATCTGCACACCTGCACCTGGAGAAGAAGAATAAACTCAAGTTTAATGCAGCAATTATGAGAGTTTATGGGGAAGGTGGGGAGGGAGGGGGGGGGGGGGGGGTTAGCCTGATGAGGGAGCTCACAGAGAGGGGGGAAGGGGGGGACCCGGATGAGCCTGCAACAGGACTAACCCTATGCACAAACATAACCCTGGTCAGCTCTGCGGCTCTGAGGGCTACAACAAGATGGACGACAGCACAACGCAGAATGATACTGGAGATAAGGGCATCTTCACACTGCATGATAGATAATAGTTTCTTTTAGTCTGTCCTGTTATCATAAATTGTATACCTTATCGACAAATGTTGCTGTCAATTATGTGTGCAGGTATAGAAATAAAAATGTTTGGCATGGCTTATTGTGTTATAGTTGTTTTTCTCTTTCTCCAAAAGTAGCCTATAATGTGTATTGATTCACTGAGAAATTCCAAAATATAATGTAATCGGTGTACTTAAAATCTGCTACTCACCAGCATTGTGTATCTTTCAATGGAGTTATCTCCACACCACGGTACTTAGCATAAAAACATCTCGTCCTATTATGGAGCAACATGTGAACGGTATTGACATAGCGTCAAGCTGTCCATAACGACTTTACCCCGGTAATTGATTTGTGTATTCTGCTGTACTTTTCTTTTCTTTTACATCATACATTTTCGGCCTCTACACCCTACTCTCCCCAGAACAAAGTGAGAGCGTATTGACAAAATGCGAATGGAGTGGAGATTGCGGTGCAAAGATTAAAGGCAGGGTACTGACTGAGCCAGCCTGGGTGGCTGCCTGCAGTGCTCACCCGCACTCCGGCTTTGAAGCCTTTCTCCTTTCCCTCGGCTAGTCACCACAACGCCTCACCTTGACCACTCTGACCTGTCTACATCAGCTATACTCAAGCAGGGGGAAACAAGGAGAGGACCCGCTGAATATATCGACTCAACTCCCTCCCAGACAACTCTACTGAGTCAAGACCAAAGCAATAAGCCCGGTGTATTCAGGGGATGATGCAACAGTCAGGCGCGAGGAGTAAGGCCCGGGACGACCGCTCACTTAGGGGTGGACTTTTGGACTACCAAACAACACCAGTCATCGTCTCCACAGAGGAGATTTTCTTGAGAATAAAGGCATTTCTAGTGAAGTGACTGAATGCATAAGTAAACTTTGGTCACCACAGAATTGCGGTGACATTGCTACTTATTCATGACACACAGCACCCAATACCACAACACAGACAGCAAACAGTGGAAGTAACCGAGTCCTTGTGATGTAGAAGAAAGAGA